>NC_087270.1:26231735-26542092 GCF_015220805.1 Pogoniulus pusillus | reverse complement strand
CCCTGTACTTCCATCTCTTTTTGTCAAGAACATGTTGGCCCAAGAGTGCTGTGACTACGCATCCACAGCACAGGCTGGTTGCCTGCAGAACAGAACTCTACTGTCTCCTGGCCTGACCTTTGCAGTTTTGTTTGTATATTAAATAGATGCAGCCTGGGAAGGATTTTGCCTTCCCCAGACCAGAGATAGTCCTGTCACACCCCAGAGTGAAGAACTGCCTGGCACCTTGAGAGGTCAAGAAGAAGAAATGGCTCAATTGTAGCTTTTGTCTCCTGGAGAACTTCACAGAGAACCTTAGGAGAGCAAAGGCACAGAGCCCCAGAGCACCCTCACAGCTCCTGCAGAGAGCTCAGCATGCTCCCCTATCTGCACACAGGCAGGGCAGTGCCCACCCCCCGGCAGCGCCACGATAGGGCTCCCCCAGCAGAAACGCAGTGCTCCTGACAGGGTGCCAGAAGAGGCTTGGTGCAGCTACTCCTCTGCTCTCAGCAGAAGGCTGCCCAAGATAGCTGCAATCTCTCCACGGCTGCCGTGGTGGCCATGTGCAAGTCCTGCAGATGAGGTGATGAAAGGGAGGAGAGGGAGGGCTGCCACAGCACAGGTGACAGCAGGGTTCACTGGGTTGCATTGCACAAGTTTACAGTAAGGTTCCTCATCCTGTCTCTTCTGAGCCTTAGAACTCCCCTTGCTTTGCTGAGGAGGGAATCTCTGCTGCCACTGCAATGTGCTGCAGTCAACTATATGAATGTGCAATTAATTAAGAGATTAATCATCAGGCAGTGTTATCAGATGAACACCATGACATACACCAGCAGATGCTAACCTCTGCTTCATGCTTTGGCAGGCTGAGGAAATGACTCCTGCGTGGCTGAGCCAAGCTCAGGCTGGGTGGCCTACATCTCTGGGTGACCTCGATTGCTGTGCCTGCTGCACCTACTTGGGCATCTCCGCAGTCCCAAACGGTGCCATCTCTTGCAGTGCTGCTTTCTCAGCCACCCCCGTGCTGAGGACAGCGCTGTCACATGCAGCGTGGCTCTCCTGCTGCACCTCTCCCACACTCAGGTTTGGGAGCAGACCATGGAGTGCTAGGCTGTGATTTAACCGCTGGCACAAGGTGGCACGCAGTGGTTTGCTGAGCTCCGTGACCTCGCACAGCTCGAGCAGCCTGAGCATTGAACAAGGCACACCAACATCCAGCAATACCCAACACTTCTGGCTGTCTCAGACAATCCCTGCCCGTTTTTCTGGCCTTCAGGCAGAAATGTTACTCTTCTCTGCTGGGTCTGAGTTCTGCTTGGGCAGGTCAGCAGCCATGCTGAGCCCAGCTCAGCAGAGGGGACCTGCTGTTCATGCCCTGATGTCCTGAGCAGTCACCTTAACCATAGTCCTTTGTCTCACTGAGTTCATGAGATCAGCAGGATCAGACTGTCCAAGGTGCCAAAAGAGGCTTCTTTCCCGTGAAGAACACACCTGCATTCCTAAGAATCCCCATGTGTGCCAGATCAAGGATCCATCTATCTCAGGATCTTTTCCCTTCCTAGCAAAACTGAGATGCCAAGGAAGAGTATAAAAGGACAGGCTCATAATGCTGCTGCTCCAGGATGTTCTTCCAGCCTCCATGGATATCCCGGAGCAGAGGCTGCGGTTTTGTGTTTAATAATCATCAATGGATATTTCTTCCATGAATTTGAGCTGCTGTAAACACTGAGCACCTACCAGCCCTGGCAGCAATGGGTTTCATACCTTCACCTCCTCCCTGGGAGCACAACCGTCTCCTTTCCTTTGCACTGACCTTGCCATCTGGAAGTTCCATTTGGCATCCCCCACTTCTGTTACTGGAAGACACAGTGATCCCCTAGGTGCTTTTTTCCTGCTACTCATAATTTTGTGGTCTTCAGTCATGTCTTTCCCCAGTCTATTCCACCCCCTGGACAGGAGCCATTCCTTACCTTTGATCATCCCTGTGGTCCTTTCTGTGCTCTTCCAGTACTGCTAGCCACACAGGAACGTTAGGTATACCTTGCAGGTGAAAAAGCAAGCCCAGCTGTGGACAGCTGCTCAGAGCTAGAGGAGCAGATGGATTGGCCACATTCCTCACATTGAGGGACAATCACATGCTTGTCTCCCAAGCCTCCACCCTTCTCATCCAGGCTCCTAATTCATTCCTCAGCAGAGCACTGTCATGACCAGCCAGGTCCATGTCCTGCTAGGCAGCTGCATCAGGTGTGCTGTCACCGCAGGAAGACCAGAGGCTGATGCTCAGTGCCACAGAGGCAGGGGAGTGTCCTACCTCATTCTCCAAACAGCTTCACATGGAGGAGCACCTCCAAGCGGTGCAGCTAGCTCTGTCACCACTGGCAGCTACAAGGACAAGTTTCCTGGGGCAGCTGCAGCAGCTCCAGGTGAGGAACAGGCTCCCACTAGTGATCCTGGTGCTGCAACCTGCCCAAGCCCTGGATCAGTCCCAGGAGGTCTCAGGCAGTTTCTCCTCAGGGACTGGCTAGAGATTTAGTGAAAAAATAATGAAATTCAAAATAATTTGAATGAGGTGTTTTGGGCAGTACCATGATAAAGTTTTCAGATGAAGAACCAAGTCCGGTTGACCTGAAGTTGCTGACAAAGAAGAACCAAAGAACTCCACAGTGTCAAGATAATGAACAACATCTGGGCTAGCAAAATTCAGTTCCAGCTGATGGTGAGCAGCACACACAGAAACATCAGCTCTAACTGCAGACATAGAATCATAGAATCAAGCAGGTTGGAAGAGACCTCCAAGATCATCCAGTACAACCTAGCACCCAGCCCTGTCCAATCACCTAGACCATAGCACTAAGTGCTTCATCCAGTCTTGTCTTGAACACCTCCAGGGATGGAGACTCCACCACCTCCCTGGGCAGCCCATCCCAATGCCAATCACTCTCTCTGCCAACAACTTCTTCCTAACATCCAGCCTAGACCTCCCTTGGCAGATCTTGATGCTGTGTCCCCCTTGTTCTGTTGCTGGGTGCCTGGGAGAAGAGACCAACCCCACCTGGCTACAACCTCCCTTCAGGTAGATGTAGACAGCAATGAGGTCACCCCTGAGCCTCCTCTTCTGCAGGCTGTACACCCCCAGCTCCCTCAGCCTCTCCTCACAGGGCTGTGCTCCAGGCCCCTCCCCAGCCTTGCTGACCTTGTCTGGACACATTCCAGCACCTCAACATCTCTCTTGAATTGAGGGGCCCAGAACTGGACACAGCACTCAAGGGGTGGCCTGAGCAGTGCTGAGCACAGGGGCACAATTACCTCCCTTGTCCTGCTGGCCACACTGACTCTCCTGCCCACCTGGGCACACTGCTGGCTCATGTTTAGCCTACTATCTACCAGCACCCCCAGGTCCCTTTCTTCCTGGCTGCTCTCCAGCCTCACTGCCACAAAGAAAACGTAACCTGCAGTCACTGCTAGTGGCTCTCTGCAACCATGAACAGGTTCGATATGCGTACAGGCACAGCCACCTGTGCTGAAAAGATTGTGTGGGACCAGGCAGCTTTCCCAGGAAGAGAACAAACATGAACATGAGTACCAATGGCTTCCCCATCAGGAAAGTGTAAACGGTCCTGGACAAAAGGAGTGGGGCTTCTGAGAGAATGATTCTGCAGAGGAGATGGGTCAACAGCAAGGACTGAGCCCATGAGGGCCACCTGGAGATATCACAGTGCATCAGGTTCAGGCCAAACAAAAGCACATTATTACTCAGTGCCTAATTGCATGGTGGAATTCATTACCATAGGCTTCTGCAGAGCCAAGGTGAGGTTGGGACTTTTTAGTCTGGAAAAGAGAAATCTGAGAGAGGATTTGATAAATATTATAAATATGTGAGGGCTGACCAGGAGAGGAGGACAGGCTCTGCTCACTGCTGCCTGGGATAGGACAAGGAGCAATGGGTGTAAGCTGCAGCACAGGAGGTTCTGCCTCAACACAAGGGGGAACTTCTTAATGTAAGGGTCCCAGAGCACTGGCACAGGCTGCCCAGAGAGGTTGTGGAGTTTCCTTCTCTGGAGACTTTCAAGGCCTGTCTGGATGCATTCCTCTGTGACCTGTGCTAGATTGTGTGGTCCTGCTCTGGGAGGGGGTTGGACTCGATGAGCTCCTTGGGTCCCTCCCAGCCCCTAACATCCTGTGAGCCTGTGAGGTTCAATGTGGGGATTTAAAACTGGCAGTTCCTAAGTGTCTGAGAAACAAATCCACGGGGGATGGATCCGTTCGTCCTCTCAGGTCAGTTGGCTCAAGCTCCCAGCAGCAAGTCCCTAAATCACGGACCACTTGTAACTGAGATGTATCTCCCATGGGTGCTGTGGACCCTAAACCTCAGCTAAGGGCAGTTCTCACACCCCTATCAGGCACTTTACTCTCAACAGAGCAGCATTTTAACGCAGGCTTTACTAGCACTGGTAAAAAGCACTTCCCCAAGAGCTTCCCTCCTCGTCTTTCACCAGGGATCCTCGGGAAGACTGCTCCATACTCAGCGCAGCCTCACCGGGGCAACTGTGTTTGCACAGTGAAAAACACACAGAAATCAAAGTCCACACCTTCAGGAGTGCACAGAGAGCAACCTGCACAGGCACAGACAGGCTTGTGGCCAGGTGAGCTGTGCACGGCAGCACCGAGCAGCCGGGACAGGGCAGGGTGCAGCAGGAGGGCTGTGGCCAGGTGAGCTGTGCACAGCAGCACCGAGCAGCCAGGACAGGGCAGGGTGCAGCAGGAGCCTGCATGCTGCAGGGACACAGCAGGACTCTGGGGCTCGCATCTTCAGAGCTGCGAGGGAAGCAGCCACAGAGGTTTTGACTCTGTCTGTCTCTTTGAGAGTCAGAGAGGATATGAGGAACCACCTGCCAAAAAATGCAACAGTCTCTGTGCTCTCCCCTAATCCCAGCCTTCTGCTGCTGCTTTCTACGCCACCCTCTCCAGCCTCCTTCCCACAGCTGTTCCACACCCTCACTTTAGGAAAGTCACAGCCTGGGAAGCTGAAAGCCAACAGGTTGCAGAAAAGAGGCTATGAGAGGATTTAGGCACCTGCAACTTTTGCCATTTTTAGGCACTAAGGGAACCCACTGACGTTCTGGTGCCTGGCTTGTGAGTGGGTGCGTGGGATCACCCTGATTTACAGACTGCACAGTCACACTGGGCAATGAGGAGAGCTCATGAACTGCACAGACAGCTGGGGACACCTCAGATGATCATGCTGTAGGCAGAGGCTTACACTGAATTTTTTTCATCCCCTGTGTCTATACTAAGTGGTCAGAACCATTAACATCACCCCTGGCATGATTCTGACCAAAGCTAGCTAGTGCTTTCCCTTGGGCACAGGCTGGAAGTTTGAATCCCAACAGGTAGTTAGGATGTGGCCACTGTGGTTTGGAAGCTGAGAGAGCTTAGCAGGGAGGCTGCAGTATGGCCATGCCAGCCAGCTCCACTGGTAGAGCCTAGGAGCTCCAGCCCTCTGGCACTTGAGCCAACGCATCATGCGTCATTTGTCCTTCACTTGTCACCCCTCACACAGGGGCCAGCACTGCCAGTCACACCTGCTGAGATATGCTTGCTCACTGCCATGGGCACCAGCCAGCCTGTGCCATGGGAAGCATTCACCTCCCTTATTTAGCTTTTCTGGATGCTCATTTTGCACTTGAGTGGACTGTTTGCTGCCGCGTCCACACTGAGCCCCTCTGTGCTAAGATTCCCTGCCTTTCTGCTGAGTAGCTTTGACCTTCATTTGATGAATCAATCATCTCCCCAGCACTTCACTACCACAGCCCCCCATGACTGCCCCCACCTCTCCTTCCAGTGCTTGCCCACAGCCCCCCAGCAGCAGCTGGCCTGGCCTGCTGATGGAATATTATACCCTGCGATGCTCCCCAATACAGACTGAGCAGGGCAGCCCTTCGCAGGGTGCTTCTGCCCAGGGGCTCACCCAGCATTTCTCACAGCTAAGCCCACTTGCTTTGCAGTCAGCTTAGCTCCTTCTTTCCCCAGTCAGGCTTGCAAGGCCAGGGCTGAGGCTAGGCAGATGCTGTGCTGCTCTGGCTAGCTTCAGGCAGTTACTGATTCTTGGTTTATATCATCTGGGGGTTAGCCTGCAGAACCTTGCAGGAGCACCTGGAGGTGGTTTTCAGGGATAGATTCTGGCACCTTCAGTTTTCCCAGGCATTTTTCAAACACTTCTGTGCTCCCAGCAGCCCCACAGGTTAAAGTGGCAGAAAAAAAACCTCATGCAGGCTCATGGGCTTCAGCATGCTTCATTGCCTCTCTGAAACAAACACATTTCCACAGCTCAGTCTTTTCTGACCAAGAATCACAGAACACCTTCGGTTGGAAGACGCCTTCAGGATCATCTAGTCCAACTTTCAAACTCAAGGTCACCACTATCCACATGCCTAAGTGCCAGGTCCACACAGACTTCTCAACTGAAAAGGAAAAAAATCCCAAACCAACATGCCTCATGGCATTTCTTTTCCTCCAGAACAACAAATCTTTCTGCCTGTGTTGAGTCGCTAAGGTTGTATTTTCTCAGAGGATATCCACACAGCAAATTCTCTTCCTTTAGTAGACTTTGCCTTGAAAGGGGAAATAGGCCCTCAGCCAAAGGCTAGATCTAAACTCAGATCTACAGAACAGTGCTGTTTCCATCTTTGTTTGTATTTGGGCCTGTCTGGCTTCCTAGGGTGAAACTCTCCTTCCAGATCTGTATGGCAAAGAGCGGCTTTGCTGTTGTGTTCTCTGCTCTGCCTTTGGCAAGCAACTTGCTAGAAGTCAGCACATCTGTGGAGATCAGTCCAAACTGCCATGGGAAACTGGCTACTTTTCTGAAATACATGATAGAGATCAACCACAGGTTACTGCTTAGATTACTAGCTCGTGGTACTCATGAGATCAGACTAGGTGATCACAAACTTGCCTTCTGGCTTTCAAATCTATCAGCCTAAATAATGCATTAATGAAGCAACGTGGAACGATGCCACATTTGTTCATGTGGAAGGCACGTTAATGATGTTCCTTTCAAAGGCAGGTAGATGGAGCAGTGGATTGATGCACTGAATTTCACCTCTAGGGACTCTGACTTTGGTTATGAGACAAATGAGTTTGATAGCATCAGGTAAATACTCTGTGGGTATTCGTCTCCATCCCCAAAACCACCATACGGTTTGGCAGCAGCAGCAGTCTGTGCTCACGAGACGTCTAGAGGTGCTCAGGGCATTGGCAGCACCCCGGGAGGAGGCATCTGGCTGCATGGGGCCTGGCGTTACCCTGCCAGCAACACTGCTCCCCAGAGCCACTGCAAAGAAAACACCAAGTTAAAGCTGAAAGGAGAGGGGGAAAGAGATTTCTCTGGGCTCGTGAAGCGAGCTGATGCTGGAGGTTGGCCACGCTGCAGACTCTGTCAGCTTTGATGCAGTATTAGAATTGTGAAAACTTTCAGGGTTTCAAGGAAAAGATTTTTTTTTTCCAGGCACAAGATCAAAGCAAAAGCTAAATAATGTTGGGTTACAGAGCAGAGGACTTTCAAGTGACTGCTCTTGACTGCTTATGTGTCTAGAAATGTTGTGACAGGAGCAGCTGTTTTTGACAAGGCCCAGTAACAACAGCGTAAATCAAGCATTAACCAGAAGTAGACAGTAAGTTAGCTACTTTTAAAGAGACTTCTACTCTGGGTTTTAGGGAAGAAAAATGGAGTTCTGTTTCTGCCCAGGGAGGTGGTGGAGGCACCGTCCCTGGGGGTCTTCAAGAAAAGACTGGATGAGGCATTTGGTGCCATGGTCTAGTTGACTGGTTAGGGATGGGTGCTAGGTTGGACTGGATGATCTTGGAGGTCTCTTCCAACCTGGTTGATTCTATGATTCTAATGGCATCCAAATAATGGCCCAGGAGGCGCCACTGTATCTTTGTCCCAAAGCACAACAGGGTTAGATACAGAACAACAGCCTTGACACGGCGGATAGAGCTGCATACGGAGACGCTTCAGCCCGGAGCTGCCAGGACACAGCTCAGAGCAAGCCCTTGGCCTTGTCTAGCAGGTTTCTAGACTCCTTGCACAAAGTAGTCATGCTAAAAGGGAGGGAGATGTACTAGCCTGTGCAAAACAAGAGGGGTGGGGTGGGAAATCTGCCTGCAGAGCCTGTCCCCGTTAGATGGGTATTTCATTTCAGCAGAAACAGTGACTTTGGCATCCTGAGTTCGGTCATGAAGCAGCACCACTCACAGTGACAGGACAACAGAGACTAGATAGACAGGGAAGGCTCATTTCATCCTTCTAACACCATCAAGGAGGCTCAGGGGTGACCTTATTGCTGCCTACAACTACCTGAGGGGTGGTTGTGGCCAGGAGGAGGTTGCTCTCTTCTCTCAGGTGGCCAGCACCAGAACAAGAGGACACAGCCTCAGGCTGTGCCAGGGGAAATTTAGGCTGGAGGTGAGGAGAAAGTTCTTCACTGAGAGAGTCATTGGACACTGGAATGGGCTGCCCGGGGAGGTGGTGGAGTCGCCGTCCCTGGGGCTGTTCAAGGCAGGATTGGAGGTGGCACTTGGTGCCATGGTGTAGCCTTGGGCTCTGTGGTAAAGGGTTGGACTTGATGATCTGTGAGGTCTCTTCCAACCCTGATGATACTGTGATACTGTGATCAATTCAGCCTGAACCAGTTGTGAATATTCCCTCTATAGGTAAAGCAGAGAAGAAAACAATTAAGCCTGAACTAATTGTAAGCATTCCCTCTAGGGGTAAGGCAGAGAGGAAAACACTTCTAGAGAGTGAACTTTTCTGTCCTAAGAAAAAGCAAAGCTGGGCTCAGTTTTGGGGGGTCATTTACAAAGTTCCTTGGCAGCGTGGTGGGGGACAAGAATGAGGAAGTGTGGGGGGGGAAAAAGGGAAGTGCCCATAAGGCTAAACCACAGCCTTTATGTGCAGTCTGCCCTGCCCATGGATGGTGTTGCTATCTAATGGCATTGTTCAGGCCCATTTAGAAAGCCAAAAAAGAGGAACCCAAGGATCTGCTCTCTCCACTAATTGCAAGCTACCACAATTCTGGGACAAATTCAATTGCTGCCACAGAGAAGCAAAGCGAGTAAAAGGACAGGCTCTGCTCTTAACCCATTAAGACAGCACAGGCCATTCTGAGAGTGACTTCTATGCCAGACTCTGAGATTAAGACTACAGTGCAGCTTGCATCCCTACACACATAGGCAAACATGTGGGCTTTGAACAACAAAGGTATCAGGCCTGGTGTCATAGAATCATAGAATCAAGCAGGTTGGAAGAGAGCTCCAAGGTCATCCAGTCCAACCTATCACCCAGCCCTGTCCAGTCAACCAGACCATGGCACTAAGTGCCTCATCCAGGCTTTGCTTCAACACCTCCAGGGACGGCGACTCCACCACCTCCCTGGGCAGCCCATTCCAATGCCAATCACTCTCTCTGCCAACAACTTCCTCCTAACATCCAGCCTAGACCTCCCCTGGCACAACTTGAGACTGTGTCCCTTGTTCTATTGCTGGTTGCTTGGGAGAAGAGACCAACCCCACCTGGCTATGTGCAGGTGGTACCCAAGCACGAAAACTCAGTAATCCTGCTCTGTAGAGCTAGCAGGGTCACAGCAGGACAGAGATCATCTGCCTCTTTCCCAGCACCCTGGGAAGATCTCAGTGGCTGAGCAGTTCCAACACTGCCACAAAGAAGCCAGACACTACCTTGAAATTCCTACTCCACCACAGTGAGTAGTACAGACTTTCCCTAGGGCTCCAGGCTACCTATTTGTGAGTGAGGCAAAGCCATTTTGTGGCTAAACTTTTCCAAATCTTCTGATACTCCTAAATGAATGAATTTCCCAGAAGCATCCTTGGGAAGATTTTTGTGACTTAATTAGAACCCAAATTTAAGTAAGTTAGAATCACAGAATTAGTCAGGATTCAAAGGGACCACAAGGATCATCTAGTTCCAGCTCATGGCAGGGACACCCTACCCTAGAGCAGGCTGCCCACAGCCTCATCCAGCCTGGCCTTAAACACCTCCAGCCATGGGGACTCAACCACCTCCCTGGGCAACCCATTCCAGCCTCTCACCACTCTCATGCTCAACAACTTCCTCCTCACCTCCAGCCTGACTCTCCCCACCTCCAGCTTTGCTCCATTCCCCCCAGTCCTGTCACTCTCTGACAGCCTAAAAAGTCCCTCCCCAGCTCTTTAATTTTTAGCCCCCTTCAGATCCTGGAAGGCCACAAGAAGGTCACCTGGGAGCCTCCTCTTCTCCACACTGCACAGCCCCAACTCTTTCAGTCTGTGCTCGCAGCAGAGCTGCTGCAGCCCTCTGAGCATCCTCGTGGCCCTTCTCTGGACACACTCCAGCATCTCCACATCCCTCTTGTCCCAGAGGCTCCAGAACTGGATGCAGTACTCCAGGTGGGGTCTCAGCAGAGCAGAGTAGAAGGGGAGAATCACCTCCCTGGCCCTGCTGGCCACACTTCTCCTGATGCAGCCCAGGCTCTGGTTGGCTTTCTGGGCTGCAAGTGCACACTGCTGGCTCATGCTGAGCTTCTCGCCCAGCAGCACCCCCAGCTCCCTCTCCTCAGGGCTGCTCTCCAGCCACTCACTGCCCAGCCTGGATTTGTGCTTGCATTGCCCTGACCCAGATGCAGGACCTTGCCCTTGGTCTTGTTGAACCTCCCGAGGTTGGCTTGTGCCCATCTAGTCAAGCAAGGCCAGGCCACTTCAGAAATCTGGTTTCCACCTCAGGAACAGTATCACAAGGATACTTATGTCTGTGTTTGTATGAATATAAATGCAGATTCATGCATACCTATTTGGCAAGAATTAGATTCATTCACAAGACATGGAGGCTAGAAAGAGTGTCCCTGCAAGGGCACAGGTGCACATGTATCTACAGATCTATCCCTGTCTCTAAGAAGAGAGAATAAAAGGTGGAAATATACAGAAAGAAATCAAGCAAGGGGCAAAACAAAGGGCAGGCATGAAATCCATGGCATAACTTGTTGCAAATCTGACTTACATCATGGGTGCCTTGTGGCCAGCATGCTCCTTTCAGAGGGGGCCTTGATCCAGATTTTGGTCTGCGAGGTGTTGGAGCCGAGCCCGAGCATGGCCACTGAGAATGGGTCCTTGACAACTCCCTCATGCACAGCTCTGGATCTGCAGCAAATTTGTCAAAGGCAGAGGAGTTACTCCAGAACTGTACCTGTACAAGCAGAGATAAAATCTTCCATGCAGCGTGTGAGGGTTTATGTAATCCAAGAAGAGGATTTGGTCAAAGGAAGCAAGGCAGAACCAGAGGAGGAACCTGAGCGCTCTGCTTCACACCCTTTGAAGTGCTGTGTTTTTCACAAGGCAGTAACCTAGCCCACATTTATTCCAGTGTTTTTCTTCCACTGGTTTACTCCAGAGATTTTCTTGGAACAATTAATAGGAAATACCCTCACATGCAGCTGTGCAGGATATCTGTGGTTTTACAAGCCTTTTTTTCCAGGGTGGGAGCTTGTCAGGCACCGCAGTCGTGGCAAAGCAAATACCACATGTGATGCAGGAAGCAACAGTGCTGGCTTTCTCAGTTACAATCATCATAGAATCAAACAGGTTGGAAGACACCTCCAAGCTCATCCAGTCCAACCTATCTCCCCAGCCCTATGCAGTCAACCAGACCATGGCACTAAGTGCCTCATCCAGTCTTTTCTTGAAGACCTCCAGGGACGGTGCCTCCACCACCTCCCAGGGCAGCCCATTCCAATGCCAGTCACTCTCTCTGCCAACAACTTCCTCCTAACATCCAGCCTAGACCTGTCCTGGCACAGCTTGAGACTGTGTCCTCTTGCTCTGTTGCTGGTTGCCTGGGAGAAGAGACCAACCCCACCTGGCTACAGTCTTCCTTCAGGTGGTTGTAGAGAGCAATGAGGTCTGCCCTGAACCTCCTCTTCTCCAGGCTAAACAACCACAGCTCTCAGCCTCTCCTCACAGGGCTGTGCTCCAGGCCCCTCACCAGCTTCGTTGCCCTTCTCTGGACACCTTCCAGCACCTCAACAGCTCTCTTGAATTGAGGAGCCCAGAACCGGACACAGCACTCAGTGTGTGGCCTGAGCAGTGCTGAGTACAGGAGCAGAGTAACCTCCCTCATCCTACTGGCCAAACTATTCCTACTACAGCCCAGGATGCCATTGGCTCTGCCGCCCACCTGGGCACACTGCTGCCTCATCTTCAGCTTCTCTCTCCCAGCACCCCCAGATCCCTCTCTGCCTGCCTGCTCTCAGCCACCCTGTCCTCAGCCTGTAGTGCTGCTTGGGGTTGTTGTGGCCAAAGTGCAGAACCCTGCACTTGGCCTTGTTCAGTCTCATCCCATTAGCCTCTGCCCACCCATCCAGCCTGTCCAGGTCCCTCTGCAGGGCTCTCCTACCCTCCAACAGATCATGAATTTAGCATCCATTCAGTAACTAAGTTAATTGGAGGACATATCCCTAGGTGACTACCCGCATGGAAACAAGATGAGTTCCATCTGTTTCCACCCAGGGAAAGCGCCTCCCTGCAGTGGTCTCCTTACCTGCAGTAACAAGCTACTGAGGATGAAATGCAGGCTGCTCACGTTGCTCTGCATCAACACTCATTCTCAGAGACCATTCACTAGGAATGTACCTGATAACTTTGGAGTTCCAAAGATGATGACCAAAAAGGTCCAGATTTGGACAGAGATGCAGAAAATTTTGGATATGGACTCAGGTTTAGGCACTAGAAGTCCCTAAAAATTGCAATAGGTGTGATCTGGGAGGCGTGCCCAAGGGAAGCCTACCTGTAATGAGAGCATTAAATCAGTTCAGAGCACAGCTAACCCTCCTGCACCCACCTCTGGTCTGGAATCAGCAGAGCTTTGTATTTCAGGCATGGCTTTGGATGGGCTTTACGTAAGGAGGGCTGTTGAAGTGTGATGCTGCTCTGAAAAGCAAGGAGGTTAATTCTGTGCTGGGTTTTGCGCAGGGAAGACAGGCAGCCGTGTGTCCAAGCGCTGCTCTGGTGGTGCAGGCAAGAACTTGAAGTGCAGCTTTGTGCCTGCTAGAGCAGGGGCAGTGGCCCAGGGTGGATGATCAGCAGACAGCACTCATCTTCCAGAGCTGATGGGAAAAAAAAAAAAAGAGAGAGATTAATTTCCTCAGCCACATTCAGGCACACCAGGACTATAGACTCACTCCAGAAAACCTTCTGCAAACTAAGCTGTGGGCTTTCTTCTCTGATGAGTCTTTAGTGGTCTCCTTGCAGTGTTTTGAGCTTTCACAGTATCACAGTATCATCAAGGTTGGAAGAGACCTCACAGATCATCAAGTCCAACCCTTTACCACAGAGCTCAAGGCTAGACCATGGCACCAAGTGCCACATCGAACAGCCCCAGGGACGGTGACTCCACCACCTCCCCGGGCAGCCCATTCCAGTGTCCAATGACTCTCTCAGTGAAGAACTTTCTCCTCACCTCCAGCCTAAACTTCCTCTGGTGTAGCTTGAGGCTGTGTCCTCTTGTTCTGGTGCTGGCCACCTGAGAGAAGAGAGCAACCTCCTCCTGGCCACAACCACCCCTCAGGTAGTTGTAGACAGCAATAAGGTCTCCCCTGAGCCTCCTCTTCTCCAGGCTAACCAATCCCAGCTCCCTCAGCCTCTCCTCATAGGGCTGTGCTCAAGGCCTCTCACCAGCCTTGTTGCCCTTCTCTGGACACGCTCAAGCATCTCAATGTCTTTCCTAAACTGGGGGGCCCAGAACTGAACACAGTCCTCAAGGTGTGGTCTAACCAGTGCAGAGTACAGGGGCAGAATGACCTCCCTGCTCCTGCTGACCACACCATTCCTGATGCAGGCCAGGATGCCTTTTGTGTGTGCCTCTTTCCCTATGCAGAAATTAGATGAAGGATGGAGCCCAGATCTAAGGTCCTGATCTCAGGAGTGTGGGTAGGAGGCTACATTTGACCCACAGCATC
Source organism: Pogoniulus pusillus (assembly GCF_015220805.1). NCBI lineage: Eukaryota > Metazoa > Chordata > Aves > Piciformes > Lybiidae > Pogoniulus > Pogoniulus pusillus. The sequence goes on along the minus strand of NC_087270.1, from coordinate 26,528,110 downwards.
TACAGCTACTCATCCTCTCTGTTGCAGTTCACAGAAACATAACTAACTGGCAGAAAGACTTTTGATATCTCCTGTTAAATTCAGGTGGTTTGCTCACCAAATTGACTGCTCATGCACCAAAGCATGCCAGGTTTTCACCTGCAGGAAGCTGCTGATGCCGAGCAGCTCCCATCTCATTGTGCAGAGCATCCTTGCAGTGCCACCGCACCAGAGACAGGGTCAGCGCAAGGCCCATGGGCCAGGTCTGAGTTCTGTGAGTACAAAAGGAAAGGAGCTAAACCAGGTAAGAAGAGAATTCTGGTACATAATCCTGGCAAACACATCACTTTATTTATCATTTTAGGTGGGGTTTTTTTTATATCCCCCTTCTACTCATACAAATGAGTTCAGATCACGTTTTGTCTTCCAGAGATAAATCAGAGTCCGCAACAGGCTTCAGCCCAGCTGCTGTGGAAGCTGCTTCAACACAGTGTGAATTCACCCCTCTGCCTTTGCTCTGCTTGAAGGAAATGTGCATGCCCAGATCCTTTCACCTGGGGTAGCCAAGCATTAATTAATTACATAAAAGCATTAGTGAACCTGTTCAAAAAAAAAAAAGCTATCTTTCAGATGAGCAGTGCTGCTATCTCCACCATCGCTCTCAACGTTTTAATTAATTTGGGGGAATTTACACTTGCAGACTGTCTGCCAAACCCCACAGAACTGGCTTTATAAACTAATAATAGCACTTGCTCTGCACCGTGGAGGAGTTATGCAAGCTCAGAACATGCGTGCAGGCAGAGAGGCTGCGGGTCTCTGCGCGGAGCCAAGCGCTGCTGGGGGATTTACCCCTCAAGCCAACGTCCTCATCAATAAGAGTTTCGTGTGGCTGGCAGCAGAGGGGCAGGAGCTGTGCACGCTGTGCACACAGATGTACGTTCAGCATCGACAGGACCGAGCCCATCAGAAATAGGTCTGGGTGGGTTGTCTGTTTTTCATGGCAATAAACAGAAGTTTGTTTCCTCAGAGTGAGGCAGAGCTGTTGGCACAGGCTGGGTGGGTCCTGCTCTCCCCCTTGCCTGCCGCAGGTTTCACACTGCATTTCACAGGATGTTAGGGGGTGGAAGGGGCCCGGGGAGATCATCGAGTCCAACCCCCTCCCAGAGCAGGACAATCCTAACACAGATCACAGAGGAACACATCCAGACAGGCCTGGAAAGTCTCCAGAGGAGGAGACCTCACAACCTCTCTGGGGAGCCTGTTCCAGTGCTCTGTGACCCTTACAGTCAAAAAGTTCCCTCTTGTGTTGAGGAGGAACCTCTTGTGCTGCCACTTACACCCATTGCTCCTTGTCCTATCCCAGGGAGCAAGTGCATTTAAATAAGGCAACAACACTCAGGGCCCAGCTGCTGGGAACTGATGGCTGGGGCATGATTATTAAAGGGAAGAGCAGTACCCTTTTTGACAGGACTGGAGAGGACAACTCATTCATTAGCCCCAAATGCAAAATTAAATCCTAACCCTCTTCAGTGGACAGCCACCAGGCCTGTGCCAGTGCAAGGAACTGCACCTAAGAGGGTGCTGACAGCTCAGACCTCACCCCACGGCAGGCCTGATCCTCTGCTGCTCTTATGGCCTCTTCCTCTGTGGACATGGGAGGGAAAAAGCTCTCTGGCAGCTGAGCCAGATGACATGAAAGCACTTGCCATGGAAATTCCCCATGCACCACCACAGTGGCCCAAACTGTGCTTCACCACCTGCCCCACAGTCCTGCTTCCTGCGTGGGAGGATAGAGAGATGCCCTGGAGCACCCCAGAGCTCCCCATGCCCAGCAGCTGCAGCACGCACAGGACAGCAGTGCTGGAGCAGCAGCCTGGACACCTCAGCACCTTTATGTGTCACAGTCTCCAGTGCATCTGTCCTCATCCCCTTGTCCCGTTTCACAGCACTGAGGGCAGGGCGTTTGAGGAGCTTCCCAACCTCTAGACAGGCATCTGGCCCCAGAGGTGCCAGGACAGTGCCGCGCTGCAAGCTGAGTTAAACTGGCTGCAGCCAGAGCTTCAGTGCCCCTGCATTTGGGGTTTTCTTCAGTTTAAGTACCTCAGATCCATCTAGATGAACTGATACAACTTTTCCTGTAGAGACAAGACTAATCTCACCATTTCATCTCTTCTTGCTGTTCCTCCTGGCCCTGGCCCCTCCGCAGCCCAGAGCACTAATCCCAGCGATGCGTGCAGCTTCCTTGGGGTGGGCACAGCTACTCCAGGAATTCATTTCCACTTGTGGCTGATGTTGGCCTTGTGCTCCAGCTCCCTGAGGCACTATTAGTTCTGACATTTCCAGCCTGTAAGATTTGGTGTAACATTCAAAATGCACATCCTTCATTTGGCTGCTTCACTTGGTACACCTTTCCCCATGCCTCTTGGTAACATCTTTGTCGTGGCAACCGCAGAGCTTGGATGATGTTCCCGCTTCTGCTGCAGCAGGCATGATGGGTTAAGGACACCACAGCACACCACGGGCCTGTCAGGTTGCATCTTCCACTCTGCAGCTGTGGGGAATCCCATCCTGTCTCCAGGTCTGTTACAGCCACGACTGCACTGCCTGCCCAGTTCTGGCTGCTTGTTGCTGGTGGTGTCTGCATGGCTGCCTCTTAGATCTGCCATGTTGGGTAGCTCTGTCCTTGGTGATAATCCAGTGCACATGGTATGGTACTGTGCCAGGTGAGGACAGTGCTTCCCTTTCCCTTAAATCTGCTCCTGTCAGCCAGGTCCTCACCATCTCCTGCAACCAGGGACCTCCCCACTCCAACCCAGCCATCACCCAGTACCTTTGCAGTGCCTCACAGCATTGTTGCTCCTCCATATAAAACACAGTGCAGGGAACAGACCCTGAGAGAGGCAGGAATCTGGGAGCTCTGATCTACTGGTGTCCTCTGCCTGACTAAGGGATGTTGTTCTTGCAAGGACCAGATGACATCAGGTTGCCCTGGGTCAAGGTCCCGTGCTTCCAACTTTGTTAACTGATCACTTTTGCTTGAGCAGATGACTCTGTATCAAAACGAGGTCAGGATCTTGTGAGACATGTCAAAGTGACAAGAGTTCTCCCCTGCTCTGGCCTCAGCCTGGATTAATGAGGAGACTGCAAGTGGGAGTCAGCACTTGGCTCAGGTCAGAGCCTGGCCTGGTGGGAAGTAAAAGTGGTTTGTAGAATCTGCTGACATGGAGCTTCATAAGCAGGACTTCTGGGCCTAGATTATTAAAAATAAAGTAATAATCAGAGCCATAATCTCAAACCCAGCCTAGATTCATGCAAGCTCGTCACCTTCCCACCCTGTCTCAGCTCCCTTGCAATGTTTCCCAACAGTACCTGCCACTAAATATGCAGCTGATACCCTCTGAGAGACCAGCAGGAAGGGAGTCTTCCATTGAAACCAGACCAGAAGATCAGCTCAGAAGTTTTCTGCAAGGCACAGCACGAAGGTCCATCTGTGCACCAAGAGAGGTGGCCCTCGTCCCTCTGGAGACATGCAGCAGCACTGGGCATGTGCTGGTTTTCACTCAGCCTCTGCTGTCCCCAGCAGCAAGAGGCTTGTGGGCACCCAGAAAGGTGAGAAGCACAGCGAGCTCGGTCATGGGCACGGGTGTCCATCCAGTCCCTTCCCCCCACCCTCAGGCAGCTGGCATTTGGCTTCTCATCGCCCGGGGCACGCTTCAGCCAGCTGAGTGTGCAGCTGTGCTCAGCACGCCCTGCAAGGGAAACAGCAGAAGGGGCTTTGGGGAGGCACATCTGCAGGATGTGCAAATCAAGGGCAGAAAGGAGGAATTTGGCAAGTCACTCGGAAACTATGAGAGTGAGATTTTCAGCCTCATACCTTTAACTCACTCAGCCGAAACACGAGTTCCTATTTCAAGACATTTCCACATTGCCTGTCCCCTGGGAATGTGAACACAATCTATGCTTCAGCTGCAGCCCTTTCAGGAGAGAACACATCTGCCAGCCACTGCCTGCACAGGGAAGCCTTCAGCAGAGGAGAGACAGAGCCAAGCAGAGCCTGGACAGGCCACAGCCCCATGGTGCAGCCATGCTGTGTGAGCAGGGCAGCCAAGCTCGCTCTCCTCATCTCGCTTTCCACCCCATGTGTAGAATTAGGCTTGGAAAACTCCTCTGAAAGCTCCCTGTTTCCTCCTGCTCCTGAGGCATGGCTGTGACTCAGGGCTGTGTTTGGCACCTTCCTGGCAGGACAAACCCCTTCCCATCCTATCACTCTGTGGTTCTGTTTCCCCAGGCCCTCACAGTTGTTTTCCAGGTAGCAGATGAAACACCTTTTGAACCAGCATCCCACACTGGTTCTGTGAGAGGGCAGTGAGCAAATGAATCACAGAATCATAGAATCAACCAGGTTGGAACAGACCTCCAAGATTATCCAGTCCAACCTATCCCCCCAGCCCTATCCAGTCAACCAGACCATGGCACTAAGTGCCTCATCCAGGCTTTTCTTGAACACCCCCAGGGACGGCGACTCCACCACCTCCCTGGGCAGCCCATTCCAATGCCAATAACTCTCTCTGCCAACAACTTCCTCCTAACATCCAGCCTATACTTCCCCCAGCACAACTTGAGACTGTGTCCCCTTGTTCTATTGGTGGTTGCTTGGGAGAAGAGGCCACCCCCCACCTGGCTACAGCCTCCCTTCAGGTAGTTGTAGACAGCAGTGAGGTCAGCCCTGAGCCTCCTCTTCTCCAGGCTAAACACCCCCAGCTCCCTCAGCCTCTCCTCATAGGGTTTGTGTTCCAGGCCCCTCACCAACTTTGTCGCCCTTCTCTGGACACCTTCCAGCACCTCAACATCTTTCTTGAATTGAGTGGCCCAAAACTGGACACAGCACTCAAGGTGTGGTCTGACCAGTGCTGAGTACAGGGGAAGAATAACCTCCCTTGTCCTACTGGCCACACTGTTCCTGATGCAGGCCAGGATGCCATTGGCTCTCTTGGCCACCTGGGCACACTGCTGGCTCATCTTCAGCTACTATCTATCAGTACCTCCAGGTCCCTTTCCTCCTGGCTGCTTTCCAGCCACTCTGTCCCCAGCCTGTAGTGCTGCTTGGGGTTGTTGTGGCCAAAGTGCAGAACCCTGCACTTGGCCTTGTTAAATCTCATCTCGTTGGCTTCTGCCCACCCATCCAGCCTGTCCAGGTCCCTCTGCAGGGCTCTCCTACCCTTCAATAGATCAACACCTGCTCCTAGCTTGGTGTCATCTGCAAACTTACTGATGCTGGACTCAATCCCCTCGTCCAGATCATCAATAAAGATATTGAATAGGACCGAAGAGCAGGAAACCCTTTGTGCCTTCACAGGGCAGTGATGGAGCACAAAGAGCCTTGCTCCTGGTGCTCTGCACAGCTGCTGCCATCTGCTAGTTTCTTGCAGATGTCACTGTCCCTTGTAACTCTAGCCAAAGCACACTGACTCTTCAGCTGGCACAGTCTGCAGACAGGCCCCTTAAAACCAAACCTGTATCCATACCTCTTCCACAAATATTGGCCTCTCAAGCACAGATCACATCCATCACTGCCTCAGCCACCCCCAAAACTGGAACCTGGAATCGCTGCTACAAGACCTTTTTGAAGAGGTCTTAAGTAACCTATGAAGTTAAAACCTGAATGCAGCATTTCACACAGAGAACCCTGATATACATCCTGTTAATTACCCACTACAGAATTAAACTGTGCTGATCAGACTACCAGATCATGGAAACAAAGGAGCAGCAACAGCAGCAGCAGCAGCGTCGGTTCAGTAATGAAATGCATGCTTAAATGCCCTTAAGTACCTCTTTGACAGCTGGGATCTGAATCCCAGCACCAACCTCAGTATGCTAAGGGCAGGCAGAGGTGTGGAGCTCCAAGGTGAAGTGGGTATTTTCTCCCCATTTCTTGTAGTTTGAAAAGTGGTTTAGATAAAAATCATGGGGGGGATTTTTTTTTAATTATATATATATATATTTCAATAAAAAAAGGGTTTCTGATTTGGGGCATGGTGGAAACCACTGAGCTGCACTCCTCAGTGTCATTTAAACCTTCTCCACCCTCCCATGAGATGTGAGGAGAGTCCATGAAAGCCAGAGCAAGGAAGGGAAGCTAAGAACATAGCCAACTGTAGCAATTGTGGGTGCCAGGGACAGAGGCATTGAGAGCAGCCTCAGCAGGTTTGCTGACCACACCAAGCTGTGTGGTGCAGCAGGCAGGCTGGAGGGAAGGGATCTATCCAAAGGAACCTGGACAGGCTGCAGCCAACCTCAGGAGGTTCAACAAGACCAAGGGCAAGGTCCTGAATCTGGGTCGGGGCAATGCCAAGCACAAATCCAGGCTGGGCAGTGCCAGGCTGGAGAGCAGACCTGAGGAGAGGGACTTGGGGGTGCTGCTGGGTGAGAAGCTCAACAGGAGCCAGCAGTGTGCACTTGCAGCCCAGAGAGCAACCAGAGCCTGGGCTGCAGCAGGGCAAGCATGGCCAGCAGGGCCAGGGAGGTGATTCTCTCCCTCTGCTCTGCTGAGACCCTACCTGGAGTACTGCATCCAGTTCTGGAGCCCCTATTACAAGAGGGATGTGGAGATGCTGGAAAATGTCCAGAGCAGGGCCAGGAGGATGCTCAGAGGCTGCAGCAGCTCTGCTGTGAGCACAGACTGAAAGACAAGAAGAGAAGAGAAGGCTCCCAGGTGACCTTGTGGCCTTCCAGTGTCTAAAGGGGGCTACAAAAAATCTGGGGAGGGACTTTTTAGGCTGTCAGGGAGTGACAGGACTGGGGGAAATGGAGCAAAGCTGGAGGTGGGGAGATTCAGACTGGATGTGAGGAGGAAGTTGTTGAGCATGAGAGTGGTGAGAGGCTGGAATGGGTTGCTCAAGGGAGGTGGTTGAGTCCCCACTGCTGGAGGTGTTTAAGGCCAGGCTGGATGAGGCTGTGCCCATCCTGCTGTAGGGTAGGGTGTCCCTGCCCATGGCAGGGGGGTTGGAACTGGCTGATCCTTGTAGTCCCTTCCAACCCTGCCTGATTCTATGATTCTGCCAGAGATCCCCTTTAAAGACCAAATGGAAAGTGCCTCAGCAGAGAGAGATTTCACATTTGGTCTTTGGCCATCAGCTCAAAAGTGTCCAGGAGGAAAGAGCCCCAGAGGAAGGAGTGAAACAGGTAGGAATGAAATGAGCACATGGCAACAGGGAACCAGGGCAAGCCTCCCACCAGACTTGGAGCAGCCTCTTTTTCTTGTATGCCATTTGTGGCACTTCAAAGAGGCTCCCTTTCAGAAAGGCTGGGATTCTCTTCTGCTGGAAAAGTGAGCTAAGTCTGGGTGATTTATGACTCTCTTTTGGGAACTCTGTCTGGCCCGGGGTAGAATCATAGAATCAACCAGGTTGGAAGAGACCTCCAAGATCATCCACTCCAACCTATCACCCAGCCCTGTCCAATCACTAGAGCATAGAGTAATAAAATCAAACAGTTTGGAAGAGAGCTCCAATCTTATCCAGCCCAGCCTAGCACCCAGCCCTGGCCAATCAACCAGACCATGGCACTAAATGCCTCATCCAATCTTGTCTTGAACACCTCCAGGGACAGTGACTCCACCACCTCCCTGGGCAGCCCATTCCAATGCCAATCACTCTCACTGCCAACAACTTCCTCCTAACATCCAGCCTGAACCTGCCCTGGCACAACTTGAGGCTGTGTCCCCTTGTTCTGTTGCTGGTTGCCCAGCAGCAGAGCCCAACCCCACCTGGCTACATCCTCCCTTCAGGTAGTTGTAGACAGCAATGAGGTCTGCCCTGAGCCTCCTCTTCTGCAGGCTGCACACCCCCAGCTCCCTCAGCCTCTCCTCACAGGGCTGTGCTCCAGGCCCCTCACCAGCTTCGCCATCCTTCTCTGGGTGCATTCCACTATCTCAACATCTCTCTTGAATCAAGGAGCCCAGAACTGGGCACAGTAGCTCAGGAAATAGGTAGGATGCTCAGGAACACAGTCTGTCATGTCAAGCAGTCCCTGGTTGGTGAGAACAATGCCCACAGTGAGTTATCTGTGGTTAAACCCCAAAAAGAATGAGAACAGCTGCACCCCATCAAGCCAAAGGAAAGACAGGGAACAACAACCATTGGAGCAATTGGAGGATTTTCCCACCTCTGCAAATGCTACAGAAGAGGGGTTCAGCACAGCAGCCAAAGCCACTGCTGCAGACAGATCTCCAGCTCCAGTTCGCCTCAGCTCTCAGTATGCCTGGCTGCAGATGGGTGAGCTCCTGCCAGGAAGGACCCCCTGCCCCTGCCTGGGTTTGTTCTGCTGAGTGTGATCCACTGAAACCTCTCTGGCAGAGAAGGGGCTGTCATTAGGTCATTTGCTGGCTGCCCTCTAGGCAGACTCGGCACTGTGTCAGCACCAGGAGAGCGTCTCTGGGAAACACAGCTCAGTTTTTAAGCCAAATACTCTGGGATGGTTCAGATAGCTTCTGAGGGGCTTCAAACACCACACACGAACACACTCCAAGCACTGGGCATAGCAGGATGAAAATGCCAGCAACCTCTCACTGAAGGAGGCAGATCACAGTAAAGGATGTTCCAGCTGTGCCCACCACACGAGCTCCCTCAAAGGCAATGCTGCTGCAGCCGTGACAGCGCTTTGCAGCTGTGCAAACGCCACCCTGACCAAGGTCTTCTGATTGCACTGGGTCCCACTGTCACTCTTTGGAGAAGCACTTGGTCTTCCTGGCCAAAGCCCATTACTAAACCAGCAAGGGCTTTGTAGTCAGCATAAAGAGCTGAGCATGGCTGCTGAACAGCCTTGCTCCAGCAGCTGGAGCTGCTGCTTATGCACTGACACAGGAACACAAAGAGTCACCTGGAGTTCTTCTTAAATCACCCATCAGGGTAGGGAAGCTAAAGCACAGCTTGAGGCCAATCTGCCTAGGGACAGTAAGGGGAACAAGAAGAATTTCTTCAGTGAGAAAAGGAGGACTAGAGAGAATGTGGGACCCTTCCAGAGGGTGACAAAGGATATGGATAAGGCTGAGGTGCTCAGTGACTTTTTTGCTTCAGTCTTCAATGGCAAGGGCTCTAACCACAATGTCCAAGCCCCAGAGGGCAGAATTAAGGGCTGAGAGAAGGAAGATCTGCCTACTATAATTGAAGACCATGTTGGTGAGCACCTAAGGAATCTGAATGTGCACAAGTCCAGAGGGCCTGATGAGATCCACCCATGGGTCCTGAGGGAGCTGGCAGATGAAGTTGCTCAACCACTGCCCATCATATTTGAAAGGTCCTGGCAGACTGGTGAAGTTCTGCTGACTGGGAAAGGGCAAAAATAAAGCCCAGCTTCAAAAAGGGGAAAAAAGATGACCCTGGGAACTAAAGAGCAGTCTCACCTCTGTGCCTGGCAAGATCATGGAGCAGATCCTCTTGAAGGCTCTGCTAAGGTAAATGAAGAACAAAGCAGAGGTGATTGGTGGTACCCAGCAATGACTTCACCAAGGGCAAATCTTGCCTGACAAATTTGGTGGCTTTTTATGGTGAAGTCACATCTACCTGGACCTAAGGCATCTGACCCTGTTCCACAGGACAGCCTGGTCACCAAGCTGGAAACACACAGACTGGATGGGTGCAGCACTGCTGGATAAGGAATTAGCTGGATGGTGGCACACAGAGAGTGGTGATCAAGGGCACAATGTCCACCTGGAGACCAGTGCCAGGTGGCTCCCTCAGGGGTCAGTGCTGGCACCAGTGCTGTTGGGCATCTGTGTCAGTAACATGGACAAAGGAACTGAGTGCACTCTCAGCAAGTGTGGAGCTGGCACCAAGCTGTGTGGCACAGCTGACTTGCTAGAGGGCAGGGATCCATCCAGAGGGAGCTGGACAGGCTGGAGAGCTGTGCCCAGGCCAACTTCATGGCATTCAACAAGGCCAAGTGTAAGATCCTGCACCTGGGTGGGTGCAATCCCAAGCCCACCTGCAGGCTGGGTGGAGAATGGCTGAGAGCAGCCCTGAGGAACAGGCCCTGGGGGTCTGGGCTGATGAAAAGCTCAAAATGAGCCTGCAGTGTGAGTGCAGCCCAGACAGCAACCCTGTGCTGGGCTGCAGCAAGAGCAGTGTGGGCAGCAGGGCAAGGGAGGGGATTCTGCCCCTTGGCTCTGCTCTCCTCACACCCCACCTGCACTCCTGGCTGCAGTTCTGCAGCCCCCAGCACAAGCAGGACATGGAAGTGTTGGAGCCAGTGCAGAGGAGGCCACCAAGATGCTGAGAGGGCTGCAGCAGCTGTGCTGTGAGGACAGGCTGAGAGAGTTGGGGCTGTGCAGGCTGCAGAAGAGAAGGCTTCCAGGAGCCCTTGGAGTGGCCTTCCAGGACCTGAAGTGGGCTACAGGAGGGCTGGGGAGGGACTATTGACAAGGTCTTGGAATGAGATAAGGAGGAAGAATGGGTTTGAAGTGGCAGAGGGGAGACTGAAACTGGATGTTAGGAAGAAGTGAGGGTGGTGAGAGACTGGCACAGGTTGCCCAGGGAGGTTGTGGCTTCTCCCTCCCTGGAAGTGTTCAGGACCAGGCTGGATGAGGCCATGAGCGACCTGTTCTAGCGGGAGGTGTCCCTGCCTATGGCAGGGGGTTGGAACTGGCTGAGCTTTGAGGTCCCTTCCAACCTAACCCATTCTATGAAGGCTGCAAAGCTGCCAGGCGCTCTCTCTGCTCCGGACATACTTTGATAGCCAACTGGCAGAACATTAGCATTATGGCATAGAGATCAAGATATTTAATCATTAAGCATCTTGTGCCTCCTCTCCAGCCCATGATTCTGAAGGGGAACAGCCAGTCAGTACTTAATTAAAAAGTGATACAATTTCAAACTTGTAAGCCAGTGTTTTGGGTTGGGTGAGACTGCAGAAAGGGTACTTTCCAGCTAAAGATTTCTCCTGCTCAGCAGATTTCTGTCCAGAATATTCTGCCTACTGTAAACATTTTGATGAGAGGTCACTGAACTGAACACAGGCTCTGGACAAAACAGCAGCACACAGGTACCCGAGAGAGCACCTACGAAGGGCTCCAACGTGGCAAGCTTTGGCCTGACAGAGAGATCCCCTCCGATGAGCAAGGTGATCTCTCCATGCACAGCTGCTGATCAGATCAAATTGCAGTGCCCCAGTGCGGTGGTTTGGGTGTTACCTGCCCCAACACACTTAAGAAAATCACCCAGCCGAGCTGGAAATGTGACTGAAGCTTTATACCTACAGCTCAGTGCTGGGCCCTTCAATTCAAGAGAGATGTTGAGATGCTGGAAGGTGTCCACAGAAGGGTGACAAAGCTGGGGAGGGGCCTGGAACACAAACCCTATGAGGAGAGGCTGAAGGAGCTGGGGGTGTGCAGCCTGGAGAAGAGAAGGCTCAGGGGTGACCTCATTGCTGTCTACAACTACCTGAAGGGAGGTTGTAGCCAGGTGGGGTTGGGCTCTGCTCCCAGGCACCCAGCAACAGAACAAGGGGACACAGCCTCAAGCTGTGCCAGGATAGGTCTAGGCTGGATGTTAGGAGGAAGTTGTTGGCAGAAAGAGTGATTGGCATTGGAATGGGCTGCCCAGGGAGGTGGTGGAGTCACCATCCCTGGAGGTGTTCAAGACAAGCCTGGATGAGGCACTTAGTGCCATGGTCTGGTTGACTGGATAGGGCTGGGTGCTAGGTTGGCCTGGATGATCTTGGAGGTCTCTTCCATCCTGGTTGATTCTATATACAAGCAGCTATTTACAATCTATACAGCTAGAGACAGAAATAGACAAGTTAAAAAGTAATACAGAAACACAACAGCCCTCCCAGAAACCTGAGTCCCCAGGAGGGACTCTCAACCACCTTTTTTTCACCCCTCTACCTTACCCCAGACCTTGCCTTACATTCAAGGGGAGTTTGGAGGGTCAGCCAGGGGAGTTAGGAAGCAGAAGGATTAGTCAGACAGCAAGTCAGGGAGAGAGAAGTTCATGCAGCCCCAAAAGCCAGAGAGAGACTCTTGGAAAAGCTGCCTGCAGTTGTGGACCAGAGTCCTCTAAGTATTCTTAGTCTGTGGGTTCAGGGTCTACAAGGCAGTGCCCAGTGTCACACGGGGTTCATTGCCAAGGCATCAGCAGAGGGTGAGATAGAACTGAAAGGCACCAGCCCAGCTGCTTGTAGATCTGCATGGCTTCTGCCAACATGTGGACAGCAAGAGCCAGCCCTCTGTGCGACATCAAACCAGCTGTAAGAGACTGAGGGTGTCCAGCAATGCCTCTCCAAAGCTCAAACATGTGTGGGCACGGAGAGTAAACCAAATTAATCATTACTCCTCAGCAGGTGCTAATGATACACTTGGCTTTCTGTCCGTGCTCTGGAGCAAAGAGGAGAGTGTGATTAATTACCTACAATCAATGCACTCATCGCCCTGGGACCTGCTGCTGCTGCCACTCCTTTTAAATCAGCTACAAAATGTAATCAATGCCAATCTAACACTGCGTTTCTGACAGCACTGTAAGCTGAGAGCTTTTGCTCTCTTCTCACCAGGTCCAGATGGGCAGCAAACGTGGAATGGCTTACACACAGAGGTGGCTGAAAGACAGGTCCTCAGCTTACACACAGAGGTGGCTGAAAGAGAGGTCTTCAGCACTCTAGCCAACAGCCCTGCCTCAAATAACACACGAGCCTCATTACACTGGACAGATTTGTAGAGGTGAGGATGCCAAAGCAGCTTGCTAATACCAGGCATGACACTGGACAAATGCCTCACGTGGTGCCTGCTTCAGCTGGCAGCAAGGCAGGCTCGCAGGTTTCCAGGGTGCAGGATGATGGTGATCGGTTGGAGGGTGACTTAAGCCAAAAGAGGGCAAGTCTGCTAGCACATATGTCAAGGTAATCATCGCAGTGGAGACCAAGGGAATAAAGAAAATTAAATAAAGGTTGCAAAATTGCTGTCTGCAGCTCCCTGAAGGGAGGCTGTAGCCAGGTGGGGTTGGGCTCTTCTGCCAGGCAAGCAGCAACAGAACAAGGGGACACAGCCTCAAGTCGTACTGGGGAGGTCTAGGCTGGATGTTAGGAGGAAGTTGTTGTCAGAGAGAGTGATTGGCATTGGAATGGGTTGCCCAGGGAGGTGGTTGAGGCCTCATCCCTGGAGGTGTTTAAGGCCAGGCTGGATGAGGCTCTGGCCAGCCTGATCTACACTAGGGTGCCCCTGCCCTTGGCAGGCAGGTTGGAACTGGATGATCTTTGTGGTCCCTTCCAACCCTGACTGATTCTATGACTCTTTACAGGGCAGTGGCAGAGCAGTGGAGCAGGCTGCCCAGAGAGGTTGTGGAGTCTCCTTTGGCAGGAGGGTTGGACTCAATAATCTCTGGAGATGCCTTCCAACCTCTAACGATTCTGTGATCTTCATGTCCGGGAGCACAGCGGCACCTTCTTACTCACAGTGGCTGTCCTTTTGAGCACCCTTATGTGGGACAGATCCTAGAATCAACCAGGTTGGAAGAGACCTCCAAGCTCATCCAGCCCAACCTAGCACCCAGCCCTAGCCAATCAACCAGACCATGGCACTAAGTGCCCCGGCCAGGCTTGGCTTCAACACCTCCAGGGATGGGGACTCCACCACCTCCCTGGGCAGCCCATTCCAATGCCAATCACTCTCTCTGACAACAACTTCCTCCTAACATGCAGCCTAGACCTCCCCTGGCACAGCTTGAGACTGTGCCCCTTGGTTCTGTTGCTGGTTGCCTGGGAGCAGAGCCCAACCCCACCTGGCTGCAGCCTCCCTTCAGGTAGCTGTAGAGAGCAATGAGGTCTGCCCTGAGCCTCCTCTTCTGCAGGCTGCACACCCCCAGCTCCCTCAGCCTCTCCTCACAGTGTTCATGTTCCAGGCCTTTCACCAGCTTCGTTGCCCTTCTCTGGACACCTTCCAGCATCTCACAGTCCTCTACAGCAGGACTGCCCATCCTGCAGGTAGCAAAATCAACCAGATTGTTCTAACACACCACTGCTGACTGGTCAGTCCCATGTGGCTGACTGAAGATGATCAGAGGTTGTTTGACTTGTCCAGCATCACAGTTCTGGAAATGGTCACCTCCAGCAAAAGGACAGTTAGCAGCAGCCTGAAGAGACAATAACATCTTCCAGTGGCACAGGTGGCAGCAAAAGGAGGGTTTGTTTATGGCCTAAGTGCTGGGGCCCTGACTCATGTTTTCCAGTTGCTGAAGAGCACTGGGTCAGTTCTTCTATAAAAAGAACCATTGCAGCTACGTGAGGAGAAGAATCCATCTAGCACAGAGGCACCCAAAGGCTCCCAGAATCTTGCCAGGGATCAGGTTGAAAGAAGGTTAAGAAGGTTGAAAGGAGGGGTTGGATTGGTGTGGAGAGGAATACATCATGTCAAACAGACCACTAGCTACTGGAGAGCAGCTGGGCTCAGTCATGACTGACCCAATTCACAGTCAAATTAGCACCCCAAACAGTGCCAGGCTCTGCATGGCATCACCCACCCAGCACAGAAGACACCTTTAGACACAGCATCAGCTCTGTCTTGCCTTCAGACAATCCCAGACCTCTGGGAAGAGCATGAGGAGTCAAGGACAGGAAGGGGAATAAATGCACCATGAGGAAAATTAAGCATGTTTAGACTTGTGGGCTGGAAAGGGAAAGAGAGATGATAAAGGAGCACAACCAAAGCATACTGACAGAAAGGAAGCATTGGACCTTGAAAAGATAAATAGATTGAATGGTGCTGTGAAAGCATTTGAACTCCTTAAGCCTTTCTGCAGCTTCAGAGCATATGAAGGGGTGGATATCTTTTGGGTTTACTTCCTGCCTTTCCAAAAGCTTGTCTTCAGCACTTTTAACTGGCACATTCTTAAACAGAAAGGATAAGATCTGAGACTTGACCAAACTCATATAGATAATTGAAAGTTATACACAGCAGGGCAAAGTTTCTCCATGGCTTTAGGCTGCACACTCTAGGACCTCCCAAACTACAGATAGATGAAAGCCAGGTGCGTGTAGGAAAACCAAGACACTCTACCAAGATCTGAGGACTCCTGCCACTCACAGCTTCACCATCATCAAACAGGGGCCCAGAATCCCTACCAAAACCTGAGGACTCCTGCCACTCACAGCTTCACCATCACCAAACAGGGGCCCATAGTCCCTACCAAGATCTGAGGACTCCTGCCACTCACAGCTTCACCATCACCAAACAGGGGCCCAGAGTCCCTACCAAAACCTGAGGACTCACAGCTTCACCATCATCCAACAGGGGCCCAGAGTGCTGCAGCATACTGACTCTGCCTCTTCTTCTCCCATATTCCTTTGTTGTGGGGCTCTGATGACCACGTTCCAGAACAGAGACACAAACCTCCATGAGCAGATGAGGGGCTCGCTCCTCTTCCTAAAAGCACAACACAGTGTCCAAACGATTCCCAAACTCACACAGGAAAGCACAGATAAAAGCCACAACTGCAGTGCAGCCCTACCAGCCCGGGCTCCCAATTGCAAGACCATCCTTCCTTCCAGACGCTCAGCTTTAAGAGGAAGCCAAGACAAAAGAAGACCTTTCCATTGCTGCTGTGCCTCACCGCTGGCTGCTCGGCAGGGCAGGAAGCACCATTGTTATTCTGAGCCAAGAAATCCCCACACATCCATCTCTGCAGCACAAATACAGCCACTATCAGCAGCCACAGACAAGGACACTGCTGATGAAGATGCCACATTGGAACGGATGTTTGTGATTATCACAGCTGGGGGGGGGGGGGGGGGAGGGGGAAATGTCTCTGCACCTGGACCTACTCCAGTGCAGAGTTTTACAGTCTTCAGCTGCCTGGATCAGAGTTTGCCTCCTTTCCCAGCTCTGGCTGCTCTGCAGTTGAGAGTGGCAATATTTTAGCTTGTGTGGATTAAAGCAGGGAGACAGAAGAAGGCTTTTTGCAACACATCACCCGAACAGGAGCACTGCCTCCATTCTCACCTTCCTCAGCTGGCTTAAAAGACATAAATCCTTTTGCAACTAAAAAGATGCAAGGGTCTGATCTGCTGGTGCAGCCCTGGGAACAGGGAAGCTCTAGAGGTTCCAGGATGAGACATGGCAACAGGAAAAAGTCCTGTGCCTGGATTCACATTCATTAAGGCTTCTTAAACACTGGCACTGGAGGGCCAGGACTCTGGGACTTGTGGGCTCTGCGAGGAAGGCTTGTGACCCTTTGTGTATTTGAGCTGGCACACATGACAGTGCTGCTGCCTTTTCAGGGCATGCAAAGCAAATACATCCTATGGGAACGAGCAGCCCTTCCTGCCAAGAGGCTCAATCATAGTCATAGAATCAACCAGGCTGGAAGAGACCCCCCAAGATCATCCAGTCCAGCCTATCGCCCAGCCCTATCCAGTCGACTAGACCATGGCACTGAGTGCCAAACCATGGGCATCACCCGGGCAGCCTCAGCCACCTCGCAGGGCCCTATCCAGTGAGTAAGGACTAGTCCCATGAGTAAGACCCACAGGACTGGATGTGGCTTGCCCCCGCATTTCAAGTGTGTGCAGGCCTGCTAAATGTGACCTGCATGTAGAGAAAGAGCAGCACCACTCAAAGCTACACTATCCTCTCTTCTCAGGCAAACCCCAGGACAACTGAGGGACTCCTCTTCCCCACTCCTCTGCCTTGGTCTTTCCAGGAAGCTCCAAATTTGGAGTCACAGACCCTTTGCCTGAAGTGACAACACTGTCTGACAATTTAGATGAGATCTTCCAAATTTCCCAGACCTCTCTTGCTCTCCTTGCTTTATCTGGAGTCCCTCCAGTGCAGCAGTCTCCATGCTAACCACCCAGCATGTACTGGAAACCATCTTCAAAAAACACACAGAGGAGTCTTTGTGCCTGCAGGGTTGGAAGGGCTGGGGCGAGAGCCGTGGGCAGGTAATGCCACAGGCTTCCTGCCCAGTGCACATTCCCCTCCATGTTCTGGAGTGAGCCTGAACAGAACCAAACCATTGCTAGAGCTCCTGGAATTAATTGTGCTTCCTTCAGATACTGGAAGGTGTCCAGAGAAGGGTGACAAAGCTGGTGAGGGGCCTGGAACACAAACCCTATGAGGAGA
Organism: Pogoniulus pusillus; assembly: GCF_015220805.1. Lineage (NCBI taxonomy): Eukaryota > Metazoa > Chordata > Aves > Piciformes > Lybiidae > Pogoniulus > Pogoniulus pusillus. The sequence goes on along the minus strand of NC_087270.1, from coordinate 26,511,027 downwards.
GGCTGAAGGAGCTGGGGGTGTGCAGCCTTCAGAAGAGAAGGCTCAGGGCAGAGCTCATTGCTCTACAACTACCTGAAGGGAGGTTGTAGCCAGGTGGGGTTGGACTCTGCTGCCAGGCACCCAGCAACAGAACAAGGGGACACAGCCTGAAGCTGTGCCAGGGCAGGTCTAGGCTGGATGTTAGAAGGAAGTTGTTGGCAGAGAGAGTGATTGGCATTGGAATGGGCTGCCCAGGGACGTGGTGGAGTCACTGTCCCTGGAGGTGTTCAAGACAAGATTGGATGAGGCATTTAGTGCCATGGTCTGGTTGCTTGGCCAGGGCTGGGTGCTAGGTTGTGCTGGATGAGCTTGGAGATCTTTTCCAACCTGCTTGACTCTATGATTCCCTGATCTTACAGCAGCTGAATAAACCCAGAGCAGGTGATGCATGTGTGCAGCTCCCATTCCCTGCTGTTTCAAGGCCTCATTCACACAGGTGCATTAACTGTAACGTGTGTGCACCATGTGTGACAAGAAACAGAACCCTAACCTCTGCAGGGTCAGAACTGCAGTCAGAGCTAACAAAAGCACACTGTAGATGCTGGTTTAGTAGGGAATGCCCCAAGATAGAGATCACTGGAATTTGCCAGTGAAGATGAGTTTGCATTCTTCCTACTCATCTTGGCATAGAATCACAGAATCAGTCAGGTTGGAAGGGACCACAAAGATCAGCCAGTTCCAGCCCCCCTGCCATGGGCAGGGACACCCTACTCTAGTGCAGGCTGCCCACAGCCTCATCCAGCCTGGCCTTAAACACCTCCAGCCATGGGGCCTCAACCACCTCCCTAGGAAACCCATTCCAGCCTCTCACCACTCTCATGCTCAACAACTTTCTCCTCACATCCAGTCTCAACCTACCCACCTCCAGCTTTGCTCCATTCCCCCCAGTCCTGTCACTCCCTGACAGCCTCAAAAGTCCCTCCCCAGGTTTTTTGGAGCCCCCTTCAGATCCCAAAAGGCCACAAGAAGGTCACCTGGGAGCCTCCTCTTCTGCAGCCTGCACAGCCCCAACTCTTTCAGTCTGTGCTCACAGCAGAGCTGCTGCAGCCCTCTGAGCATCCTTGGAGCCCTTCTTTGGACATGCTTCAGCACCTCCACAGCCTTCTTGTAATGGGGGCTCCAGAACTGCATGCATGCTCTTCACAGATCTCTTATCATACAACAGCAGATGCATGCAAGATGCACATTACCTGCTCCTGGCATGTGAACGCTGTCACCTAACTTCCTGATCTCCCTGAAACACCTCCTGCTAACACAGATGACAGCAGACAAAAAAGAAGAGAGAAAAAAAAATTGTGGTGACACTGACCTAGTAAAAGGTTTGCCACTGCCTGTTTGTTTATGGGGGATTACCAGAGCGTGCTTATTAAAGAGATTAGGATTATCTCTTTAGAAGGGATTTATCTGCTGTGATTGTGTGCACAGAAATACCCCACTGCAAGTAGCTGGAGGAAAAGATGTAGTCAGATAATACCAGCTCCAAGGGCAAAGAATTTGGGATGAACAACAGAAAATCTCCTAGAAAGCAAAGAATGTCTAGCCAGATGCCACTACAGCTTGGCTGGGAAATCCTTTCATCTGCTGAAGCCAGTGCCAAATCCCCATCCAGCAAGAACTGCTAAGGCTCCAGTAACTGGCTGAAGAGCTGACCTGTATCCAACAGAAATCCCATCTTTCCCTTCTGCTTCCTAAATGAGCTGGGCAGAGAGTCAGGAAGTCTTGCAAAGTGTCAGAAGTGAGGTAATGGCTGCTGTGGGCTGAGGTGGGTTGCCATAAATGAGCTTGCAGCTGAGCCCTTGAGAGGCTCCGTGGAGCGGCAGTGAGGATTAGGCAGTGCACACAAGGTGCCTGCAGCAGGTCACAGCGAGGCTGCCACACTGCCAGCGTGGGGCAGGGGCAGACACATCCCTGCCCACAACATTGCCAGGCCATGCATCACTTCAGCTTCAATAACATGCAAATGTTTGAAGACGAAAGGCTGCGTGAAGGTGATGCCAAGGTCACCTCCAAATAAAACAAGAGATTGACTTGCACCGCTGCTGACTGCACAGCGACAGAAGGGGCACGCTGGGTGATGTGGATGCAGGGAGACAGAGCAGAGGCTTCAGCACATCTCTGCTGCCCTGACAAAGCAGCTGCTGCTTTGGCTCCCTGCATCCTCATTGCCTTCTGTCACTGTGCAGTCAGCAGTAGTGCAAGTCACACTCTTGTTTTATTTGGAGATGCCCCTCCTGCAAAGCTTCCCCTGGAAGCAAGACACTTGGCCCTGTTGGTTGGTTCCCTTGGAGTCATGGAGGGGTGGAACTGCTTAAATTGGGGTGTTGCACAAAGCTGGACTCCAGAGCAGATGGGTAGCAGCCAGTTGTTTGTGATCATCTCTCCTGGCATGACTACATAGAATGGTCTAGGTTGGAAGGGACCTCAAGGATCATCCAGCTCCAACCCCCTGCCCTAGGCATGGACACCTCCCACCTTGAGCAGGTTGCTCAAGGCCTCATCCAACCTGGCCTTAAACACCTCCAGGGAGAAAGCAGCCACAACCTCCCTGGGCAACCCACAGGAAAAAGCCTCTTTTAATTCCAGCCTCTGGCACAGCAGCTCCAACAAATTTTGCTGCAGATTTCAGGCATCCTCTTTATCTTGCAGCTCTTCCAGACAGATGGGGCTCAAAACTGAACCCTGGCTCCCCAGCTCGTGGCACAGGGAATTAGCCTGCTCACCACAGAGCACCAAGGCCAGCTGAAGGTGCCACCATCTCACCTCACCCACTGCCTGTGCCAGCATGAGAGTTCAGGGAATGATGACAGGAAGGGCAACACTACAAAAGGGATTCAGTGAAAAAAAAACCCAGTCACCTCAGCCAAGAGCTATGGCATGCAGCTCTTGCTGTCTGAGGTTTGGTAACACGCTGTTGTTAGCACCCATGGCTCCTAGGAAGTCCTGCTTAGGAGAGGTTACCTGCAGTGGAGGTCACTGACAGTCCAAGAAGCAGCTGCCACCTTCGTTACAGAAGAGAAGAAGCATCCAAAGGAAATTCCAATGAGCATTTTCAGTGCAGCAGTCCAGAGACTAGCTCACACCTCAGAAGAGATGGAAAGATGGACCCCAGGCCATCACAACCTCTAGGTTTACTCCCACACTTGTGTCTTCTATCATGAACACCTCTTGCCTCCAGGTAGTCCTACCCAGCAGCAGCAGGGACAGGCTTCTCTTAGGTGATGAGTCTGGCTGGCAAGAGTGGTGCTACTTTGGTCTTCACCTGAGCACTAAGATACAAGTCAGAGGAGATGGAATCATAGAATCAACCAGGTTGGAAGAGACTTCCAAGCTCATCCAGCCCTACCCAGTCAACTAGACCATAGCACTAAGTGCCTCATCCAGGCTTTGCTTAACACCTCCAGGGTCAGCAATTCCATCACCCCCCTGGGGCAGCAGGTAGTTTCAGACACAGTCCTCTCATCATTTTTCATCTGCCTGCCTGCTCATGCAAACTGGTGGCAAATACCAAGCTTAGGTGACCTGCACCATAGAGGGAATCAATGATCACCTGTCCTGTTGCAGACCCTTTCTGCAGCTCATACTTTGGACTTCTGGGTCCCCACAGGAAAGCCCTACATTAAATCCAGCTTTGGCCTCCTTTCACACTTGCTTCCACTTGAAAGGTGTGTAAGCAGGAGGTGGAGTGTCCCAAGGCAGGGTGGTAGGACTAAGGATACATGGGCTGGCAGCTCCCTGTTACCCTGCCCTGGCTGAGCTCCTGGAGTGAGCTGATGTAGGACTGAGCTGGCAGGCTCCGTTTCAGACCTTCATCAGGGCTGCTGAGTCAGCAGAACATCAAGATAGAGGTCTCAGGGCTGGTCACAGCATTGTGCCTTCCAGAGGGCTGTCCAGTGCAGATCCAAAGGCCATCAGCTGTCTGTGCTGGGAGCTGAGGGGCAGAGCTGCCCTCTGGGGAGCAGGGCCTGCCCACAGCAACACTTCCAAAGGAAGCAGCTACCCTCTAGCTCAGCCAGGGCAAACAACTGATGCCTGCCTTTGTCTCCTAGACTACTGAGATGTTATTCCCTAGCACCCCACTTCTTTCCACTGTTCACGCTCAGCAATCCTCACTTCTCAAACCTGGCAGCTCCTCCCTGAGCTCATCCAAAATCTGCTGCCCAGAAGACTGAGCTGTACCCCACTTTTCCTCTTGCTTGCCTTGAGGCAGACCAACATTTGCTACCAAGCCTGGTGAAAAATGAGAGCCTTGCAAAAAGAGTCTCTAACACTGAATGAAGAATTGTATTAGGATAAGGGGGGGGAGGGTTGGGGAAATGATTAACACTGTTCTGCCTCTCTCCCTGCTCCTACTGGGGACACAGCCCAAACTACTGCCATCTGCCACCCTGCTGCAGATTTGAAGGTGGCATCAGTCCACCAATCCTTGCAGCTATCTGGGAAGCAAGAAAGTCCTCAGAATTCAATGGAGAAGTTACCACACACAAAAGAGACGTTGCCTAATAGTGGCCTGCTTTTGTTTTATTAGAACTATAACACAGAAATTAGTTGCTAATGTTTTGAGGTCTGCCTTTGATCTTAATAATATATGTGGTGAGAATTGGACAAATTGGTCATTGTCTCCATCTGGAGACAAAGGAGTTTGAGAAGAAGCCATTTCAGGATCTTCTGTAGTTGCTTAAGTAAATCCTAGGCTTAGGGACAGATTTTACTGGGGGGAGGGGACAGAGACAGTGCTTGCATCGTTGCACAGAAAAAAATGAATACAAATTATTTTAGGTGAGCTAGAAACTGAAATTGCCTGAGTTTAATGTCTTGCAAGGAAGTGGCAAACTCAGTTCTGGCCTGTTGCAGCTGCAGTGGAAGCCAACAGCCGAGTTTGCAGTTGCTCACAGTTCACACCAACTAAGCAAAAACGTTTGTCAGAGCTAGCACAGAGAGGGAGAAGAGACACAACAGAGAAGTGGTTGTGGAGGTGAGAGGATTGTGGACAGAAACTTACCTCTGAGCAGGGTCAGTCGCTTCCATGCACCACTCTGAGTGGGTTTATCCTGATCTCACCTGAAGAAGCTGTCCTGGGATCTGCAAAACGTGAATGTTAGTTTGGGTCCAAGTGAGTGACGCTTCATAGAGGACCACTTGAGCCACAGGCTATTGAATACTTGTTTCTGAGCCCAAGCTAAAACTGTGTGTGAAGGACAGCTGTCCTGCTTGCTGTGCAAGGAGAGCCCTGCCCCAAACATGCCTTGCTTCTCAGAGAAGAATCATAGAATCAAGCAGGTTGGAAGAGACCTCCAAGCTCATCCACTCCAACCTAGCACCCAGCCCTGTCCAGTCAACCAGACCATGGCACTAAGTGCCTCAGCCAGGCTTTGCTTGAAGACATCCAGTGATGGGCACTCCACCACGTCCCTGGGCAGCCCATTCCAATGCCAATCACTCTCTCTGCCAACAACTTCCTCCTCACATCCAGCCTAGACCTCCTCTGGCACAACTTGAGACTGTGTCCCCTGGTTCTGTTGCTGGGTGCCTGGCAGAAGAGACCAACTCCAGCTGGCTACAGCCTCCCTTCAGGTAGTTGTAGACAGCAATGAGGTCTGCCCTGAGCCTCCTCTTCTCCAGGATAAACAACCTCAACTCCCTCAGCCTCTCCTCATGGGCCTTGTGTTAAGAGATGAAGCCTTCTCTAGTTAGCTCATGCACGAGACCCCAGTCTTCTTGCCCATCCTGCGAGATCTTTTAAGAACACTGCCTAAACATCTGAGGAACTCAGATCAGAGTTGAAACAGGCCAAAACCACACAAAAATTGCTCCCTGCAAACACTCATTAGGGTTCTGGTTAGGATGTTGCAATGCAATCTTTGATTTTCCTAATGCTGGGAGCTAAGAAGGACACACAGACAACGATGTGCCAACACCACCACATCTCCCTCCTGCAGCTCTCATGCAATGGCTCCAGTGTGCCTGGCTAAGGGAGCTGCCATCCCTTTGCTCCTTGTGCCTGGCTAAGGGAGCTGCTATCCCTTTGCTCCCTGTGCCTGGCTAAGGGAGCTGCCATCCCTTTGCTCCCTATGCCTGGCTAAGGGAGCTGCCATCCCTTTGTTCCTTGTGCCTGGCTAAGGGAGCTGCCATCCCTTTTCTCCTTGTGCCTGGCTAAGGGAGCTGCCATCCCTTTGCTCCCAGTGCCTGGCTAAGGGAGCTGCCATCCCTTTGCTCCTTGTGCCTGGCTAAGGGAGCTGCCATCCCTTTGCTCCCTGTGCCTGGCTAAGGGAGCTGCCATCCCTTTGCTCCCAGTGCCTGGCTAAGGGAGCTGCCATCCCTTTGCTCCTTGTGCCTGGCTAAGGGAGCTGCCATCCCTTTTCTCCTTGTGCCTGGCTAAGGGAGCTGCCATCCCTTTGCTCCCAGTGCCTGGCTAAGGGAGCTGCCATCCCTTTTCTCCTTGTGCCTGGCTAAGGGAGCTGCCATCCCTTTGCTCCTTGTGCCTGGCTAAGGGAGCTGCCATCCCTTTGCTCCTTGTGCCTGGCTAAGGGAGCTGCCATCCCTTTGCTCCTTGTGCCTGGCTAAGGGAGCTGCCATCCCTTTTCTCCTTGTGCCTGGCTAAGGGAGCTGCCATCCCTTTGCTCCCAGTGCCTGGCTAAGGGAGCTGCCATCCCTTTGCTCCCAGTGCCTGGCTAAGGGAGCTGCCATCCCTTTGCTCCCAGTGCCTGGCTAAGGGAGCTGCCATCCCTTTGCTCCCTGTGCCTGGCTAAGGGAGCTGCCATCCCTTTGCCCTGTGTTAAACACAGAAGCACTTTCAGAACAGCAGAGGTTTTGTCTCCTCAAGCCTGGTAGCAGTCATTCTGGCCCTCTCCCGAGACAGGTTTTGTTCCACTAACACATCCTTTTGTGCAGTCATAAAATGCCCAAAACATTCAAGCAAATGAGAAGCAAACAAACATGCTCTCTGGTCACTGCAGAGCTTGTCAGCAACAGCCAAACAGGAGCTGACAAGATGTTCACTTGTTGCTCTCAGTTCAAAAGTCTCTTGCCCCACAGGTAAGGGAGTGGGCTTGTGGAGGTGGAACATCTTTATGGACTGGAGGGAACTATTTGCACTTCTTACTTGCAGAACATACTCCAGCAGAGCCACACTGAAGTGGTTTGCTTGTGGTTCTGACTGGGTGTTACTCATACTTCATGTGTGGTACGCTGTGAGGCTGACTTGGGTGGCAGCCATCAAGCACTTCTGAGTGCTTAGGCTTTTAACAAGCCTGCTATGGCCGTGGAAGGAACCTTCAGTTTCTGCACTGGGGCTGGTAAGAGCCAGAAGCTGTTTTGTCTCCAAGGAGGGAGTTCCAGGCCTGGGGCTGCTCCAGCGCTCAGGACTAAGGCCTGATGAGCTGAACTGAAAGTCAGAGGTTCAGTTACCTTCTGGCATTAGGACTTGTCTGTTAATAACAGAGTAACTTAAAGTCAGCCTCTGGAAAAAAAGGCTGTAGTATTCTGTGCTGGGTTTGTGCTTGGAGGCACTTTGGTATCAGGGGAGGCAGCTACTGGCATGGCTCTCATAAGAAGCTTCAAGAAGCTCCCCCAGCTCCAAGTCAGACCTACCTCTGGCCAAGGCCAAGTCCATCTGCACCTCTTTGATAATGTAATTAAGAGGACAAAAACCTGTTGGGTAAGTTCCTTTTCGTTGGGAGCGATTTGTGCCTCAGAGGAGTGGGATGTGGTTAGAGACAGCCAAGGCAACAGAAGTCAGTGAGGAGGGATGGAGGGAGGCACGCTGGAGCAGCCATTCCCCTTCAGCTCCTGGTGAGACAGTGGGCTGAGCCCCTGCAGCCCTTGGAGGTCAGTATGATCATCCCCCTACAGGCTCAGTGCTTTCAGTTCCTCTCAGGGCTTCAGCCAACCTCATTCTGCCACTTGCACTCCTCCATATGCAGGTTGCAGTGGACACGATGTTGGCTCCAGCTCCCACAGACCTGGCCTAGGGCTTAGTCTGCCTCTTGAGTCACATCCTGGCATGCCTGCTCTCCAGAGGTGTAACTTGCCCTCAGCCTCCCTGGTGATTGCAGTGGTGGGAAGATGACACACCAGCTGCAGGCTGCTTCAGCCTTTCTTCCCCTTTTTCAGTCAGGACCCCTCTCTGTCATATCCCAAACACAGCCCAGAGGAGAGGACTGAGGTAGGCACTTTCACTCACCATTTCCACAGAACTGCACTGAAGAGGATCAGTGATATTTGGAGGTCCCTAAATCTGGCTTCCCTTCTGAAGCAGGACGAGCTCTACCTACTCCACAGCACAAAGATGTTCCCAGCTAAGCTGCTCTTAAGCTCCTGTGATGGAAGTTGGAAAGCCTCGAGCATGCTGACAGCAACACACGAAAAACAAAGCTCCCTGCTTCATTGCAGGTACAGAAGGGAGGATGTAAGGAACAGGACAAGCACAGAGTGGTCTTTGTCTTAACACCTGTAGCCAGGTTCAGGCAATCATTGATTCAAAGATTTCTCCCCTTTTTTGAGCTGGAAATAGCATCCAGGTTCTCATGTACAGTAAATCCCAGTAGATTTACCACTTGTGACCTTATCTCATGCCTTCTAGAACTGGTACCTGTGATTTGCCTTCATAAGAGCTTCCCAATGGCACACAAATACTCCAGGTGCTTGTCCTAACCCTTGCTGCCTGCTGGTTTCATTTGGTGGCACTTGGACCTTACATTATGAAGAACATTTAACAGTGGATTTGTGACCTTCTGCTTCCTTCCTTCCAGCTGTTTTATAGGCTTCTGCCACAGGGCTGCTCAGCTGCCTTTGTTTCCAAGCCCAAGTGTCCCACAGCATTTAATCCTGTACAAGGAAGCTCTTCGTGACTCTTAGAGAACAGCAGCTTCTTTTCAGGGCATAGCTACACCACACCCTTCCTCCAAGTGAGGCAAGCAGAGCTGAACACCCACGGCACACCATCACAGATAGCTGTTCATTTACTTTTCTCTTCCTCCCCTCTCGTTTCCAGTAGCATTTGACACCAAATCAACGTTTTCAGAGAGCTTTCTCCAGTGACAAGACCTTCCCCGAATGCCAGCCAGGAGCTGAGCTCTCTGGTGTGTCCCTGCAGCACACAGGTCCCTGCAAAACCCCACCAATACCCTTCTTCCATTAGGGAAGCTGCCCATTTACTGCCACACTTTACTTCTGCATGTGACAACTTATTAATCTACAAGAGGATCCTTCTTACCCCACAACTGGCAGAAACCAAGCTTAGGTCCCAAGCAAAAGGCAAATTCTTAACAGCAATCCAGAGAGTGAAATGCACAGAGTTGCTTGCATGTTTGCAGATGCCCCTTGCAGATGCAAGGCACAACTGAATAGGTCAGGGCTTCAGTCTGAAGGAGGTGACAAGAAGGGAATGGCTGTCTCACTGTCTCCTCCAAGTCAGGAACTGGATCAAAGCTCAGGTGAAGCCACAGAGCCAGGCCCAGCACTAGCACTGGGAAATGTTTCCTCAGGCAGCAGCAGTAAATGTGGGTGCTGGAATCTGCAGGCTTCCAGAGGAGTACACACAGCACAAGCCCTACGAGGAGAGGCTGAGGGAGCTGGGATTGTTTAGCCTGGAGAAGAGGAGGCTCAGGGGTGACCTTATTGCTGTCTACAACTACCTGAGGGGTGGTTGTGGCCAGGAGGAGGTTGCTCTCTTCTCTCAGGTGGCCAGCACCAGAACGAGAGGACACAGCCTCAGGCTGCGCCAGGGGAAATTTAGGCTCGAGGTGAGGAGAAAGTTCTTCACTGAGAGAGTCATTGGACACTGGAATGGGCTGCCCGGGGAGGTGGTGGAGTCGCTGTCCCTGGAGCTGTTCAAGGCAAGATTGGACGTGGCACTTGGTGCCATGGTCTGGCCTTGAGCTCTGTGGTAAAGGGTTGGACGTGATGATCTGTGAGGTCTCTTCCAACCTTGGTGATACTGTGATACCAAGGGCACAGAAGCCATATGCAGCTAAGGCTGTCACCAAATAGTGCTGACAGCTGGGTGACCATCAGGTAGGAGCTGCTGCTGTAGAAACAAGTGTCACATCACCAAGTGGACATGGGCTACTCTGCCACTGTGCACCACTTAAAGTTTCCAAGTACCAGCACCCCTGAGGCTGTTCATTTCATAGCACTGCCATCTCCACCCGCTGACAGTTTGCAATCCCACTGCCCTTGTCTAATCCTGTAACTGTGCCCTCACCTACAGATACCAAACCTGTTCTCCAGGGTCAACTTCAAAGCCTTCTACATATAAATCCAACTAAAAAGAACATTCAAGAGGTGAATTGATCTTGATGGGCTGCAAGTATCTCTGGGAGCAGGATCCACAGAGTTTTAAGGCACGAACCACACAGAAGTAGACTCTGCTGATCCCTCTTAACTCATCAGAGGTAAAACAGAAAATGAAAAACCATAATGTGTTCATTATCTGTAATTAGCTTGGTAGTGAGGGACCCCAGACACCCTTCTGAAAGACTGAAGACATTTCTAGACATGTTGGCCTCAAAGTGCAATGACAAACTCAAGGCTTCCGAAGAAGACCATGAAAATTGCTCAGGGAACTCATACCAGAGAGAAGAACAGAAGCACAGCTGTTACTGAGCCCTTAGCACAGCCTTGCACTGAAGATTCCTGAGCTGGCTGTTTAGATTCAAGCACTTTTGAACTCTGAGCAAGACTCGAGGCCAGTTCAAATTCTTGCCCTAGCCAAGGGGAAGAAATTTTACCTACGGAATGACACAAGGTAGTGTGGCAGGAGGTCAGTGTCTGCACGAGCACCTTGCTCAGTGACAGGTTCTTGAACCCATCCAGTCCTTCAGCCCAGTCTGTGTGCTGATGTATGTTTTACACACCCCAAGATGTGTTACTTAGCAGTGTAATACGGACGAGGAGATGCATGAAGTAAGCCAGAAGAGGAACTGTTTCAGTCAGAAGCTCCAGAGCTAATTTCACTTAGCTCCTAGAATCATAGAATCAGTCAGGTTGGAAGGGACCACAAGGATCAGCCAGTTCCAACTCCCCTGCCATGGGCAGGAACACCCTACCCTAGAGCAGGATGGCCACAGCCTCATCCAGCCTGGCCTTAAACACCTCCAGCCATGGGGACTCAACCACCTCCGTGGGCAACCCATTCCAGCATCTCACCACTCTCATGCTCAACAACTTCCTCCTCATGTCCAGTCTGAATCTCCCCACCTCCAGCTTTGCTCCATTTCCCCCAGTCCTGTCACTCCCTGACAGCCTAAAAAGCCCCTCCCCAGCTTTTTTTTTTCAGCCCCCTTCAGATCCTGGAAGGCCACAAGAAGGTCACCTGGGAGCCTCCTCTTCTCCAAACTGAACAGCCCCAACTCTTTCAGTCTGTGCTCGCAGCAGAGCTGCTGCAGCCCTCTCAGCATCCTCAAGGCTCTTCTCTGGACATGCTCCAGCATCTCCACATCCTTCTTGTAATGGGGGCCCCAGAACTGGATGCAGTACTCCAGGTGGGGTCTCAGCAGAGCAAAGTGGAGAATCACCTCCCTGGCCCTGCTGGCCACACTTCTCCTGATGCAGTCCAGGCTCTGGTGGCTTTCTGGGCTGCAAGTGCACACTGCTGGCTCATGCTGAGCTTCTGGTCCAGCAGCATCCCCATATCCCTCTCCTCAGGGCTGCTCTCCAGCCACTCACTGCCCAGCCTGCATTTGTGCTTGGCATTGCCTCGATCCAGATGCAGGACCTTGCCCTTGGTCTTGTTGAACCTCATGAGGTTGGTTTGTGCCCACCTCTGCAGCCTGCCCAGGTCTCTCTGGATGGCATCCCTTCAGTTAGTCATCCCGAAATCCCAACTACACTACCCAAACTCATCAGCACCAATAGTTTTCTTCTTCACTGTTTCTACTTAGTGCAGAATGCTTTGCTATTAAGTCTCGACAGCTAACAGCAGCTTGAAATCAAGAGGCTGTCTATCAGACTTCTCATACCTGTCTTGTCCTCTGAACAGTAGTTGCTAAATCCACTTTCAATCAGTGATAGGAGGCTGGGAAAAAACTTGCTGCTGGCAACTGCTGTTGGTCACTTTCTTGATGCTGTCAGTGTCAAAACATAACTGCCCAGAAGGAAGGGAAGATAGGAAGCATTCAAGACAGCTCAGCACTTCAGCAGTCACAAGCTGCAGCAAATTCAGACTGGGGTTCCACACCAGCACTCCCCGACTCAGGCCTCATGATTATGGCACCCAATTATCCAACCCCCAGTAACTCCAGATGTTGGAGGAGGTGGGGAAGCAGAAACAAAAGCCCCAAGTAACATATGAAATACTTTGCAGTACTCCTTGTCCTTGGGCAGCTCTGGTAACCTCACCACAATGGCTGGGGGGATGGTTTCTGAAAAGACACCGAAGTGCAAGAAACCAGTGCAGGTCAGGACAGGATTCCACCCTCCAGCAGACAAATGGTTGTAAAATAAACAGCTGGGCAGCCTTCACTGGACACCCCGAACCAGAACAACTCCTGAAAGTAAGACATCTACACTGATAGGCTCCACAAGGATCATCTAGTTCCAACCCCCCTGCCATAGGCAGGGACACCCTACCCTAGATCAGGCTGTCCAATATCAATACTTGTCTTCCCTCACACTGCATTGACAGCAGTCCCAAGCCACGTGCACAGGCAGACAGCACCCATGCTGCTCTCCCCATGCCTCTGCTTGTCAACCAAACAGTGGCAGGCCCTGTCCTAAGCACTGAATCATGATCAGCTCCGCTCTGCTTATAGCAACATTTAAACAGCAGCAGCGCAGTTGCCATGGCATTGAGCACAAGTGATTTGTTGTAACCTGTTTAAGCTATCTCAGCTAGAGCATCTTTATTTGCTGTGGAGATCTCTTTAGAATATTGCTCCACATTTTCAGTGCAGTGGTGTCATCCTCCTGTTGGGTAATCTCCCGTTTACATCTGGAAGCAGGAAAAACACAGCAGCTGTGACAGGAGGGCTGCATACTTCCCTTTGGATCCACTTGACAAGAAGGTTGTGCTGAGGGATTTGGTTTAGTCAAGGACTTGTCAGTGTGAAACTAATGACTCCATGATCTTGAAGGTCTTTTCCAATCTAATAAATTACAGCAAAATCCTAAGAGACAGGGCAAGCACTTCACCATTTGCACAAGGATGATTAAGTATTTTACCAGTAAGCCTTTTACAATCATTACTGTCTACAACTATCTGAAGGGAGGCTGTAGCCAGGTGGGGCAGCAATAGAACAAGGGGACACAGTCTCAAGTTGTGCTAGGGGAGGTCTAGGCTGGATGTTAGGAGGAAGTTGTTGCCAGAGAGAGTGATTGGCATTGGAGTGGGCTGCCCAGGGAGGTGATGGAGTCGCTGTCCCTGGAGGTGTTCAGGAAAAACCTGGATGGGGCACTTAGTGTCATGGTCTGGTTGACTGGCTAGGGCTGGGGGATAGGTCGGGCTGGATGAGCTTGGAGGTTTCTTCCAACCTGCTTGATTCTATGAATATGGCCAAGGTTAAAACACATAAGAAAAACCTATTCCCAGAAGGAATGTCACTAAATGGAATGTCTGTAGCACGCACAATGCAGCCCCTGAATGGTTTTGAACGTCCACTCTTGTGCAGTTGCACACAGCAGAACTGTGCATTAATGGCGTTGGATGATGCAAGCTGTTCAATGCAGCAGGAAGAGTCTTGCAAAAATGGTAAACCACACAAAACATGCAGGCAGGGGCTGAAGCAGAACTGGCACAGCACCATGGCTGAATGCAGAGGGGCAAGCCTGGAATTTGGGGGAGTTCAAGCAATACTCCTCCCTGCACATGAGCAGTGACCACAAAGGAGAGCGCAAGCTCTCCAAACCCCCACTGTGCACTTTGATGTGCACTCCTAGTTCGTACAGATCCATTCTGCTCAAGATGGGCAGTGAGTGGCTGGAGAGCAGCCCTGAGGAGAGGGATCTGGGGATGCTGCTGGACCAGAAGCTCAACAGGAGCCAGCAGTGTGCACTTGCAGCCCAGAAAGCCACCAGAGCCTGGGCTGCAGCAGGAGAAGTGTGGCCAGCAGGGCCAGGGAGGTGATTCTCCACTTTACTCTGGTGAGACCCCACCTGGAGTGGGGCCCCCATTACAAGAAGGACGTGGAGATGCTGGAGCATGTCCAGAGAAGAGCCTTGAGGATGCTCAGAGGGCTGCAGCAGCTCCGCTATGAGGACAGACTGAAAGAGTTGGGGCTGTGCAGTCTGCAGAAGAGGAGGCTCCCAGGTGACCTTCTTGTGGCCTTCCAGGATCTGAAGGGGGCTAAAAAAAAACCAGCTGGGGAGGGACTTTTTAGGCTGTCAGGGAGTGACAGGACTGGGGGGAATGGAGCAGAGCTGGAGGTGGGGAGATTGAGAGTGGAGATGAGGAGGAAGTTGTTGAGCATGAGAGTGGTGAGAGGCTGGAATGGGTTTCCTAGGGAGGTAGTTGAGTCCCCATGCCTGGAGGTGTTTAAGGCCAGGCTGGATGAGGCTGTGGGCAGCCCGATCTAGGGTAGGGTGTCCCTGCCCATGGCAGGGGGGTTGGAACTGTCTGATCCTTCTGGTCCCTTCCAACCCTGACTGATTCTATGATCCTAAGATGTGCCTATACACAGCCCCTCTGCTATTACCACTTTTGTACTCTTTTTCAAATTTGTGCCTTATCTGTACAAATTTGTGCTAAATTCCTGCCATTGACAGAGAAAGTGGAGAGCAGTGAGGCACCCCACAAGAAACAGATGTTAAGGTAAGAGATAATGAGCAGGATAGAGAGAGCAGCTTTGGCAGAAACTGCTGTAGGGAAGGGTGGTTCCAGGAATTTGGATTATAAATTTTGATTAGGGCTGGGCTGGTATTTCCCACTTCAACTGCCTACTTTTCTCTTTAATGAGGAAATGGGACTTTCACTTTTGTCCCTTCAATGAAGAATTAAATAGCAACAAGGAGGTGCCTTCACTTTTGCCCCTTCAATGAAGAGTTAAGTGGCAACAAGGAGGTGCCTTCACTTTTGCCCCTTCAATGAAGAGTTAAGTGGCAACAAGGAGGTGCATTCACTTTTGCCCCTTCAATGAAGAATTAAATAGCAACAAGGAGGTGCATTCACTTTTGCCCCCCCTTCAATGAAGAGTTAAGTGGCAACAAGGAGGTGCCTTCATAGGTAGGCTGACCCACATGTCCCTTGTAAAGCACACCAGGCTGGGAACAACAGCGTTTTAAACTCATTCCTGATCTTGCTGCAAAGCTACTGCACTTGCACTCTAGCTGAAGGTAACTGACAAAGGAAATGCAGCACTTCTCCCTGCAGTTACTTCTTTCAAGCAGCAAGAGAAAAATGACTGAAACATGCTCAGGACTGATCTTCAGTCCTTGCACATACACCAGTCTGAAACACCCTGCAAACAAACAGCAGCAGCAGAGATCCTGGCAGCACAGTCTGCAGAGAGATGCATTTCTGAACTGACAGCAGGGTGGATTATCTACAGCCACTACAGCTTGCTTTCACTCAGGCAGAAACCAGCTTACTTTGCTTCTGCTGCATGTGTGCAAACCAGTCTGTGCCGTGGGATGCTCATGAGGATCTCATACAGCAATGGCATGTTCAGTGTAAATGCAGGGCAACGTGGCACTACAAGTAGAAATGCCTCCCTGAGCCTCAGGTGGCTCAAGGATCTGGGCCAAATGAAGAAACAAAGGAGGACGGAAGAGATACTAAAATGCAGTTAAAAGCAGAGTCAGAGAGGAATGGAGCAGAGAGAATGCTTAAATTATAGGTGGGGCAAGGGTCCTTGAAAGGAACCTACAAGAAAGACAGAAAGGGACTTTTTTTGCAAGGGCTTGTAGTGACAGGATGAGAGGGAATGGATTGAAGCCTGAGGAGGGCAGATTTGGAGGGCAGATAAGTAAGAAATGCTTGAACAGCAAGGGTGGGGAGACACTGGAACAGGTTGCCCATGGAGGTTGCGGATGCACCTTCCTGGAGGTGCTCAAGACCAGGGTGGATGAAGCCTTCAGCAATCTAAGCTAGTGGGAGGTGTCCTTGCCCATGACAGGGGGTTGAAAGTGGATGATCTTTAAGGCTCATTCCAACCCATTCCTTGCATCTATGAGTGTTGAAAGTAATCAATACTCAGTGTTAAAGAATGACTTAAGAGCTGTGCCTCAGGGTTAGACCAAATGGGTAGGCAGAGCTGTGGCTGCCACATACCTTGACTCCTTGACCATCTCCTCATAGATAAGCTCGGGAGATGTGGCACAGATGGTTGGTCAGTATGGTGGATCAAAAACTGGCTCAACAGAGTTCAGAGGGTTGTCATCAGTGGCACAAAATCAAGGTGAAGGCCTGCAGCCAGTGATGTTCTCCAGGGATCAGTACAGGGTCCAGTTTTGTTCAGCATCTTTATCAACGACCTGTAGGAGGGCACTGAGTGCACCCTCAGCAAGTTCTCTGATGACACAGAACTGGGGTGGGAAGGTGGCTAACACCTCTCAGGCTGTGCTGCCATCCAATGAGACCTAGGCAGGCTGAGTGCTGAATGAAGGCAAACCTCATGAAGTTCAATAAGGACAAGTGCAGGGTCCTGCATCTGTGAAGGAATAACAACAGGCATCAGTACAGGTTGGGGCTGCCCTGCTGGAAAGCAGCTCCATGGAGAAAGACCTTGGAGTGCTGGTGGTCTCCATGTTCTCCATGGGCCAGCAATGTGTCCTTGTGGCCAAGAGAGCCAATGGCATGCTGAGCAGCATCAGGAAAAGTGTGACCAGCAGGGCTAGAGAGGTTCTGTTCCCCCTCTACTCTGCCGTAGCAAGACCACACCTGGAATACTGTGTCCAGTTTTGGGCTCCTCAGTTCAAGACAGAGACCTGCTGGAAAAGGTCCATCGGAGAGCCACGAGGATGACTGTGGGACTTGAGCATCTCCCCTGTGGAGTGAGACTGAGAGCCCTGTGGCCGTTTAGTCTAGAGAAGAGAAGGCTGAGAAGAGATCTGATCAATGTGTATGAGTATCTGAGGGGTGGGTGTTAAGTCAAGGAGGCCAAGCTCTGGTGGTGCGCAGCAGTAAGACGAGGACAAACAGCTACAAACTGGAACAGGAGGTTTCAGCTCAACGTGAGGAGAAAGTGCTTTACAGAGGGTGGCAGAGCCCTGGAGCAGGCTGCCCAGAGAGGCTGTTGAGTCTCCTTCTCTGGACACTTTCAGAACCTACCTGGAGGCGTTCCTGTGCAGGATCACCCTGGGTGATCTTGCCTTGGCAGGGGGTTGGACTCTATCTCTGGAGGTCCCTTCCAACCTCTAAAGTTCTGTGATTCTGTTAGTTATCCATCTACAGACTCTAAAAGGCAGGAGATTTTCCCCTCTGGCTGTGTAAACTACAACCTCAGCTACGACTTACTATTTTCTGTAGGCTGTACTATAAATTATTCACTTTGGTGCTAGGATAAAACTACTTCTTCATGTTCAAAGTCCCTTGCTGAGTAAAACAGGCTTTGAAAAAGAGATAACCATCAAGAGCTGAAGTTTATTGATAGAACTGTGTGCTTTCATTCAGCTTAAAATCCCCATATTTCCCAAGATCAGACAAAATATATTAGCTATGGAAGGAAGCAAAAAAAATTAATCTTTACAAAAGAGATTTTAAAAAAACCCTAATGAGTGACTCAGCTGAAGGACAGCACAGAGCAGGAAAGTGCTTCCAGTCAGTGGATGCTGCATGCCTCTTCCTTACACCCACAGTCAAGACTCATCAGGCTGAAAAGGACCTCTGAAGTGCACTAATCCATTCCTCCTCAAGGCAGACTCCAGTACACCTGTGGGGTTCCTGCAGATGTTAATCAGACATTGCCAGTCTTACAGTGGCACTGCACAGCCTTCCCTGCTAAGAGGTTGTACTGCTTTGTTGTCCTCCTGCATCTGCAAGCTGGCCCTTCCTCCCTAGAGTTCATGGCTATGGCTTGCTCACCTCCCCACCTGGAAGCAGGTGGACCTCAAAGGCCAGTTCAAGACAACACCAACTCATCTGGAAACTGCTACACCACTTCAACTCTTCCTGAAGCTGCCAGACTCAAATCACATCTGCTCCACACACAGACAAATCCCATGAGTACAAAAAGGTGGATACCCTGCCCTTGATGCTTACTCAAGGCAACCTTTACAATCACATTGTGCTCTCCTGTTCAGCTACTAAAGCCCAGCCATGGAGTATGGAAAATCCTTTCCTCCCCCTGTACAAACTGCTGGATGTTCTCCATTTCAGACAATTACACTAGCCACAGGAAGGCAGCATGCTGCTTGGCTGGGAACAGCAGCTTGGGAAGCACACTGCACAGACTCAGATGAGTGTTTGCTCAGTAAGGAGTAGGCTGTCTGAAGTAAACAGCAAGTTTGCTGATGACACCAAGCGGTGTGGTGCAGGAGACAGGCTGGAGGACAGGGATGCCATCCAGAGAGGCCTGGACAGGCTGGAAAGGTGGGCACAAACCAACCTCATGAGGTTCAACAAGACCAAGGGCAAGGTCCTGAATCTGGGTTGGGGCAATGCCAAGCACAAATGCAGGCTGGGCAGCGAGTGGCTGGAGAGCAGCCCTGAGGAGAGGGAGCTGGGGATGCTGCTGGTCAAGAAGCTAAACATGAGCCAGCAGTGTGCACTTGCAGCCCAGAAAGCCAACCAGAGCCTGGGCTGCATCAGGAGAGGTGTGGCCAGCAGGGTCAGGAAGGTGATTCTCCCCTTCTACTCTGCGCTGCTGAGACCCCACCTGGAGTACTGCATCCAGTTCTGGAGCCTCTGGGACAAGAGGGATGTGGAGATGCTGGAGTGTGTCCACAGAAGGCCCATGAGGATGGTCAGAGAGCTGCAGCAGCTCTGCTGTGAGGACAGACTGAAAGAAAGAGTAGGGGCTGTTCAGTCTGGAGAAGTGGCGGCTCCCAGGTGACCTTCTTGTGGCCTTCCAGGATCTGAAGGGGGCTAAAAATAAAAAAGCTGGGGAGGGACTATTTAGGCTGTCAGATAGTGACAGGACTGGGGGGAATGGAGCAAAGCTGGAGGTGGGGGATTCAGAGTGGATGTGTGGAGGAACTTGTTGAGCAGGAGAGTGGTGAGAGGCTGGACTGGGTTGCCCAGGGAGGTAGTTGAGTCCCCATGCCTGGACGTGTTTAAGGCCAGGCTGGATGAGGCTGTGGGCAGCCTGCTCTAGGGTAGGGTGTCCCTGCCCATGGCAGGGGAGGTTGGCACTAGATGATCTTTGTGGTCCCTTCCAACCCTGACTGATTCTAACTGCTGCTTGAGGAGTAGGAAAGTACTGAAGTATAGGCTGTGCCTCAGATCTAGGTCTATTCTGTATCTTGCTAGGATTTTACTCGCATTTAGCCCTTATGTGTAAGCTTATTTACAGGGAGTTTTTAAAACTGATCCTCACCACTAAACTCTCACACACATGATACAATCAGTTGACATAAGGCTACAGCATCTGATCACTCTTACCTTAGAGAATGAACAGCTTCTGAGAAGGGTAATGGTGGATCAACGCTGATTCCTCTGATGGCACTGGCTCCAGCCTAAATACATGGACAGTATTGCCACAGTGATGTACTCAAGTGCATGAAGAACAAAGCATACACTGACCTAAACTGGTCAATCCAAAACAGCTTAAAAAGGGTATTTCCTCTGGAAGTTCACCATTTCAAACCCAGCTCATGACTAAGCTGCAGATAAACCAAATTCTTCTTAACTGCTCTTGACAATCCACAAAAACCACTGCTGAAATAAGGATGCCTTCAGCTGTAAGTGCACCTCTAGCTCTTATCACAGAATCATAGAATCAGCCAGGTTGGAAGAGACCTCCAAGATCATTCAGTACAAACTAGCACCCAGCCCTATCCAGTCAACCAGACCACGGCACCAAGTGCCTCATCCAGGCTTTTCTTGAACACCTCCAGGGACGGTGCCTCCACCACCTCCCTGGGCAGCCCATTCCAAAGCCAATCACTCTCTCTGTGAAGAACTTCCTCCTAACATCCAGCCTATACTTTCCCCGGCACAACTTGAGATGAGATTTAGGTCTACCATGAGAAGGAGCAAACTCTTCAATGTCTGTTCTTACAGTGCCAGTTCTCTCCACCTAATTCCCAGCTCTCCCTGTATCAGCCAGGACAGTGGCAAGCTTCCACCATAAATCACATACACAAAGAGAACAGAGTGGAATTGCTTGGAGATGATTTCTAAGAGATAACAGTGTTCCAGGGCTAGGATCTTACACTAGTACAAACTTACTTCTCACTGCACTTGGATTTCAAAGGCTTGAATGCTACCAAAAGACAACTCGAAAGAGAGGGGCATACCCTGGAGCAACTACAACTGCATGACATTTTCTCTGTGGCTAAAAGGGAAGGAAAATCAGCAATACACAGTCTGAGTGGGAGTGACACGGGAACACTGGATAGCTCTGTATCAACTGGCAGGATTAGAAGCTTATGGACAACACAGAAATTAGACAGCTGAAGGTAAAACACAGGTATTGAGAGACATCCTTCAGCAGAATGCAAGGAGAGAGAGGTGATGATTACAAACTGTATTTTAAAGATACACACCAAGTGCAAAAGGCATTTGTAATTTAGGTGAATGTCATTAAAAACAGAAGGGATTGAAGCAGGTAAAACGAAAATCAGGGAGAAGAAAATAAATGTAAACACATGACTGACTCTCCTACAATCTAACAACAACAAAGGCAGCAGCAGCCTACCAGAAACCAAGGGTTTTACTGAAATGACTTCGACTAGAACCTGCCTTATTTAACTGAACCAACTTTTTGAAGGGGAGGCAGTCGTGGTTTAACATGTGTATGTTCACAGAACAAGCAGAACAGCAGCTGCTGGCATGGTCTCCACATACTTGTTCTGTGAACATACACATGTTAAAGCACAACTGCCCCACTAAAACACTAAAGCTGGGCCCACGGATTCTCAGTGAGGGTAAGACTCTCCTTTGTACATTTGCGTGGCAGGAAAGCTTCCTTATAGAGGGACTTGGAGGAATCTAAATCAGGCATTCTCAACTGCCTTCATGATGACAATCTGCACCTCCTCCTGGCTGCCAAGGCAACCCAAGAAAACAAAGGCAGTCAGTTTTTACAGAGCACTACTGTGTCTCATCCTTCAAGGACCACAAAAGAAATGCATGGTGCTCTTGCCAAGATAAGGATTCAGAAGAACTTACCTCTGATCTAAACAGTCATGAATAGAGTTCAGAAAGCAAAACCCCACCGCTCTGAAGCGAAATAAAAGACAGGCAGCTCGTCCTAGAAGTCAACTTTTATATATAAAAGTTCAGAGGTTTACACAATAAGCAGTTGTGCTGATGACTCCTGCACAACTGCAGCTGGTACTGGACTCTGACACACCACATTCATGGCATCCTTTGGTCAATACCTTCATAAACTTCTCATTCTTTAACCAAGCTTAGCAGGGTCTGGGTTTTGCGTTCATAGATAAATCAGAAACGTACGAATACGTTGGTCCTGTGTCCCTTTTTGACATGAAAAACTAGAGAAGTCTCTGCAAAGCCAGCAAGCAGAAGAGGACAGATCAACGGAACAGCCGTCTCCTGCCAGGCTTGCTCTTGAGATGACTGGCGGAGCGCCGAAGACGCTTCCTCTCCTGCCGATGCCGTTTCTCGGCCTCCTGTTGTTTCCGTTGCTGCTCTGACTAGAATATTAGAACAGAGAAAATAGCCTCAGGTAAGCCTCCGTATCACCTCATCACTCAGTATCTAGATAAAGTCAGAATTGAACACAGCCTGTCTGAATGGCATCCTGAACCACTGCCATACCTGTCTTCTCCCACCTCGCTCTCAAGCTCTTACAAACCTGCTAGCGAAAGGTGAGAGCAGATTGCTCACCACCAATCACATGGAGCCTTGTAGCTTTGAGCTGGAGGTAAAGCTCCTCTAAACCAGACTGTGCTTTTAAAGCCTAACAAAGCCCACTTGTGATGGTTTGGGTGTTACCTGCCCCCCACCACACATAAGAAAACTCACCCAGACTAGACTCAGTCCATCTGGAAATGGAATGAAGCTTTTTACTTACAGCTTAGCACAATACAAGCAGCTATTTACAATCTATACAACTAGAGACAGAAATAGACAAGTTAAAAAGTAATACAGAAACACAACAGCCCTCCCAGAAACCTGAGTCCCCAGGAGGGGCTCCCAACCACCCTTCCACCTTCTCCCTGCCCCTCTACCTTACCTCAGACTTTGCCTTACGCTCAAGGTGAGTTTGGAGGTTCAGCCAGGGGGGTTAGGAAGCAGATGGATTAGTCATAGACGGCAGGTTAGGTTAGAGAAGTTTGTGAAGCCCTGAAGTCCAGAGAGCAACTCTTTGTCTATGTATATGTTCTTGTTCTTATCCATCTCAGCAAGCCTATGAGCACAGTAGACATCACCACTGTTTCCTTTTCACAGCCTAGAACGTAATTCTTCTCACCAAAACATTCCAGGTAGGCTCAAACTAGCACACCATTTAATGAGCTGCAAGATGCTCACAGCTTGGTCCTAGCAGTCTGCCCAATCCCCACATGGGTTACTGTGCTAGTTTGAAGCTAGCTAGAATGTTTTGGTGAGAAGAACTAGATTACAGGCTGTGAAAAGGAAACAATGGTGATGCCTACTTCACTCATAGGCTTGCTGAGATGTACAAGAACAAGAATATAGATAACACAGTCGCTCTCTGAACTTTAAGAACAACTCTCTCTCTCTGACCTAACCTGCCGTCTTTGTGACTAATCCACCTGCTTCCTAACCCCTCTGGCCGACCCTCAAAACTACCTTAAAACATAAGGCAAGATCTAGGGTAGAGGAGTGGGAGAAAAGTGGAAGGTTGGTTGAGAGCCCCAAGTGGGCACTCGGGTTTCTGGGAGGGCTGTTGTGTTTCTGTATTACCTTTTAACTTGCATATTCCTGCCTATAACTGTATATAATGTAAATATCTGTTTGTACATTGTGCTAAGATGTAAATATCACAGTATCACACAGTATCACCAAGGTTGGAAGAGACCTCACAGATCATCAGGTCCAACCCTTTACCACAGAGCTCAAGGCCAGACCATGGCACCAAGTGCCACGTCCAATCCTGCCTTGAACAGCTCCAGGGACGGCGACTCCACCACCTCCCCGGGCAGCCCATTCCAGTGTCCAATGACTCTCTCAGTGAAGAACTTTCTCCTCACCTCAAGCCTAAATTTCCCCTGGTGTAGCTTGAGGCTGTGTCCTCTCATTCTGGTGCTGGCCACCTGAGAGAAGAGAGCAACCTCCTCCTGGCCACAACCACCCCTCAGGTAGTTGTAGACAGCAAAAAGCTTCATTCAATTTCCAGAGCCACTGAGTCTAGTCTGGGTGATTTTCTGAAGTGGGGAAGGGGGTGGGCAGGAACACCTAAACCATCACAGTTACCCTACACAGTACCACAGTCACTCTTTTACAGTCCAGAACTACAGGAATCGAAAAACAGATTAAAAGAAGACATCTACAAGCAGACAACAAACAGGTTAAAAAAGTAAGGGAGGCATAATGCAGTAAATTTAGTTATTTCTGTTTGTTTTTTGAGCACAGTCAATGTGACAATCAAAGGACTGCTTGGCCCTTCCTGCATCAGCAGTTTTACCTGTGAGAATATTGGACCTCTGGTAAGGAGAGATGCAAGGCTTACCTGAGGAAAGCCAGTTTGAACAGAAGGTTGTTTTACAAGCTCAACTATAGATTACTACAAGACTTCAGATTTTATAGTGTGTCCTTTCCTCAGTTTTAGAACAACTTCCCAGCAGAAAGCCCCCAAGTTTTCTACTGCAGCATCAGGTGCTTCTGAACATTTAGCTATGCCCGCAGTACAAAGGAATCACCTGTCTGCGATCCTGAAAAAGCCTGAAATCAAAACCCTTTAGGATAAGTAGATAGGCAACAGTCAACTACACATTTCAAATGGAATGTGGGAAGTAGAACAGGACCAGAGCTCATTCTTGTGCACCGTGTTTCACGAGTTCAGTGACAAAAGGCAGACGGAAGAGCTCTGCTTTTATCATGCTGAGATCTAGCAACGTTATCAAGCGAGAGAAAGCCTCTCCCCTACAGCATCCTCACTGCATTTGGACCTGCAGACCAAGATCTGATCAGCCCTGGCACAGAAGCCAGGTTAAGATCACAAGCTTCTGATGCTAGGTCTGCAAATAAACCATGGAGAGCTGGAAGCCAGTATTCTCCAGCAGCACACAAGACTTTACGAGCGCTGCCTGAGTGAAGGGTGTAAACACAGAGCACGCTACCGGAGGCTTTCTTCTCTTGGCAAGCAGCAGAGGAGTTGGCAGCTTATAAAGAAACACAGAGGGACATTTATTTGACGGTTTTAAAGTTCCTGTTCTTTCATGCAAAACCTAAAGTTACCTGTGTATTATCTTAAAAAATTATATATAGAGAGCTCACCTTCTTTAATTTGAACGTTGCCTGCTTGCTGCCTACTGTGGTATCAGACACATTGAGCGTGCCAAGCTTCTCTTCAAGCTTTAAACGATCTCCAAGAGTTTTCCTGCAGAGAATAATGAAGGTTAGTCCATAGTCTTGCCATCTTTTTACTACAATAAAGGCTGATAATGCAGTCAAAACTATTCTCCACTTCTCTGAAACCCTGAGATGCTGTTAAGTCTAAAAAAGGCAAACATACAATAGACAGAAGAAGATGTTAAAATCGTTCCCTGCGGATAGGGCTTTCAGTAGAAACACTCCACACTAGTGTGATGCTCACTTTCTTCTACTACCCAAGCAGCAGGACTCTGGCTGAGAAAAGCCACACCCTGCATTGCTACAGCTCTCTACGAAATGTCCCCAAAAGTCAGCAACATTCAGCTGCACTTAACAGAAGCACAGACAACAAAACAACCCCAGTAATGCCAGATAGGTACCACTGCCCGAGATCTTATCCGTGCTGAATGGGAAGCATCTCGAGGGAAGGAAATAATCTTCACTATCCATCAAAGGGAATTATCCCCAGATGAATCACCTCACTGACAGTGACAAACTACTTTGTCCAAATACAGAAGGACTGCTTGGACACTGCATCTGTAACAGTCCAACACGAGGAGTGTTCTGAATAAAAAAGACCAGTGCAAAGTGAACATGACCACAAAGACAGAACCTGACCCCAGAGAGGAGTTCAAGCACCCCAGCTAGTTTGTGTAAGCAAGCAGGAGGAGAGCCTCTGCCATGGGCACTGAGCTACACATCTACGGGGAGCAGGCAGCAGCTGTGGCCTGAACTGACCTTGCTCCCAGCCCTCCTCCACTGGAAGCCCTGCATAGGCAAGGCATGGGGATGGCCTGGGTTCATGTCCCCCTAGCTGGCTGCAGGCAAGCTGGGCTGTAAACTGGAACAGCTGAGGAATGAAAATACACCTTGTTCCAACACAGCCTCCAGCACAAGGGTGAGGCAGGCAGGGACGAGATGGGCTGCACCCAGCCTCCCCAGAGCCACCTGTGAGTCCCAACGTGGCTTGTGCTCCTTCTACAGCATGGGTCCTACAGGCAGGCAATGCCACCCGAGACCACAGCACGGCTTGTACAAACACACAGAAAACATATGCCCACCTGTAAAACAAAGTTAAGTTTCTGCAGCTTTGAGATGCTGCTATTAGTGTCTTAATGTATCTTTCTGGGGAGGGCTAAAACACCTTTTTTGCACAAGTTCTAAAGGTGTAAATAAGCCACCAGAAAAATACAGATTAGCTGCAAAAATAGGATGGCATTTGCTGCGGATGAAGGGCTCCTCATGGACTGCAGCCTAGGCACAACAGCTCCAAAGCCCACTGAATTTTGGCTAGTGAGCTGGGTTATGTAACAATGAAAAATTACTGTCAAGAATTACTTTATTTCTCATGACTAGGTGCTTTGATTGTATTTTCCCCTGTAGTATATTTCTCATGGAGCACATGTAAGAACTTGTTCCATCCATGTGCATCGGGAAGACAAGCTAAGCCTCAGAGCCAACCATGGCAGCAGATCAGTCACAGACGTTGTGGGGGGATTTCTACAACCAACTGAGGTCCCACTTTTCCCCCTCCTCCCGGCTTTGAAAGTGAACTGGAGAGATATGGCTGCTACCCAGCGATTATTTAGCATGACTGCCTAGGTAGTGCTTCAGTCAGGAATAAAATTCAAATGAGGAGATGGTAGGGAAACACTATGTGGGGGCAACTGCGCTCAACAGCTGCAGGTACTGCTCCGCTGATCTGAAAGTGCAGAGAGAATTCCACACACTGATACACAAACAATAGCTGAGTGCCGTGGGATGCCCTGATTTTTAATCCTCAAAAAAAAAAAAAGAGTCAAAGGATACATAAACAGCATTACTGAAAGCAACTTCCCCTGCCCTAGAGTGAAAAACACAAACCCCAAAAAGTAGCCCAGGTATTTCTGTACTCCTCGTTATAAAGAAGAGGTTGTCAGGACTTCTGCTCTTTTGCTTTAGCAATACCTAGGAATGGCAGCTGTGCTACTGTTGACTTTCTTGGGCCACCTCTGAAGACCTACACATTGACTGTCCTGCTACTGCAGTTTTTCCACTTTGACATGCTAACTTTGACAGCAAATCTTTCCAAGTGTCATGAAAACTAAGAGCGTTTTGATGAACCAAAAAGCTCTTTTTCTTTTATGGGTTCCTTCTCAGATGCTAAGCAAGGAATGAATGTAGTGAGTAAACAAAGCAAAGGTTTGCACACCTAAAATCACAGAATCAGTCAGGGTTGGAAGGGACCACAAGGATCAGCCAGTTCCAACTCCCCTGCCATAACCAGGGACACCCTACCCTAGAGCAGGTTGCACACAGCCTCAGCCAGCCTGGCCTTAAACACCTCCAGCCATGCGGACTCAACCACCTCCCTGGGCAACCCAGTCCAGCCTCTCACCACTCTCATGCTCAACAACTTCCTCCTCATGTCCAGTCTGAATCTCCCCACCTCCAGCTTTGCTCCATTCCCCCCAGTCCTGTCACTATCCGACAGCCTAAAAAGTCTCTCCCCAGCTTTTTTGTATGCCCCCTTCAGATACTGAAAGGCTACAAAAAGGTCACCTGGGAGCCTCCTCTCCTCCTTTCCTTCGTGTTTAAGAGTGCAAACAGGGGAAGTGAGACACAAACAAGACTTGAGTCAAGGCTTTTTTCCACCCCCCCCAGCTGCAAGTAAATTCTGCAGCCTTCCTGTGCAAAGAACTGTGTAGACTGTTGGTCTGTGAAGAAATTTATAGTATGCATCACTGCTTTAGAAGCTGGGCTGGGAGCTGTGCTGAGTCAGGAACATGTCAAAAGAAACACCCAGTTTTATATAAGCCATAAACTATTTCCTCAGGTAGAACATTATACGATTAGAGAAGAAAAAAAAAGAACACCTAGCCATTAAATGCATAGTGAAGGTATTAAGGCACTTAATTATATTGGTCACAGACCATCATTCCAGAGCTTGGATAAACCAAAATCAGAGACAGCTGTGCCAGCCTCGCCAGATTGTACATGCCACTGCAGTCTCTCAAATTTTCAGTACATTAATTGAATTAATTATTTTTATGCTGACTACTAATCACTGAATAAGGCCAGCAGAAAACATATGTATTTTCTTCATAAAATTCTACTATGCACAAATGCTTACTAACCAAACAAGTTAGCTCACAGCACTGACTAAACCGTGACTACAGAATCATTAGCAGCTGTGCTTCACAGGGGAACAGATCCCTGCTATTAAACTCCTACAAACATGAGGAACAGCAACTCCACACGAAGAATAGTGCTCGGATCACAGAATCATACAATCAACCAGGTTGGAAGAGACCTCCAAGCTCATCCAGTCCAATCTAGCACCCAGCCCTAGCCAATCAACCAGACCATGGCACTAAGTGCCTCATCCAGGTTTTGCTTGAACACCTTCAGGGACTAGTACTCCATCACCTCCCTGGGCAGCCCATTCCAATGCCAATCACTCTCTCTGCAAAGAACTTCCTCCTAACATCCAGCCTAGATCTCCCCTGGCACAACCTGAGACTGCATCCCCTTCTTCTGTTGCTGGGTTTCTGGAAGAAGAGACCAACCCCACCTGTCTACAATGTCCTTTTAGGTAGCTGTAGACAGCAATGAGGTCACCCCTGAGCCTCCTCCAGGCTGCACACCCCCAGCTCCCTCAGCCTCTCCTCACAGAGTTTGTGTTCCAGGCCCTTCACCAGCTTTGTCACCCTTCTCTAAACACCTTCCAGCACCTCAACATCTCTCTTGAATTGAGTGGCCCAGAACTGGATATAGTACTCAAGGCGTGGCCTGATCAGTGTTCAGTGTAGGGGCAAAACAACCTCCCTCGTCCTACTAGCCACACTATTCCTGACACAGATCAGTGATGACAGAGCCAACTGCTCAGACAGAAGTGAAAATAAATCATCATAGAAAGACAATTTAATGATAGCAACTCAGAACAACAAAGGATGTAATGCTGGCACAGACACTTGGCCATTTATTCTAGTCTAAATGTTCTCTCCTTTGGCACTTGGGCTTATATTAGATCCCATGTGTGCTGGGGACAGAGTGGCTGGAGAGCAGCCTGGAAGAAAGAGAACTGGGGGTACTGGTAGATAGTAGCTGAACATGAGCCAGCAGCGTGCCCAGGTGGGCAAGAGAGCCAATGGCATCCTGGCATGGATCAGGAACAGTGTGGCCAGCAGGACAAGGGAGGTTATTCTGTCCCTTGTACTCAACACTGATCAGGCCACATCTTGAGTGCTGTATCCAGCTCTGGGCCACTCAATTCAAGAGAGATGTTGAGGTGCTGGAACATGTCCAGAGAAGGGTGACAAAGCTGGTGAGGGGCCTGGAACACAAACTCTATGAGGAGAGGCTGAGGGAGCTGGGGGTGTACAGCCTGGAGGAGGCTCAGGGGTGACCTCATTGCTGTCTACAGCTACCTAAAGGGAGGTTGTAGCCAGGTGAGGGTTGGTCTCTTCTGCCAAGCAACCAGCAACAGAACAAGGGGGGACAGCCTCAAGTTGTGTCAGAGGAGGTCTAGGCTGGATGTTAGGAGGGAAGTTCTTGTCAGAGAGAGTGACTGGCATTGGAATGGGCTGCCCAGGGAGGTGGAGTTGCTGTCCCTGGGGATGTTCAAGACAAGACCGGATGAGGCACTTAGTGCCATGGTCTGGTTGATTGGATAGGGCTGGGTGCTAGGTTGGAGTGGATGATCTTGGAGATCTCTTCCAACCTGGTTGATTCTATGATTTCTCTTCCTCTATACAACAGATGAAAAGAATTTACTTTGCCCTGTGTCACCCTGTACTGTCTTGGCTTATTTCAGTATCCTTGTTAGAATGTTCTGAATCAAATGAAATTAGTACTTCTAAAGAGAATTTCTAGGACACTCAATTCCAGGTTAGCAGCTGCATTAGTGCAGAAGAACAGTATGTGAGCAGGCTTGCAGGCATGCTGCCTGTCAGGGAAGTGAGACTACGGTGCCATTTGACCAGTGTCTCAGGCTCCTTTCAAGCCACTTGCTACCATGACTAAAATATGAAGTACAATGTAAAAAAAATATCCTTAGCCTCCAATACTGTGTCAGTGTCTGGAGTGAATTTTCTCCTGGCAAAGTAGAAGAGCTGACAGAAATAACAACTTGTGTCACCTGGGTCAGGCACAGCTCCAGGCTGGGTGGCAAATGGCTGAGAGCAGCCCTGAGGAAAAGGACCTGGGGGTCTGGGGTGATGAAAAGCTCAACATGAGCCTGCAGTGTGCACACACAGCCCAGACAGCCAACTGTGTCCTGGGCTGCAGCAAGAGCAGTAGGAGCAGCAGGGCAAGGGAGTGGATTCTCCCCCTTTGCTCTCGTCAGACCCCACCTGGAGTACTGTGTGCAGTTCTGGAGCCCCCAACACAAGAGAGACATGAAACTGTTGGAGCGAGTCCAGAGGAGGACCATGAAGATGATCAGAGGGCTGGAGCACCTCTGCTATGAGGACAGGCTGAGAGAGTTTGGGCTCTTCAGTCTGGAGAAGAGAAGGATTCAAGGAGATCTTATAGTGGCCTTCCAGTATCTGAAGGGGGCGTGCAGGAAGGCTGGGGAGGGACTATTAACAAGGTCTTGTAATGACAGGATGAGGGGTAACGGGTTTAAACTGGCAGAGGGGAGATCTAGACTAGATGTTAGAAGGAAGTTCTTTCCAGTGAGGGTGGTGAGACACTGGAACAGGTTGCCCAGGGAGGTTGTGGCTGCTTCTTCCCTAGAGGTGTTTAAGGCCAGGTTGGATGAGGCCTTGAGCAACCTGCTCTAGTGAGAGGTGTCCCTGTCTACAGCAGAGGGTTGGAGCTGGATGATCCTTGAGGTCCCTTCCAATCTAGACCGTTCTATGATTCTATCTTCTGGAAGGAAGAAAAATAATCAAGAGAAAGTTGATGAGAAACCTAAAAAAACTCGAGTTGAGGAAGAGTGAGAACAGTTAATAGAAAGAATAACAAAAAAGCCCAGTGTGGAAACACTTGCTGATGCAAAACATGGGAAGCACTTCTGCAGAACTGCCATAAATCCTAACTTACACAAACTACTACTACTGCATGAGGTCTTACAGGTGCAACATGGAAATCACAGACTGCTAGACAGAACACTGTCCTGGCAATGCCTGAAGAACACTGCACATGATAATGTTGGTTAAAGACTTGCATGTTTAAGGTCAGACTGAGTTTCCATCAGATGTTTCTTTGCACATCCCCAGAAAATGCCTACCATGGAACAACTAGGTTGTAGAGTCAGTCAGTACTGAGAGGGAGAGCAAAAGTCCTATCACGTATATTATTCAGCTCCTTTTCTTTCACCATGTCAGTTCATTCTAAAGTCAAAAACATGATGACTATTACAAGACCCATTCTGCACATCAACTTGTTTCTGACATTCTGCTCTGCATCCAGCATGCTCCAACAACTCTGGAACTATTCCTTGCAAGGACTCAGAGTCTGCACTCCAAATAATAAAAGGCTATTAAATCCAATTCAACCCACCTCAGAAAAATGTAATCAATGAGATGGGCAGGTGCTAAGCCCTGCAAAACCGAGTAGCCAAGTCTTGCAGGCTGATGTGCACTTCATACAGTACCAAATTATTTCAGCTCATAAGAATCACTCAGGGTTGGAAGGGACCACAAGGATCATCTAGTTCCAACTGCCCTGTCATGGGCAGGGACACCCTACCCTAGAGCAGGATGATCACAGCCTCATCCAGCCTGGCCTTAAACACCTCCAGCCATGGGGACTCAACCACCTCCCTGGGCAACCCAGTCCAGCCTCTCGCCACTCTCATGCTCAACAACTTCCTCCTCACAGCCAGTCTGAGTCTCCCCACCTCCAGCTTTGCTCCATTCCCCCCAGTCCTGTCACTATCTGATAGCCTAAAAAGTCCCTCCCCAGCTTTTTTGTAGCCCACTTCAGATCCTGGAAGGCCACAAGAAAGTCACCTGGGAGCCTCCTCTTCTGCAGACTGCACAGCCCCAACTCTTTCAGTCTGTGCTCACAGCAGAGCTGCTGCAGCCCTCTGATCATCTCTGTAGCCCTTATATGGACATGCTCCAGCATCTCCACATCCATCTTGTCCCAGGGGCTCCAGAACTGGATGCAGTTGATCACCAATTTGAAGAAATTCAAACTTGTAAAGATTTGTCTTGAAAAATCTCCATACAAACAAAAACCTCAATAAAACAAAATGCCACCAACACCTCCCTACCCCAAAGCAGTAAGCCCTGGCAATATGAGGGCAGTGTAATGTTACAAAAGATACTGGATGCCATAAAAATACCTTGATTCTACCCCCAAAAGAGTAGCTAATCCCATACACTTTTAAAGGTTCAGATGACCAACATGCAGGCTGTCAGCCTCAGACTGACAGTGGTGGAGAAACACTATCAGTCTCACAGAAAGTGTCAGCAGCATGAGCAGCAGCTCACCAGTGCTGAGTAAAGGACCCCCAAAATCTGGCTCAGAATATTAATCTCTCCCTCATCTCATTTGTGCTGCCTCTCTGCTGCAGTATAAATATCACATTTGTTTAACTGTAAAACTAAGCTTTCAACAACTGTCACTTCACATGATACCCCTGAGTCACCAGATGGCTTGGAGCACTTCCTAGTGAAGCCACAAGTGCCACCAGCCTGCACTGCAGAGAGGCACTGCAGAGCTGTCTCCCCAAGATATTAAAAGTAGGAACACTTCGCCTTACTTCATTAACTTCTGTTTTTTGGCAGAGTCTTTGAAGCTTCTGAATTCTTCTCCTTCTTTAATCTCAAAAAACTGAGGTTCCAGTACTGTTTGCTGATCCTCCTTGAACCTTTCCTTCCGCTTTATTTTTTCTTCTTGGCGTAGAAGCTTGCGCTGTTTCCTGACCTCTTCAACCCAGCCTTTTTCATCATCTGAACTCTCAGAACTTTCTGCATCACTTGCTTTTCCTTCTGCTTCTTCCTCCTCTTCCTGCAGACAAAAATAGTATACGAAGCAAGGAATCATGAACTCATTTTCTTTTCACACCATTCCTGCAATTAGAGTACGTGACATCTTTTACATACATCCAACTGAAGAGAACCAACACCTGAACAAAAGCAGCGTCACTAAGAGCAGCAAAACACAAGGTAACACTGAATTGCTGAGGCTGATCAGCCACCCTTGCATTGCCTCCAGCTTTCCTTCCTTCTAGGGTGAGGAATCTGAGTGCTTGAAACAAAGGGAACAAGCCACTGATGGATTTTTCCTAATCCAAATGCAAAATGTTTTACCTGTTCTTGTGCTTCCAGTTCTTCTAAGACCTTTAGTTTCCTCTTTCTTTTCTCACTTATTTTAGAAACAAGGGGGTTAAGTAGCCTGAATTCTTCACTCTGCTCATCCACCTGGAAATCTGGATTCTCAAACATGACCTTAAAGCGATCATCTTTGAGAAGACTGGGCAGATTCTGAAAAAGAAGCAAGGCACGAGTTAATTATGCAATTCCAAAACAGGCACTGGTCAAGTTAAACCAAACTCAAACCCATCCTCTGAAAGCCTTTCACGAGTGCTCTATTTCTTTGAGAATGAGCCCCTGTGGAGTGCCACCAATGGAAACTTTTCCCTTCCAACTAGACCTTAAACATTACCTCGTTTTCTTTTTTCCCTCTAGACTTCACTCTGGATCAAAATGGACTACTTTCACCATCACAAAGAATTCCTGTTGCATAACAGCAAACCATTTGGATTAGTAGTAGCTAATTGCATCAACAAGAAAAGCAACTGAATCTTCAGTTTGACAGGTAAAACCCATCTTGTCACGATTGCCACCAACACACAAACTAAAGCAAGCAACAGGTCTTTTCTGAACACCTCCGGTGCTGATGCCACACTTAGCTCCTGGAGAACTAAAAAGCCTGCATCATCTTCACAGTGATTAACTACTCACTTGAAGGTTTCAGTTACTGGTGCTGCAGCTGCAGTCAGGTCCACCTTAAAGCCACTTACCAGAAGAAGTTATAAGCAGAAACAATGGAATTTTGAATGTTCAGCCAGACAACAAAAATGCTACAACAAAAAATCAATGTTGTAAGCACTACTACTACTGTAAGCCTCACCTTCTGCTTCCTTTTCCTAGTGGCCTGCTGTTCTTCACTCTCCTCTTCAATCAGTTTGAGTGCAAGCTCTTTATTGACTTTTGGAAGTTTCTGAAGACAGGAGAGCAAGTGATCAGTAATTAGCCTTGTTGCATGCAAAACCATACATGCTTTACATCTGCAACCATGGCAAAGAATCGATTTCTATTCGTTCCTGTAACTAGTGCTGAAAAGCTCCTTCACTGCTTCCAAACACTCCTAGGCAACAGCACTTGGGAAAAACATAAGCAGAATTTCTGTGTAGTTCTTCCCTTGTAACACATCAGCTTTAGCACTTGAAAAGCAATTACACATGCATTGTGTTCATTACATGCGTACACTGTACTCACGTACACATGTGTACATGAGATGCATGTACGCTGTTCTCATTACACAACGTGCACAGAGTAAACTGCATTTGGAAAGCTCCTAGGTATAAAGACAATAATATTCTGGGAAGAGGTGATATAGTAACAGCTTAAATTATTTAATGACAGAAGCAGAAACTGCAAGTTTTACTGGCAGGTCATCTATACCGAAGATCATAGAATCATAGAATCAAGCAGGTTGGAAGAGACCTCCAAGATCATCCAGTCCAACCTAGCACCCAGCCCTAGCCAGTCAACTAGACCATGGCACCAAGTGCCTCATCTAGGCTTTTCTTGAACACCTCCAGAGACAGTGCCTTCACCACCTCCCTGGGCAGCCCATTCCAATGCCAATCACTCTCTCTGCCAACAACTTCCTACTAACACCCAGCCTATACCTACCCTGGCACAACTTGAGACTGTGTCCCCTTGTTCTATTGCTGGTTGCCTGGCAGAAGAGGCCACCCCCACCTGTCTACAACGTCCCTTCAGATAGTTGTAGACAGCAATGAGGTCACCCCAGAGCCTCCTCTTTTCCAGGCTAAACAACCCC
The DNA here is from genome assembly GCF_015220805.1 of Pogoniulus pusillus. Taxonomy (NCBI): domain Eukaryota; kingdom Metazoa; phylum Chordata; class Aves; order Piciformes; family Lybiidae; genus Pogoniulus; species Pogoniulus pusillus. The sequence goes on along the minus strand of NC_087270.1, from coordinate 26,476,427 downwards.
AGCTCCCTCAGCCTCTCCTCATAGGGTTTGTGTTCCAGGCCCTTCACCAGCTTTGTTGCCCTTCTCTGGACACAGAGCTGCTCTTTCACAGCTTGGAATCAGCTGTGGGAATCACACACATGGGAATTTTACAGATCCATCCAAAAAGGTCTATCTATTACACTGAAAGTCTGACAACAAACAGTCAAATGCCAAGTGGTTACACTGGAGACACACTTAAGAATGTTACTCCAGTAGCAGCTCTCCCTCCTTGTTTAAAGGGTTTACCTTTAGCTGAACTCTCTGTGCACGTGTTTCTTCTATCTTCTGCCTGATCTTCTCTCTCCTGTACTCTTCATAGGCAAAGGGGTTGGCCATCATTCTTGCCTTTAAGAAGAAGAAGGAAGGAAAAAGAAAGCAGCATTGATGCAGGACATTGACTGCTGTGTTGAGAAAAAAAAACATCACCACCACAAAACAACTTACCAAAAAAAATCATGGCCTCTACAAAGACCAACACATATTTTATTGTTAAGAGTGACAAGTTGACAGTTGCTTTGTTTACCTTATGATAAAGTCTTATGTCCATAAAAAAGCCATGCATGTATGCTCTGAGCAAAGAGGAACCGATGAGATGAGCGAGACCTGGGGAAAAAGTTGGAGAGGGTTTCAAGGAGCTTTCATAGATCAAGAATGCTTGTTCCAAGCAAGCCACTCCACTTACCCCACTCAAGACAAACCACAACTGCCAGTGCAACACAGCAATCTAGCAGCCACATCCATCACATCAACACTAAATAAAATTGCCAATAAAAAAAAACAGTATAGCCAGGAAGAAGTTTAAGCTGCTTCAGAGCAACAAAACAGATTTCTCTTGCCATAAAACAGAGTACTGGACACTTTTTAAGGTGCCCACATGCACTGTACTCCACAGATGTTTACACAGAAAAAACAGCAGTGGATTTTGGGTTTGAGTCCATAGCTGTTTGACAATCACATTTTAGTGTGGTATAGAATCAGTCAGTGTTGGAAGGGACCACAAGGATCAGCCAGTTCCAACCCCCCTGCCATGGGCAGGGATACCCTACCCTAGAGCAGGCTGCCCACATCCTCATCCAGCCTGGCCTTAAACATCCCCAAGCATGGGGCCTCACACCTAGAATCATAGAATCAGTCAGGGTTGGAAGGGACCACAAGGATCATCCAGTTCCAAACCCCCTGCCATGGGCAGGGACACCCTACCCCAGATCAGCCTGGACACAGCCTCATCCAGCCTGGCCTCAAACACCTCCAGGGATGGGGCCTCAACCACCTCCCTGGGCAACCCAGTCCAGCCTCTCACCACTCTCATGCTGAACAACTTCCTCCTGGCCAGACTGATTCTATGGTTCTATACCGCTGCACTGACTGAGGACCAGTCAGTCCATCAGACTAGCACATTAATAATGAAGGTGGCTGGAGGAATCCACCAGTGAATTTCTAACAGCCCTCATACATCACCTCAGAACTACAAAACCTGCAACTGTAAACGACCAAAAACTCCAGGAACTCATCTAAAGAGGATGCTCAACTGCTTTACCTAAATTTTCCAGGTCTTTTCGGGTAACAAACTTGTAATCGTCGTAAACTGTGCTCTCTGGATTCTCTTCTAGTTCTTCAGTCAAGTTGTCCAAAAATGAACACCACTTTGGGGCAGGTCCTAAAACCTGTGGATATTACAGAAAGTTACAACATTGTACATTCTTGCAGAAAAAAACCCAAGCCCACAGCTAAGCTCTGGGGTGCCAAGCTGTACTGAACTAAGGAAGCCCTCTAAGAATCAGAGAGTCAGTCAGGGTTGGAAGGGACTGCAAGGATCATCTAGTTCCAACCCCCCCTGCCATGGGCAGGGACACCCTACCCTAGAGAAGGCTGCACACAGCCCCATCCAGCCTGGCCTTAAACACCTCCAGCCATGGGGACTCAACCACCTCCCTGGGCAACCCATTCCAGCCTCTCACCACTCTCATGCTCAACAACTTCCTCCTCACGGCCAGTCCTGTCACTCCCTGACAGCCTAAAAAGTCCCTCCCCAGCTTTTTTGTACCCCCCTTCAGATCCTGGAAGGCCACAAGAAGGTCACCTGGGAGCCTCCTCTTCTCTAAACTGAACAGCCCCAACTCCTTCAGTCTGTCCTCACAGCAGAGCTGCTGCAGCCCTCTGAGCATTCTTGTGGCACTTCTCTGGACACACTCCAGCATCTCCACATCCTTCTTGTAATAGGGGCTGCAGAACTGGATGCAGGTGATCTCACTCCAGGTAAGTTCTCACCAGGGCAGAGTAGAGGGGGAGAATCACCTCCCTAGCCCTGATGGCCACACTTCTCCTGATGCAGCTCAGGCTCTGGTTGGTTTTCTGGGCTGCAAGTGCACACTGCTGGCTCATGTTGAGCTTCTGGTCCAGCAGCACCCTCAAGTCCCTCTCCTCAGGGCTGCTCTCCAACAGGGCAGCTATAAAGCTGTGGAGTATGAGTGGGCTCATGAATACACTCACCAGTTAGGACTGGGTACATACAATTCATCACATCTAAAGGAGGAAAGATGCACTGGAATTCACAGCAAGAGCAACAAAAGGATAGAGGCAGGGAACTGTGCAACTAATCCAACATCTCCTTTCTACTCTATTTAAGATAGACCAGACAGGTTGACCTGCAAGATTTTAGGCTGCACACAGCTAAAGGGAGCTACGCAGGCAGCTGCACTCAGCTTTCACTCCAGTGTTCTGTAGGACAGAAGGCCAGGCACATCACCAGCACTGACTGAAGCATTATTCTTGCTATCTTCACTGTCATTCTATTTTCAGTAAGATAATCACTTCTTGAGATAATTTCTGCTAACTGCTGCTGGCAGCAAGCAGAGCAGGCTGCTCCATGCTCTCCTTAGTGGCCAGTAATGGCACCTACAAGTTGTCCTACACTGTGTGCCACCACCATACTGCAAGCCAGAGTGGCCAGTGGGTGTCACCAGGCAGGAGATGGAGCAGTCAGGCACCGTGGCCCTCTTCTTCCCACAGGTGACCCATGCAGATGGGCTCAGCAAAGATGCAGTGCTGTGACATGCATATGACACAGTCTGCCTTTGCCCTTCCTGTCACAGACCAAGCCACACAGTCCAAGCCATCTGATGCACACCTTAGAATCCTTTTGTGAAAAAACAGAGCAGACAAAATAGAATGAATGATCTAGCATGCAACTGAAGGGAGAAGTGCAAAGTCAAGTTGTTCAAGTAAAGAACAGAAAAACATTGGCAAAAAGTGGTTTTTAAACATGGTAAAATCATTTTTAAAACACACAGTTCTTTGTATTCTCTTTTACAAGACCTGCAACATGGTCTTGTCACACTACAAATCTTCCATAGCACAGCTCAGTTCAGCAGTGCCTGTGCTTATAGCTGTGCCTAATTCCTGCCACTGGTCTGTAATGGCCCTGAAATCAATCCATCCCAGGGCAGAGCTGGGATTTCCAACCTGCAGCTGATGTTCCCCATCTAGAACATCAAATAGCACTTGTTTATGGTCCTGAAATCAAACCATCCCAGGGCAGGGATTTCCAACTCACAGCTGATGTTCCCCATCTAGAATATCAAATAGCACAACCACAGCTCACTCAGCCTCTCCTCATAGGGCTGTGCTCCAGGCCCCTCACCAGCCTTGCTGCCCTTCTCTGGACACCTTCCAGTATCTCAACAGGGGGCAGAGATACTTGTCCTGCTGGCCACACAGCTCCTGAGCCAGCCCAGGATGCCATTGGCTCTCTTGCCCACCTGGGCACACTGCTGCCTCATCTTCAGCTACTATCTACCAGTATCCCCAGTTCCCTTTCTTCTTGGCTGCTCTCAGACACTCTGTCCCCAGTCTGTAGTGCTGCCTGGGGTTGTGGCCAAAGTGTAGAACCCTGCACTTGGCCTTCTTAAATCTCATCCCATTGGCCTCTGCCCAGCCAGCCTGGCAAGTTCCCTCTGCAGGGCTCTCCTACTCTCCAACAGATCAACACCTGCTCGTAGCTTGGTGTCATCTGCAAACAAAAGCAGTGATAAACTCTTCAGCTGTAAAGGTGTCAACACGTAGTAACATTCAGCCAGCAGAAACACCTCCCAGCCTTCACTGGTGTATCTGAGCAGCCTAAAACATGCAAAATGTTGAGAGACTGCATAAATCAGTTTTTAAGATAATTAACTAGGATCTGCAAGTTTATACTGCCTGAATTCCCTCCAGAAGCATAACTCAGCCTATTTGGGCATCACTCAACAAAACAGTTCAGGAGGCTCCGGGAAGCAGCAGGACTGGCTGGTTGCACAAGGCAGCACCACACAGTTTCACACAAGTCAAGGCTGCAGTGCCCCTGCACAGCAACACAGTTAAGAACAAAGAAACCCAAAAATAGATCCCATTACTGCTCTTGCATCATGGACTTTGAAAGTGAAACCTTCTTTCAGAATATTCTTTCAGTCTGTTGTAGTGCCTTCTCTAGATTTCAAACAAAAGCCTGCTGATTAGACAATTCAATGCTGTGTGAATATGCCGATGGCAACAAAGCTGCCAATTTGTTTAGCCTGGGGAAGAGGAGGCTCAGGGCAGAGCTCATTGCTCTCTACAACTACCTGAAGGGAGGGTGTAGCCAGGTGGGGTTGGGCTCTGTTCCCAGGCACCCAGCAACATATCAAGGGGACACAGTCTCAAGTTGTGCTGGGGGAGGTATAAGCTGGAGGTTAAGAGTAAGTTCTTCCCAGAGAGAGTGATTGGCATTGGAATGGGCTGCCCAGGGAGGTGGTGGAGTCCTAGTCCCTGGAGGTGTTCAAGCAAAGCCTGGATGAGGCACTTAGTGCCATAGTCTAGATGATTGGACAGGACTAGGTCATAGAATCAAGCAGGTTGGAAGAGACTTCCAAGATCATCCAGTCCAACCTAGCACCCAGCCCTATCCAGTCAACTAAACCATGGCACTGAGTGCCTCATCCATTCTTGTCCTGAAGCCCTCCAGGGATGGTGACTCCACCACCTCCCTGGGCAGCCCATTCCAATGGTAAATCACTCTCTCTAGGAAGAGCTTCCTCCTAACATCCAGCCTAGACCTCCCCCAGCACAACTTGAGACTGATAGGTTGGACTGGAGGTCTCTTCCAACCTACTTGATTCTAAGATTTTTAAGGGCTTCAAGAGAGCAGTGTGTGAAATTACTAAGGTAACAGCTCTACCCTATTTAGTATTTTCATTAACAACTGCCACATCAAGAAAATCTACTGATGACAACCTGTCACACAAGAAGTGGCAAAAGCCACTTTGAGATCTAAAAGCCACCTTGAGAACCGAGCTGCTAGAAATTGGACTGAGCAGCAAATAACTACCAGCTGGAAAGAGCAGAACAGAAGAAAATTATGCCAACTGATCTGGAGACAATGGCAAAAAGAGCAATAGGGCCATTGTATCCTACAGGATAGAAAGAGTGACCCAAAGCAGACATCCTGCAGAGCTCCAGGCAGCACCATCTGGGAGACACGGCTGCAAACCACAGCGCAGCCAGAGGAAGGCTGCTAGGACAGCTTCTGAAACAGCCCTTGCCCAGGAGTAAACACATGCAAGTGATCAGAGCGACAGCTTAGCCAAGCATCAGAGGAATATTATTGCCATTACAAAGCCATCCAGGAGTCATGAGGGAGAAATAGAACTAGTTTTCAGATGAAAGCTGCCACATTCCTGGAAAAAGATTACACAGTCTGCTTGCCTGTGGTAAGGTGGGACTGGACTCCCTAATTTGAGGAAGGCCTTCTCTTCCTCTGTTGACATTTGAAACAAAACAAAGCCACCAACAAAAACAGACTCAAGTTGTGCTGGAGGAGGTACAGGCTGCATGTCAGGAGGAAGTTCTTCATAGGTGAAGGGTATGATGCAAAGCAAAAGGAAGCAAGGCCTTAAATTAACGTGCAATGCTGTCTATGAATCAACAGAAGTCCTGCCTACCAGACTATCACCCACAACAGCAGCAGGCAGGACTCACAGGCTGGATGTTAGGAGGAAGCTCTTGACAGAGAGAGTGATTCGCCATTGGAATAGGCTGCTCAGGGAGGTGGTGGAGTCGCCGTCCCTGGAGGTGTTGAAGAAAACTCTGGATGAGGCACTTAGTGCCATGGTCTGGTTGACTGCATAGGGTTGGGGGATAGGTTGGGCTTGATGAGCTTGGAGGTCTTTCCCAACCTGGTTGATTCTATGATCCCAAACCTAAGACACTTGAAAAAGAGATTCTTTCCTAGAGTTCAATTTCTTTAAATGTATACATCCTCAGTAACCTCACCTGCATACCTGCCTGTAAGAGACAAAGAACAACAACAAAATCTGAAAGTTGTTGTTGGTTCTTTTGCACAACACAGCACACGAAAAAGCACTTTAAACTTCAGACGTCTGCAGGGAAAAGCAAAGGCACCTCCATGCACATGTTCTTAGCCTCAATCACACCACTTAAGAGAAAGAGATTACAGAATGCTCTAATGAGGAAGCAAGGAAAAAAAAACCCCAAAGCAAAAAGGGTGATCCCCAGGGTATGGGCAGTGATTGAAATGCGCAATTGAGTTTAAACATAATTAGCTCCCTAATTGCATAGCCAAGATTAATTATTGCAATTACATGAGTAATTAATTGCTGTTCACTTTAAGGGTACTGTTTTCAGTGTTTCATTCCTTAATTTTCAGAGTTAGATCTCAATATGTAACACCTTTGAACAGGCAAGAGAAGGAGCACCTTGTTGCACCCGTGAAGAGCCACAGTGGGTAGCTCTCAAAAATCAGATGGATTATTTCTGTTCTTGTTTCTGTGGGTTTGGGCTTCCACCATACTCAGCGCAAGTATGGTCAGCTTGCACAGGAAAGAAGCCTTGGGATCACAACACCTTGTTCTGTTTGTCTACTGCACTTCCACAGACAGCGTTTCCCTGAGCAACCAATGTGCTCCCAGCAATTCTGACGTGGAATTTTATGTGACCATTCCTTCCTAATCTATTCTCTCCCCTGGACTGCTCTACAACAATTCCAGTGTGCACTGCTGATGTCCTGGGCAATTCCATTTCATGTACTGAATAAAATACTTATAATTCTCTGAGCAATAATCAACCCCAAGCAAATCTCCCATACGTTTTCCTTTCATACCTGCATGCTTCCATTAACCCCACACTGCATGATGTGGACTTGCTGCTTTTCCATCCGTCGAGGGGCGCGCTGCAGCGCAGCTGCGACCAAGAGACCGCGCGGCACGCTGTCAGTTCTCAGCATGCTCTGACAACAGCTTTACCTTTGGTTTTGAGCCCACAGGCTCATAAATTTCACTGAACCATAAAACAAATTGGCTCTTTCTCTCATCCTAACTCCAGCCCATCCAGACATTTTTGGCAGATTCATTAAGCAGAGGTTGGTTTTTCCCACCTTTCACTATGCCATGGAAGCTGCCAAATCAACAGTTCGCAGGTCTCACTCCTTAGAGAGCATGCTAAGGGAAATGCTGCCCTTAAGAGCTTCCCAGCTCTCGTGGTTTCAGGGGTTCCAGGTTATCCCAGATTTCCTAAAAACCTACAGAGACCAGGATACATCCCAGGGGATGAACTCATTGCCCTCAGATACTGCAATCTGTTATTTCATAGAATCAGCCAGGTTGGAAGAGACCTCCAAGCTCATCCAGTCCAACCTAGCACCCAGCCCTGTCCAATCAACCAGACCATGGCACTAAGTGCCCCAGCCAGGCTTTGCTTCAACACCTCCAGGCACGGGGACTCCACTACCTCCCTGGGCAGCCCATTCCAATGCCAATCACTCTCCCTGCCAACAACTTCCTCCTCACATCCAGCCTAGACCTCCCCTGGCACAACCTGAGGCTGTGTCCCCTTGTTCTGTTGCTGGGTGCCTGGGAGCAGAGACCAACCCCACCTGGCTACAGCCTCCCTTTAGGTAGCTGTAGAGAGCAATGAGCTCTGCCCTGAGCCTCCTCTTCTCCAGGATGCACACCCCTAGCTCCCTCAGCCTCTCCTCACAGGGCTGTGCTCCAGGCCCCTCCCCAGCCTTGCTGCCCTGCTCTGGACACCTTCCAGCACCTCAACAGCTCTCTTCAGTTGAGGAGCCCAGAACTGGACACAGCACTCAAGGGGCGGCCTGAGCAGTGCTGAGCACAGGGGCACAAGAACCTCCCTTGTCCTGCTGGCCACACAGTTCCAGATCCAGGCCACAATACCATTGGCTCTCCTGACCACCTGGGCACACTGCAGGCTCATCTTTAGCTACTATCTACCAGTATCCCCAGGTCCTGTTCGCCTGGCTGCTCTTCAGCCACTCTGTCCCCTGCCTGTAGTGCTGCCTGGGGTTGTTGTGGCCAAAGTGTAGGACCTTGCACTTGGCCTTGTTCAGTCTCATCTCATTGGCCTCTGCCCACCCAGCCAGCCTGGCAAGTTCCCTCTGCAGGGCTCTCCTGCCCTCCAACAGTTCAACACCTGCTCCTAGCTTGGTGTCATCTGCAAACCTACTGATGGACTCAGTCATCAGGAAGTTTGCAGTGGCAGAGCCAGCACAGCTCATGCCCACGAGTTCATCCCTTTGCTCTGTAAAGGGTATGATGCAACACAAAAAGAAGTAGGGCCTTAAATCAACATACAACACTGTCTTATTCAACAGAAGTCCTGCCTACCAGACTATCACCCACAACAGCAGCAGGCAGGACTCACAGGCTGGATGTTAGGAGGAAGTTCTTGACAGAGAGAGTGATTTGCCATTGGAATGGGCTGCCCGGGGAGGTGGTGGAGTTACCATCCCCAAAGGTGTTGAAGAAAAGACTGAATGAGGCACTTAGTGCCATGGTCTAGTTGACTGGGTAGGGCTGGGTGCTAGGTTGGACTGGATGAGCTTGGAGGTCTCTTCCAACCTGGTTGATTCTATGATTTGTGCACCTTTCTCATTTACACATGATGTTGAACTACTCCAGCAGAAGCAGCAAACCCCACCACAACAGGTTTCACAGGAAGATCAGAAATGGTTTCCTGCTTAGCACACAGGGTTGTTTTCCTTCCATCTGTGCACGGTTAAGTGGAACAGAGTCACTCAGCCAGCGTGGGGGAAATGGGAGGAAATCCCTTGTTGGGAATAAGCCCCATGTGTTATTTTTCACTCTGAAAGTTAAAAATAGGAAGCTTTCATTTCTGCTTGTGAAGATAAATAACTTCTCTCCTGTGCTTGTAAATACTGTGTGACAGGCAATGTGTCATTCACCACACACTCTTTTTTGTACTGCATGCACCATTTTCTGTGTAAAGGATGAGACTGTTCTGGATGGAAATCAGAGTTCAAGAAGACTGATATACCAAAACTCAGCTTAAAGGTCAAAGATGCACTCAAGTATCTTTGTGTTAACAGAATTTACTTTCCTTTTAACACTTGGCCACCTCAAAGCACAACTGTAACCTGCTGCTCTGTAACAACCCTGCTCTCTTATCACCTCACAGCTCTCAACATGAGCAAACTAAGGTTAAGAACAACATTACAAATAAGAAACAAACCAATCTTAGTGCAATTCAATCCAAAGCTTCTCAGGCAAGGGCTGTATTGAAGAGGAGGAATAGCTGCCTTCTGAAAAACACAGCCTGGTCATAGGACCTTCAGGAAGACAGCTGGGGCAGCATTAATCCAGAAGAACTGGATACTGACCGTCAGAAGACAAGAAAACCTCCTCAGAGAAACCCAAATCTCACATTCTAGTCATAATCTGCTCGATTAGGGTAAAAATGCCAGCCACAAATATAAAAAAAACAGGCATAATTTGCTTCCTATATTGGCAGAAACCAAAAGCAAGCTTAGAAGATCTTGCTGTGACTCTTACCAGCACCATGAACCATCTGAGTGACAGCTGACTGTGAAGAGCATTGGTCTCAAGGGCAGGAAGTACAAGCTGCAGATGAGTGCTTTTCTGTAACTGTATCCTCATCATATGAAACTATGAGAGAGACAGTTGGTAGGCCCCTAAACAAGGAAAGGTTGAGGAGGCAAAGTCTTTGAGTAACAAAATGTTTCTGGAAGTCTATGGGCACAGTTTCATCCAATACCCATTAAATGAAAACAAGTTGGCAGACCAGATAGGGCTGGGTGCTAAGTTGGACTGGACAATCTTGGAGGTCTCTTCCAACCTGGTTGATTCTTTGACTTTGCTGAATGTGTTCTTTCAGGGTTAACTACTCAAAAAAAGCCCCCAACCTCTGCAGTTTCTCTAAGACTTCCCCCCTCTCAATCTAAGAAAAAAAATATTTTTAAAATGAGGCATTTTTGAGGTATATAAATAAAAAGATGGTGATAGAGCCATTAAATCAGGCAAGGGCAGGACCTAGAACATTAAATGAAATAATGAGTATGAAAGGAAAGTACTGGGAAGGGCTGCCTTAGCTAACAAGCCACTCCATTTGAAGAGGACCAAAAAAATCAAGTATTTCTAGCAATGAAGAGATTCACATATCCAAAGCAGGTTATTATATTAGAAACCAGACCCATTATAAAGATATTCTTGGAGAGACTGAATCATTGAGTAGGCAAGAAATACTTGCCCTTGAAACATTTCTGGTTTGTGACTCCAACAGTCCTGAATTAGGAGAGTGCTAGGATATCAAATGACTTTCCAAAACCACCTGAAAAGAAGCCAGAGATGCTCCAGGATTTGTTTTTTCTTCAAGAGCTTAATATCTTCTGCACACCAAAAGTACATCGCTCCTAGCCTCAACAGGCAGCTTTCTGCCAAGACTGCAGGAAGGTAAAAAAGTCCAGGACACAGAATATTACACTCAATTAATTACACGCTTAATTGCTCTCTTCTCTTAATAGCCTAATGAACAGAGCAGCTTTCAGCTACAGTAGATGCAGCCCAAAGTTTTAAGTCCAAGACAGGAGACATGACTGACCTGAAATGTCTGTGCTAAGATCAGACACATTTGTGGGACCAGTAGTAAACACTCACAATAAATAACACCCAGAGCATCCAAGAGCTAATATATGTGGCAGGCTTTCTGCACCACCTGAAAACAGAAGGTTATGGAACATGACAGCCTCAATTGAATCTGGCTCATCTTAGATCCAAGCCCAGTGGACCACCATGTGCTGGTGAAGCTCCTTTGTGTCTCCACTTCTCTGGCCAGGACCTGGTTGCACTATTGACTCAACTGACGTTTCTGAGTCAGGAGTCTGAGAAGTATCCCAAGGCACACAACTTTCATTTCAACCTTCCCCAGGCACACATCAAAGTGATACACTGGGAAGCCAGCTGGCAAGAAGCAAGTTCCAAATGTTCACATAAACTGCAAGTTAACTACTAAACCCCTGGCAAACAGCCCAGCTGCAATCAGAGGCACTCACCCCCATTAGAACCCAACAAAATAAAACAAAGTCTCTAAGCAAAGCCACTCAACATTATCCATGCAAAACAAACATTTTAACAGCTTTTACACCCTCTCTGTACCTGCACAAGGCATCTTCCTGCTGCCTACAGCAAGCTGTTCTGTCCTTTGTACCAAACCAAGTCACCTCATTCTCCTCCTACCAGCTCTGCATGCAAAAAACTGTCAAGAGCAACGACATTTGTTTTCCTTTCCAACATTCCTAGCCTCAAATACCATACCCATCTCGTTGAAGATGCTGCAGGAAAGGCCCAGGTGTGACAGTCCAGTCACAGACTGATACCTGCTGTCAACTTTCACAGTCCTGAGGTTCAAAGGACAGTCCTCTTAGTTTTGCAGGGGAAGTTTAGCTTTGGCATTAACACTGGGGAGAATAGGCACACATACACAGCTGCCTCAGTCAGACATGAGCTCAGTCAGAGCCTCCTCCAAGCTGGCCAGACATAAGCCAGCCTAGCTCACAAGTCCTGTAGCTGTGTTAGGTCAGCACTGCACCCACACTCATAAAACCTGCTGAGAGGCAGCGTATATTAGGCTGGGCACAGTCCTACACTGTCTGGCCAACTTCAATCAACCACAGAGGATGCTGAGGCTGTTTGCACCCAGCTGTGAACATCTGCACTCCTGCTCTTTAAGACTCCAGCTCCTCAGAGTCCTTTTTCTTATGTGGTAAACTAGTGGGCACATGTGGGATTTCAGGTATCCTCCTCAACGGCAGCCATGGAAATTCCTTACAGCTGTTTAATGAAGACTTGGAGAATAATTGTTGGCACTACAGAGCAAGAGTGGCTGGAGCTCTACCTGCCTTCTTGTCAGCATCTCAAAAACAGAGGACAGGTTTATCTCAAAGTAAACAAACAGAAAATTAAGCTATTGATTGAAAAAAACAGTGAATCCCAGGTGCTGGGGAGAAAAAAAGCAGGAAAGGAGAGTATGAAGAGAGATCAGGGAAATACAGCAGATCACTGCTTCTTTACAGCTTTGCTCCAAAGACACATGCAACCAAACTCAGCTCTGCCTGTGCAAGGAAGTTACTCCATGTTCCAAAGATGGAAAAACCTCACATCTCAGTAACCTACTGCCACAGGACCCAAAGAACAGGTGTGCACCTCTGAGCTCAAGTAACTACTCCAGAATATCAAGGAACATAACTGTAACATGAACATGTTTGTAATGTTGAGTTACACTCAACAAATGCCTTGGAGCAACTCAAGGCTGACAACTTCTCCATTTCACATTTCCCTCATTTAAAAAGGAGATCTGAAAAAAAGCCAATCAAACCACATTTAGTGAGCTCTACATTCGATTTTTAGGAAGTGCAGTAAGAAACCTTTCAGCTATACGTCAACTCCAGTGCCAACCCCTTCAGTCTTGCCTAAGTAAGCGCCAGCAGTGTGCACTTGCAGCCCAGAAAGCCAACCAGAGCCTGGGCTGCATCAGGAGACGTGTGGCCAGCAGGGCTAGGGAGGTGATTCTCTACTCTGCTCTGGTGAGACCCCACCTGGAGTACTGCATCCAGTTCTGGAGTCCCCATTACAAGAGGGATGTGGAGATGCTGAAGCGTGTCCAGAGAAGGGCCACGAGGATGCTCAGAGAGCTGCAGCAGCTCTGCTATGAGGACAAATTGAAGGAGTTGTGGCTGTTCACAGTTTGGAGGAGGCTCCCAGGTGACCTTCTTGTGGCCTTCCAGGATCTGAAGGGGGCCACAAAAAAGCTGGAGAAGGACTTTTCAGGATATTAGGAAGTGACAGGACTAAGGAGAATGGAGCAAAGCTGGAGATGGGTAGGTTCAGGCTGGGCGTGAGGAGGAAGTTGTTGAGCATGAGAGTGGTGAGAGGCTGGAATGGGTTGCCCAGGGAGGTGGTTGAGGCCCCATCCCTGGAGGTGTTTAAGGCAGGCTGGATGGGGCTCTGGGCAGCCTGATGTAGGTTAGGGTGTCCCTGGCAATGACAGGGGGTGCTGGAAGTGGATGATGCTTGTGGTCCCTTCCAACCCTGACTGATTCTACGAAGTAAAAGCAAACAGGGTAAAATGGTCAGCTCCTAGAGTGTGAGGCTTATGCCTCCTTCACAGTAACCTCTCAATACCTGCTAATTTTTCCCATCTGAATTCTTCCATGGTTTGAAATTAACAACAAAAAGTCAGTATTCAAGATCTCTTCAGCAGCCTTCAAATCCAAAGCCATCAACACAAACTGCACAAGTGCAGCTTGTTCTAAAAGCTGATTTAATCCTTGGAATCGAATTGTAGCTTTTCTTACATGCAACAGCGTTTCAGAACAGAAATACTATTTGCATTTAGGCTTCAACATCCATCATTTGGGTTCATTAGATACTCATCTGTCACTGTAAAACTCATTAAAATGTGTGATCCAAACAAGTTCAGGCAGACTGAGGTAGCAACAATCAGAAAGGTGACAAAGGAAGATTGTTTATGGAGAGATTGCTGTTGGGTTTAATGGAACAGGCTCCATGCTGCACAGACAGCACAGCAGCAGGAGATCTTACACAGAGTGCTGATAGTTCTTAGCTAAACAACACTCCAATGACTTCAGAAAGGTGAATTCAGCATTCAGGGAATTCTACAAGAGGGAGATTTTTGAAAGAGTACAAAATAAGCATTTTCCATTTCGATTTACAGCATATGCAGGAATAGTCAAAAGAACATTGACTGGAACAAGTGCCAGCAAACACTGTGCTAGTTTGAGCCTAGCTGGGATATTTGGGTGAGAAGAATTAAGACTCTAGGCTGTGAAAAGGAAACAATGTTAATGTCTACTGCACTCACAGGCTTGCTGAGATGTCTAAGAACACCAACACAGATAACAGAGTCTCTCTCCAGGCTTTTGGGCTGCACTTCTCCCTCTAACCTGCCTGAATTAGACTATAGGCTGTGAAAAGGAAACAATGGTGATGTCCACTTCACTCATAGGCTTGCTGAGATCTATAAGAACACAAACATAGACAAAAGAGTATCTCTCTGGGCTTTTGGGTTGCACTTCTCTCTCTAACCTGCCTGCCTAATGCTTCTGCTTCCTAACTCCCCTGGCTGACCCTCCAAACTCACCTTGAAAGTAATGCAAAGCCTGGTGTAAGGCAGAGGGGTGGAAAGATGGTGGAAGGGTGGTTGAGAGCCCCTCCTGGCAACTGGTTTCTGGGAGGGATCTTGTGTTTCTTTATCACTTTTTAACTTGTGTATTTCTGTCTATAGCTGTATAGATTGTAAATCTCTGCTTGTACATTGTGCTAAGCTGTAAATATAAAGCTTCATTCCATTTCCAGCTGCTGAGTCTAGTCTGGGTAACTTTCTTAAGTGTGAGGGAGAGGGTAACACCCAAACCATCACAAACATTCATTGCTGGCAACAATCACGACAAGGAAATAACTCTTGGCCAGGTGCACTTCAAAGCTATAAAGGTCAGATCATGCATACAAAAAAAACTTCAGTGCAGAGATTTCAGAGAAGCAGAACCTTCTCTCTGAACAGAGAGTGAAGGTTTATTCTGCCCAAAATGACTAAACAGTCCATTCGAGTTTTTAAAACCCATGCTTTGAAAACATGGAAGTTTGTCCTCTCCATTCCAATAATTAAAGACAGTAGTTAAAAGAAATACATTGAGAGATCTACTCTCTCAGCCTTACAAAGGACATAACAAAAAGGAATGAAGTGCTCAGCTAATGCTGGATCTTAAGTATGAAATACCTTTGTTATCCAAAGCACAGAACAGCTCCAGTCAACAAAATCCCACTTAGAGAAATAGAAAATTTACATCTGAAGAACCTGACACAAATGACACAGGAAGACCTCAACAATAAACATTTCCCTTTCTTTTGTGCAGGTATCTAATAAGACAAGCAACAGACTACAGAACTGCGGAGAGGGATGCACTGCTGTGTTTAGACTGGTACATATGGAACGGTGGGGGTTGGAAGTGACCTCTGGAGATCACTTAGTTGGAGATCACCAAGCCCAATCCCCCTGTCAAAGCAGTGTCTTCTAGGGCAGGTCACACAAGAACGCACCTAGGAAGACTTATAAAGTCTCCACTGAAGGAGCATTTGGGAATGGCTGAAGGAGAACACAGCTACCAAAACCCTACTTTCTCTGGTAAAGCTCCACTTCAATTTCCACTTCAATTTCCTACTGCTGCTGGTTTGGAAATGGTGGAAAAGGGCCAAATACAAACAGACTTTTTTTTTTACTAATATCACAGGATGTTAGGGGTTGGAAGAGACCCAAGGAGATCATCGAGTCCAACCCCCCCTGCCAGAGCAGGACAATCCTATCTAATACAGATCACAGAGGAACACATCCAGACTTGAAAGTCTCCAGAGAAGGAGACTCTACAACCTCTCTGGGAAGTCTGTTCCAGTGCTCTGAGACTCTAACAGTAAAGAAGTTCCCCCTTGTGTTGAGGCAGAACCTCTTTTGTTGCAATTTACACCCATTGCCCCTTGTCCTATCCCAGGGAGCAGTGAGCAGAGCTTGTCCCCCCACTCCTGGCCAACCCTCATATACTTATAAACATTTATCCAGTGCCTCTAAGTCTTCTCTTCTCCAGACTAAACAGCCCCAGGTCCCTCAGCCTCTCCTCATCAGCCATGCCCTCCTGTCCCCTAATCATCCTCATAGCCCTCCGCTAGACTCATTCCAGCAGATCCCTGTCCCTCTGAAACTGGGGAGCCCAAATGTCTGTTATTGAATTACTAAATGATGGGTGGCTTAAATGTACTTCTTCATGAAAAGTCAGTGAATGAATCTGCAGAATGAATTTTCAACCCAAATACCTGAATGGCACCAAATAACCAAGTTTTGAAAGAGCAGCATCAGCAACAGTTTGTCTTACTTACTGGTATATAATAGATATTCATTTTAGGGGCTTCATTGGCAGTCATCAGCATGCCTAAAAAAGAGATGCACACATTTAAAATCACTGGTCAACAGTCACAAGAGGATAACACTGCTTTTGTTAAACAAATGGGTATGCTTGAGGCATTTCGTTCACAGGAGTAATCTTTGAGATCATCAAGTCCAACTCTGTTAATGGGACTTCAAATATCTTCCCAGGAAAAGTGCTGGCACCCAAAGACAACACAACAGAGTGGCAACCTGAGTGTCTGTAGGCAGAGAAACCTCCAGGGACTAGGTGAGGAGAAGTGAAATCCCATCGCCTGTAGCTCACAGTCCATGTTCTTAGCCTGCAACAGAGCAGCTTACCGGGATTCACAACAAGCAGTTGCATCAAACACTAAGGAAAGACAGATCTGAGAGCAGCCCACCTGACAGAGCTGCCTTCTCTGCACGTTCATCCCTGTCAGGACGTTGCACTATTTGGTGGATGAGCAATTAGTAGGATGGTCATATCCAGAGGGTAGCAGTCAGTGACCTGACATCCAGCACCACTTTAAGACAACAATCAAGACAACTGCAGCCTGCCAGTAAATTTAAAGAGCTGATCCCATAATACTATTGAGAACAAATCCAGTTAGTATGGCACTCAAAACCTACCTTGGGCATAAACTTGAGTTATTAATATAACTCAAGTTTACATTATAAGCTTTCTGGTTTGCTTTTAATCACACAACTACAATTTAAGTCCCAATCCCAGCATGGTTACACAGGAGAAGCTTCTCAGAGGAACTAGATATGATGGCTTCAAAGGCAAGGACAGGGACATACAGCCAGCTGAGCTTGAAACACCTAGGAGTATACCTAAGAAACCCCATGAACATTGTAAATACTCTGAACAGAAAGAAGCTACTGTAGAGATATTAAAGCCATTGGAAAACCTCCAACTGCCACAAGACTTCATGTAAGCTCAATTCCCTTCTACAGAAGTGAGTAGTAGGGACATTGGGTAGGTGTTTAGCTTAGCTTTGTCTCTGCAGCATAGCTGACCGCCTCTGGTCATAGCAGAGGTGGTCTAGAGGAGAGCCATCAGGTTAGATAACATTCTGATCTAAAAGCCCTGTAACATATGCCACTGAGACTATGAATAATTGGGTCAATTACTACATACCTGCAGGACAGAAATATAATTTACACCCAAATAGAGGAACGCAATTAACATGGGTGGAGTAATCCTTCCTCTCTAATCCTTTTATTAAAAATACAAAATGCAGTTGGACTTAGAATGTCAGAGAGCAGGGGACTTGTGCTCCTGGCAAAGTGAGAACTTTGGGAAAGCTTAGTCAGCAAACTGATGCTAAAAACCATCTCTGAAAAGGTTTGATGGTGCTGCAAGGGAACAGCACAAGCCTGCAGCCCACAGGCACACTGCCCTAAGGGAACAGCACAAGCCCGCAGCCCACAAGGACACTGCCCTAAGTGAATAGCACAAGCATGCAGCCCACAGGGACAGAGATATTGCCCTAAGGAAATAGCACAAGCCTACAGGCACAGGGACACTGCCCTATGGGAACAGCACAAGCCTGCAGGGACAGCACAAGCCTGCAGCCCACAGGGACACTGCACTATGAGAACAGCACATGCCTGCAGCCTACAGGCACAAGGACAGTACAAGCCTGCAGCCTACAGGCACAAGGACAGTACAAGCCTGCAGCCCACGGGCACAAGGATACTGCCATATGGGAACAGCACAAGCCTACAGGCACAGGGACACTGCCCTATGGGAACAGCACAAGCCTGCAGCCCAGAGGCACAGGGGCACCACATCACAGCAGACACATTATGGACTCCCTCTGGACAACAGTGTGCCCACTGATCCTGCAGGAGCTGAAGCACTGCTCACTGACTGCAAATCACTAAAGAAAAGAGGACTGCAGGAAGTTTTGCAGGAGCTTCCAAGACAGCAGTAAAGAGAAAACCTCCTCTTTGAGAGTCTTCCATCAATAACTAAGGGAGGGAAATTCAGACTTCAAAACAGTGCCTGGGTAGGCTTACACTGCAGGGAAGACAGAAGGGTATAAACCAGGAATGGCTCTGGAAGGAGAAGCCTACTTTAGGCACTTTCATTGTTTCAGCTTGTTAGTTTTAACCAATTTGTATGGGAAGAGAGACCACATCCTAAGAAGTTACACAGCAGCCTACTTTAATCACTTTAAAATGGAAAAAACTCTTGTTTCACAGAAGAGGTCCAACAGGTCCGTGTCTGTCTTCTACTGAGGACTCCAGAGCTAGGCACAGGACTCTAGGTAAGGTCTCACCAGAGCACAGTAGAAGGATGAACCACCTCCCTCAGCCCAGACACGTTTCTCTTGATGCAGACCAGGATACAAGCTCACATACAGCTTTTCATCCACCAGCACTCATTATGAGTCCTCCTTGGCAGGGCTTCTCTCAGTATTCTCATCCCCCAGCCTGTATTGACACAAGCAATTGCCCTGATACTGGTGCAGGACCCTTGCACCTGGTCTTCTTGAACCTCCTGAGATTCACACAAGCCCATTTTTTGAGCTTGTCCCAGCTGGCATGATGTCCCTCAGACTTGGTGTTGCCTGCACTGAACTACCCTCTCGATACAACCAGCCTACCAATTGCTCATCCACCACACAGCACACCCATCAAATCTCTTATCTCTCCAATTTAGAGAGAAGGATGTTATGAGGAACCAGGCCAAAGGTCCAACAGGAACCAAAAGCCCCAACAGTGCTGCATGGGTGTTAACTCACTCCTGGGCTCTCTTTCACATCAAAGCATTATACTCATAAGTGAAACCTGAATAAAAATGTTGAAGGTAATTCACTCAACCTCTCTGCAGCCACTGCAGGTGAGACATGAGGGCTGTCCATGTGGCACAGTCCACACTCTCAGCACACAGATACTCTCAAAAACACCCAAGGCAGATCCTCAACATCATGCCATGAAGTCCTTGTTTTGGCAGCCTTCTATTGTTTGCTCACATTGTTTCTGGCACTTTCATGCAGCAAAAAACAATTATAGGGCAGAAATAAAAATGGTGTCAATGTCTTTGAGTTCTTGGAAAAATCTTAGCCTGCATCCCAAGTACTGAAAGACCATTCTGTTCCAGAAATCTGTGAACATGCTGGCAAGACATTCTTCCTAGCTCTAGAAAGCAAGCTCTCACTCATCTGGGACTTGGCAGTGACAAAAGGCTGAAACTCCTATTTTTATGAAGTGAAATACTTCAGCTCTTTGAAAGAGCAAAGGAGGTCACTCACTCAGAAGCTACTGTGCTGTCAGTTAACTGCAGGGGCTCTGATTTAACACAGATGCAGAGGGAACAACATCACTGAGGCTTTTTTGTTCTTTATGACAGAGCTAGGAAAACAGACCTAAGTCACATCACCTAAACAAAAAAAAAGGCCAAGTTAACACAGGCTTTGCCTTACAAACTGCAGACAGTAATGTGTCTAACATACCTGAATTTGGATAGAGGCAGACATCGTTGATATCATGTTCTGGCTCCATTGAAGTAAATATCTTCCCCTGGAGTTGTAGGAAGAAAAGACATTCTCAAGGACTACAAACAAGGTAATTAAATTCAGTACATCTAAACATTAAGAACAGCCATTATAGAAGCTAAGAAAAAAAAATCATGGAATGAAGATGGAACAGATAATACAGAACAGAATATTGTTGAAGTGGCTGAACATAACACAGAGAATTCAGAGTTGTGTTTTGTCCCTGATCTCACCTCTTCAGGAAACACAGCCTACAAGTGACCCAGCCTGCATCTGGGTTGAGGCAATCCCAAGCACAAATCCAGGCTGGACAGTGAGTGGCTGGAGAGCAGCCCTGAGAAAAGGGACTTGGGAGTGCTGCTGGACAAGAAGTTCAACATGAGCCAGCAGTGTGCACCTGCACCCCAGAAAGTCAACCAGAGCCTGGGTTGCATCAGGAGAAGTGTGGCCAGCAGGGTGAGGGAGGTGATTCTCTACTCTGCTCTGGTGAGACCCCACCTGGAGTACTGCATCCAGTTCTGCAGCCCCTATTACAAGAAAGGATGTGGAGATGCTGGAGTGTGTCCAGAGAAGGGCCCCGAGGATGCTCAGAGGGCTGCAGCAGCTCTGCTGTGAGGACAGACTGAAGGAGTTGGAGCTGTTCAGTCTGCAGAAGAGGAGGCTCCCAGGTGACCTTCTTGTGGCCTTCCAGGATCTAAAGGGGGCTACAAAAAAGCTGGGGAAGGACTTTTCAGGATATCAGGGAGTGACAGGACTGGGGGGAATGGAGCAAAGCTGAACGTGGGGAGATTCAGACTGGCTGTGAGGAGGAAGTTGTTGAGCATGAGAGTGGTGAGAGGCTGGACTGGGTTGCCCAGGGAGGTGGTTGAGGTGTTTAAGGCCAGGCTGGATGAGGCTCTGGCCAGGGTAGGGTGTGGCAGGAGGGGTTGGAACTAGATGGTCCTTGTGGTCCCTTCCAACCCTGACTGATTCTATGATTCCTAGAATCATAGAATTCATAGATTCTATGATTCTAAGTTACTGAAAAGACAGCCTGGGACAGCTCACACTCCTGTGTTAATCTGGCACATAGATTTTTATCTTTTGAGGGAAATGTCCATAAATTCCTGGCACATTGTTGGTGTAACCCTTGTTTTGTTCAGCTCTTACTGTGGTAGCTTTAAATATTTCATTTTGGCAAGTAGCCTTAGCTGAAACCATGGATTGAAAGAATTTGATTCCAGAGCTTGGTTCTTCCACCCAGCTCATGTCAATAGAAAATGAAATACAGCTCAGCACTGTATTTGTAGACTCAGTATCAAAAGTGACCAAAAGACAGCACTGCTTTTACTACTGTTATCTAATCTAGCTGATTTTAGATTAGAATTGAATTTACAGAAGTTATTTAAGTAAAAGCAGGAAACAACCTTCTCAAAAGAAAAAAAAAAGAGGAATTGGAAGAGGCTCAAAAAGCCAGACAAAATACAGGTGCTTTGAGAAGACAACACACAAGACAGACAGTACAGGAAGAGTCTCCAAGAGCTGGCCCATAGAATCTGAAGCGTGAGAGTACATGCCTACACTGTTCTAAATGAAGGACAGGAACAGAGCAAATTTTGACCCCATTTCTCCTTTTTCTTTCCCTGCAGCAATCCCACCTACCTATCTGGGCCCTTCCTTTCCCTCCCAGTTACATGCTGTTACCCCACCCACCCCTGGTCTCTCCCCAGTGATTAATCACCCTGGTCTTAGCAGACAAAAGCCTCCTCCTCCCCACCCCTAGGCACGTCTCAGCATGGGGCTATTCTGGTATCAAAGCCAGATGCTCTCCACCCCGTAGTCTGCCTCTGCAGTTGGTTCCCAGCCAGAGATAGTCAGGAACCAACATCTGGGAGAAGTGGAGCCAGCTGGAACACACTCTAGGAAGGTGTCCAAAGGTAACTTTGCCTTCCAGCAGAAAGAAACTCTCCCTTTTCCCCCTGCAGAGGCCACCTGACAAGCCTTAGCGTTTTATTCTCAATGATGGAAGTGCATCTACCTAGGAAAAACTGGAAGAGACCACTGCAGATATTCCAAATAATACATTTGCTCTTTTAAACAATAAAAAAACCAAACCCAAACTGTGGAGGAGCTTACAAAAACTGCTTCCAGTCACATTAAAAAAATAAAAGAGGATGTTGAAAGTTAATGAAGAAGCACTGAGAGAAACGACTGTCTGAAATGGTCAGCAAGAAAGTGCCTCTGAACCATGACTGCTCCTGACACATTTCACTACAAAGCTAGGAGAGCAGAGAGGGAATTCTTCTACAAGGCACACCACTAAGGAGGCCCTCAAACTGACCCAGGCACTCCAGGGCTCCTGGGAATCTGTGGGGTAAGCGTCACTGACAGGAAGATAAAAGAACAGCATGATGTAATGGAAGAGAAGTTCCAATTCCATTTAGAGGTACAAAAGGCAGGGTACAGCACAACACTCTGGATCCAGGCACAGCTATCTGTTGAACAGTGAAAGTAAGCAGTGTCCAGCTTTAACAGGTGACAAGGTAATGTAAGCCCCTCTGAGCAAAGAGCTGCAATGATCAGGTTCTCCCTTATCCTAACCAGCTATGTTCACAGAATCACAGAATCAACCAGGTTGGAAAAGACCTCTAGGATCATCAAGTCCAACCTATCACCTAACCCTACTAATTAACTAAGCCATGGCACTAAGTGCCTCATCCAGCCTCCTTTTAAACACCTCCACGGATGGCGACTCCACCGCCTCCCCAGACAGCCCATTCCAATGCCAATCCCTTTTTCCATGAAGAATTTCTTCCTAATGTCCAGCCCAAACCTGCCCTGGCACAGTTTGAGACTGTGTCCTCAAGCACACTGTGAGGAATACACAAACCAGGGCAATGACCAGGATAATGCTTTTTCTGCCCCAGTCTTTCTGCTGAGAGAAGCCCCTTAGGCTTCTACAGTTACAAAATTCCCAAGATTACATCTTGATACTCAACAGGCTGCTGATTAACCTCCCACATGCTGGCTTTACTCTGACAGACCAAAATGCTGTGCAAATTATAACACAGGTAAGAATCCATGGCACTGATGTTGCCCTAATTAGATGAAATGACTTGATGCTCCAATGGGAATTATATCGAAGGGGTGGACTGTGGCCGTTTGAGCTAGATTTGTAGCTCAGGCATAGAGGTGAGGTGAGCATTCTAGGGATAGGCCCTATAGTGGCAACATTGGCTAAGTTAATATCATTTCATTGGAGCATCAAGAGCTTTATGTCTAGAAGCACAGCTTGTGCCTTCCCCATGCTGCTTCTGCTGCTTCAGCTGAGCCCATTGCCAACTTCCCCCATTCCTGTTTTGGCTGCTGCTGCTTTGCTGCCGCTTGATCCCTTCCCCATCTTCTCTAAGGTTATTATATTTCTCTAGTAGTTTACTTCTCCTTATGTTGCTATATTTAAATTATATCTTGGTGGATAACAAGTTAGCCATGGCACAGCAATGTGCCCTGGTGGCTGAGAAGGCCAAGGGGATCCTGGGGTGTCTTAGGAAGAGTATGTCCAGCAGACCAAGGCAGGTTCTCCTCCCCCTCTACTCCGCCCTGCTGAGACCTCATCTTGAATACTGTGTTCAGTTTTGGGCTCCCCAGTTTCACAGGGACAGGGATTGATGGAGAGGGTCCAGCAGAGGGCTGCAAGGATGAGGGGGCTGGAGAGCATGGCTGATAAGGAGAGGCTGAGGGATCTGGGGCGTCTTACTCTGGAAAAGAGAAGACTTAGAGGGGTTTTGATAAATGTTTATAAGTATTTGAGGGCTGGCTGGGGCAGGGGAAGGGGACAGGCTCTGCTCACTGCTCCCTAGGACAGGACAAGGAGCAACGGGTGTAAGTTGCAGCACAGGAGGTTCTGCCTCAACACAAGGCGGAACTTCTTTACTGTAAGGGTCCCAGAGCACTGGCACAGGCTGCCCAGAGAGGTTGTGGAGTCTCCTTTTCTGGAGACTTTCAAGGCCTGTTTGGATGTGTTCATCTGTGTTCTGTGTTAGCTAGTATTGTCCTGCTCTGGCAGAGGGGTTGGACTCTGTGATCTCCTTGGGTCCCTTCCAACCCCTAACATCCTGTAAGCCTACAAGAAATACAATTTCATTTTCCCTGACTTTCACAAAAAAAAAAAAAAAAGAAAATCTGTGCTGTAGTGAGTTTATCCCACCAGGGGAGGGATCCACCTTAACCCAGGTCACATCAAATTTCAGCTTTATTATTCAAGCTGCATGAAATAAAAGTAACAATTCCGAAATCTGCAAGCAGCAAGATGAACACTTACTGTGTCTTTGTTCCACATCTTGATGATTCGAGAATCTGCAGAAAGAATCAAATCCAGCTGAGGCTGAAACTGAATCGACTTGATGGGCAGCCCATAGTGGTGATCTTTGACTATCAGTGGGTTACTAGACCGGAGATCATACAGCAAAACCTGCAAGAGCAAGAGACAGATTCAACCTGCAATGCTGCAAGAGCAAAACACACAGCAGATCTTCATTAACCAGTAAGAGACAGATTACACCTGCAGTGCTGCAAGAGCAAATAAAACCACACACAGCAGATCTTCACTAAACAGTAAGGGACAGATTAAACCTGCAATGCTGCAAGAGCAAGGAAAAAACACACAGCAGATCTTCACTAAACAGTAAGAGACAGATTAAACCTGCAATACTGCACGATCAAAACACACAGCAGATCTTCACTAAACAGTAAGAGACAGATTAAACCTGCAATACTGCACGATCAAAACACACAGCAGATCTTCACTAAACAGTAAGAGACAGATTAAACCTGCAATACTGCACGATCAAAACACACAGCAGATCTTCACTAAACAGTAAAAGACAGATTAAACCTGCAGTGCTGCAAGACAAAGAAAAAACACACAGCAGATCTTCACTAAACAGTAAGGGACAGATTAAACCTGCAATACTGCAAGATCAAAACACACAGCAGATCTTCACTAAGCAGTAAGAGACAGATTGAACCTGCAATACTGCACGATCAAAACACACAGCAGATCTTCACTAAACACTAAGGGACAGATTAAACCTGCAATACTGCACGATCAAAACACACAGCAGATCTTCACTAAACAGTAAAAGACAGATTAAACCTGCAGTGCTGCAAGACAAAGAAAAAACACACAGCAGATCTTCACTAAACAGTAAGAGACAGATTAAACCTGCAATGCTGCAAGAGCAAAACACACAGCAGATCTTCACTAAACAGTAAGGGACAGATTAAACCTGCAATGCTGCAAGACAAAGAAAAAACACACAGCAGATCTTCACTAAACAGTAAGAGACAGATTAAACCTGCAATGCTGCAAGAGCAAAACACACAGCAGATCTTCACTAAACAGTAAGAGACAGATTAAACCTGCAGTGCTGCAAGACAAAGAAAAAAACACACAGCAGATCTTCACTAAACAGTAAGAGACAGATTAAACCTGCAGTGCTGCAAGACAAAGAAAAAAACACACAGCAGATCTTCACTAAACAGTAAGGGACAGATTAAACCTGCAATGCTGCAAGAGCAAAACACACAGCAGATCTTCACTAAACAGTAAGGGACAGATTAAACCTGCAATGCTGCAAGAGCAAAACACACAGCAGATCTTCACTAAACAGTTAAGAGACAGATTAAACCTGCAATGCTGCAAGAGCAAAACACACAGCAGATCTTCACTAAACAGTAAGGGACAAATTAAACCTGCAATGCTGCAAGATCAAAACACACAGCAGATCTTCATTAAAGAGTTAGCTAAACTTGAGCCTTTGCTTCAATATGTGGATGTGAGTTGCCTAAAAGAAATCATTCTGCTCTCTGAAAAGGGCTTATGATGGGAGTCCAGCTACTCTGGCAACGGGGTTTAACCCCAGCATGCTTCGGTACAGAAAAAAAAATTCAAAAAGCAAATTTAAGAGCTCACCATCTTCCTTTTCAATTTCCATTTGAAAAATGAAACGATTTCAAGGCTTTCAGCATTTCTTAATCATTCATATTTCACTTGAAGTCTCTTCTGCTTTTCTAACCAGACTTATTTTTTGCCTGCCTTTGGCCTCCAAGGAGTGCCACTTCCACTGAGAACACCACCACAGAAAGTAAATTTTGAGCAGAGACTACAGGCCTTGTCTTCCAGAAACATGCACTTTTATCTCCAAAGTTTTCTGTGGAACTTGAGAAAGGCCTTAAATCTTTCCTATGTAAAGTGTGAATGCTAATAACTTGAGAGGGAGAATATATTCTTTATGAACTTATCTTTATTAAACAAACTGTTAACAGTCTCCTACAAACCTTGCCTAACATATGCCAGCACCACGTGTGATGGTTTGGGTGTTACCCACCCCCCTGCACTTAATAAAATCACCCAGACTAGACTCAGTGGCTGTAAATTAAAGAATGAAGCTTTATGCTTACAGCTTAGCATGATATACATGCAGATATTTACAATATCTACATCTGTAGACAGAAATATACAAGTAATAGAGAAACACAACAGCCCTCTCATAAATCAGAATCCCCAGGAGGGGCTCTCAACCACCCTTCCACCTTCTTCCCACCTCTCTACCTTATCCCAAACTTTGCCTTGCATTCAAGGTGAGTTTGGAGAACTGGCCAGGGGGCTAGGAAGCAGATGGATTAGTTAGACAGCAGGTTAGGGAAAGAAGGGAGGCAACCAGAAGCCAGAGTGCAACTCTGTTACCTATGTTTGTGTTCCTGCCTTTATACATCTCAGCCAGCCTATGAGTGCAGTACACATCACCATTGTTTCCTTTTCACAGCCTAGAATCTAATTCCTCTCACTAAAATATCCCAGCTAGCCTCAAACTAACACACCATGACAAGAACAACTCTTACATCTGTACCTCCTATTGAACCAGCTACAGCTTTCTAAACCCATTAAGACTGATGAAGGCAGAAAAAAATCCCTGCTGTTGTTAACTGTTGCCATCAACATTAGTAAATTACATCTAAATCATCCCTCATAGAAAGATGAGACAGTAAGAACAATTACTGAAAGAATCATACAATCACTTCGTGTGGCAAAGACCCTGAACCCAACACTAGCCAGTCCACTACTAAACCATACCTCTAAGCATCACACCTACATGAGGGCCCCACTGAAACCCAGTGCCAAGCCCAGCACAGCAGACTGCAGTTACAAGAAGGTATCTTTCTTTGGGAAAAAACAGCATGCTAGATTTGAAATTCCTCCTTTCCCACCTAGTCACCACTATTCTTGCAGTGGGAGGGAGGGGTTCATGTTTTAAAACTGTCTCAACATTTGTTACAGCCCCTGAGAAGCCAGGATGACATTCACTTCTGCTTTCTGAGCCACCACTAAAGTAAGGGAGAGCACAGAAGTACTGAGATGATCCTGATGGTCTCAAGCAGCCTCCCCACACACCTGCCTCCTTCACCTTCAGTCACAAGCCAACTGAAGAATTTGAAGTTGTGTAGTACATAGGATGTGACAGCTGCAAGTCATCCCTACAGCAAAGAGCAGTTTAAAGAACAACTGTTACCACTCTACACATGTAATTTATGCTCTTCTAAACACCTGCATTAACATGAACTTATATATTTGCAGTAAGTGCACTCAACATACAGTAACTCAGACTGGAACCTGCAGGAACAGGATCTTCTAAGAATTTCTGTAGATCACAGTATCACAGTATCACAGTATCACCAAGGTTGGAAGAGACCTCACAGATCATCAAGTCCAACCCTTTACCACAGAGCTCAAGGCTAGACCATGGCACCAAGTGCCACATCCAACCTTGCCTTGAACTGCCCCAGGGACGGCGACTCCACCACCTCCCCAGGCAGCCCATTCCAGTGTCCAATGACTCTCTCAGTGAAGAACTTTCTCCTCACCTCGAGCCGAAATTTCCCCTGGCGCAGCCTGAGGCTGTGTCCTCTTGTTCTGGAGCTGGCCACCTGAGAGAAGAGAGCAACCTCCTCCTGGCCACAACCACCCTTCAGGTAGTTGTAGACAGCAATAAGGTCACCCCTGAGCCTCCTCTTCTCCAGGCTAAACAACCCCAGCTCCCTAAGCCTCTCCTCGTAGGGCTGTGCTCGAGGCCTCTCACCAGCCTCGTCGCCCTTCTCTGGACACGCTCAAGCATCTCAGTGTCCTTCCTAAACTGGGGGGCCCAGAACTGAACGCAGTACTCAAGGTGTGGTCTGACCAGTGCAGAGTACAGGGGCAGAATGACCTCCCTGCTCCTGCTGACCACACCACTGATGAAGTTAAGTCTACCTGCCCAGTAGATGTTCCAACGGCCACGTTCAAAGCTCCATGAAATTTCAGTGCTGAAATGGATGGCAAACCCTCTATCCTGCAAAGCACAATGCTTACAGTTAGACATTACCCTTTTCTGAAAGCATGTTTACATGTTAAACACAGAGGAGATAAAGAAGGTCAATTAATTCACAGAACTCAGAAATACTACTTCAAAAAGCTGCACTGTTCCAATTTCCAATTTGTGGTTGCATAAAAATATTAGGCACTAATCCACAGGTCAGTAACTACAGACACTACTTTGTGCCTAAGAAAACCCTTTATCATAGAATCAACCCAGTTGGAAGAGACCTCCAAGCTCAGCCAGTCCAACCTTTTGCCCAGCCCTGTCCAATCAACCAGACCATGGCACTAAGTGCCTCATCCAGAGTTTTCTTGAACACCTCCAGGGACTACAACTCCACCACCTCCCTGGGCAGCCCATTCCAATGCCAATCACTCTCTCTGACAACAACTTCCTCCTAACATCCAGCTAAGACCTTCCCTGGCACAACTTGAGACTGTGTCCCCCTGTTCTGCTGCTGGTTACCTGGGAGAAGAGACCAACCCCACCTGGCTAAAACTTCCCTTCATGTAGTTGTAGACAGCAATGAGATTTGCCCTGAGCCTCCTCTTCTCCAGGCTGCACACCCCCAGCTCCCTCAGCCTCTCCTCAGAGGACTGTGTTCCAGGCCTCTCACCAGCTTCATCACCCTTCTCTGGACACACTGAAGTACCTCAACATCTCTCTTGAAATGAGGAGCCCAGAATATTTATTCAGACTGGCAATAAGAGGAGAGGAGCACAGGCAGGTGACTGGCACACAGTGGGACCTGTTACAAGTAAGACGCTTCCAGAAGGCAGCCTTTACTCACTCTGTGTCTGCTGTCACACTGCTCAAAGCACAGTCCAGCAGCCCGACTCGAGTCCTTGTTCTGGGATCCCAGCATTCCACTTTACCCTGCACAGTTCAGAAAACACATTTCAAGCTGATGCAGCAGATGCCTGGTGCTCTGACAACGTTCACATACAACTGAGAGTTATCTAATCTAGGATTACTCAGATTTCTGAGGCTGACACAAGTTGTTCTAATGATGACATACAAGCTCTATACATCTTTCTTTTAATGTGATCCAAAAATCAAAATCATTAGCACTGCATTTCCAAAAATGAACAGGCTACACATGCCAGCTCATCCAGCAGATGTACTGTGAAGTCAAACCACATTATTTTCTCTCCCACCTGCAAAATCTCAAGCATCTCAGGAAACAAGGTAGCTGAAAAATCGTATCAGCACTATGCTCTAAGAAATCATCTTAATTGTTACATACCTAACATAGCAAATGAGATCACAGCAAATGAAAGTAATATGATTTCTTACTATCCCCATGCAAACTACTATGAAGAAGAAATAAACTCCACTGCCTCTTCATAAAAGGAATGCAAACGTTTACCTCAGCCGTCCCCAGAGCAAACAGGAAGTGCACAGGGTTTATGTCACAGACATTGCTCTCTCTGAAACAGAAAAGGGTCGAGTTTAATGACCTCAGAATAATTAAACACATGAATAACTACAGTAATTTCTGCTCATCCTGGAAAAGAAATAGCTGGAGGAAAGGCATGGGTGGCCACCTAAGAGCAGCTTCTTGATACTTAAGAGAAGCTTATCAAGAATTTAGAGCCAGAGACAGATGACTTGACAGAGGTGAGCATTCAACTGCACATCAGGACAATCATCCACATAGACTAAAAATATTAAGTACTGGAATGAGTTGCCCATAGAGGCTGTGGAATTTCAATGATCTAAGACCATCTGGAAAAGTTCAAAGAATCACAGAATTCAGGGTTGAAAAGGGACCTCAAGGATCATCTAGTTCCAACCCCTCTGCCACGGGCAGGGACACTTTCCACTGAATCACGTTGCTCAGATACACATTCAGTCAAGTCTTAAAAACATCCAGGGATGAAGCTTCTTCCACCACTTCCCTGGGCAACCTGTTACAATTGTTTCATCACCTTTATGGTAAAGAAGTTCTTCTAATCTCAGTCTACCCTCCTCTAGTTTGGATCCACTCTGAGGTTCTCTCTAAACTCAGTAATTCAGCCTTTCTCTGCCCATTCCCACCATCTACCACCAGGCCTTGCCATATGAGTTGTTTAAGAATACAATGGGGCAGAACCAATTATGTCAGAAGGCCTTCCCAACTACTTAAGCTCTGAGGCTTACACGTCCAACATGTTCTGATGGACAGCCTGCCTTCCTTTCCCTCCCAGCACGTATCTTGTTTCTCAGCAGGGCACCCAAGATCCCTGTATTTCTCCAACAGGTCTTCCCAAGATAAGTACTTCTCTCTACACCACTCATTCCAGCACTTAACTCGCTTCTGTTCAGAGCCCTCCACCTCCAAGTCTGTAACTCATCCAGCTCCTCCACCTCACCATCTTCTCACAAAGTCAAGCCTCATCATCCAATTCAGATTTGACACTACACACTTAACTCTTCCCTTTCCACCTTTTTTCTTCTGGTGCTTAGTTTCTGCACTGCAACTTCCTTAGCAGTTTTTGTCTATGAAGCCATCTTACCCACCAAGGAGCAGCTGCTGCCTACCCACTAACCACTTCAGTCTCTTCTCACCTGCTTCCCCCTCACATAAAAGAAATCCAGATCCTGCTGGAAAAACAGGGGTTTTCAAACACTCAGGCAAACGCTGGAGATGCAAAAACCCTCTCTGGGCTACTCCAAGAACTGAAGGACAAAGACATGTCTGGGAAAGCACAAACCCTGTGAGAAGGGCTCCATATGATGGCTAAATTGAGCAACAAAGGCCAAGTATTGCTGCAGTGTTCTGCAGTTATACAATGCCCACTGCCAGTCTGCACTGCAGACCTTTAAAACATCCCCGCAAGAGCACTCAAAGCCTAAGAATTAGAACGAAGAGTTACAGAACATAAAGACTCTGCATATGTTGCCTTTGGACTCCATGGAGCGTGGGCAGCACCCAGCTGTGGCAGCAGCGCCAAGCACGCTGGTGGTGTGCTTCCACCTGGTGGAAGTGAAGCAGATGTCCTGCACACACATCACTTACGCAGCCTCCGTCTGCAGGGAGTTGAGGAACCGTCCTTGCTCCAGGTTTAGCCTGTACACTTCAGAGCTGCAAAGGGGAAAATCCAAATTACTCCTTTTTCTGACAACTGCTGAGAAGCACTGCCCTAAGTTAGAGGTTAAAGCTCCTTGCGGACAGCCTAATTTTACCCAATGCACATTCTTCAGACATCCCACTGCAAAAATCGAAGGCACAAACATCCTTCAGTGTTAAAATTACAGAGAAGTGTGCACGTCCAAAGATATTTACTACAATTCAATATCCTGCCAATTATTCTTTTTCCAGGGAAAAGATGTGTCAAGCTACTTAAAATCTTCTAATTCCCCATGATTTACATGACATGTTGAATTGCTGCTTATTCTGTTTGACACCCTAAAGACTTCACTTCATTTTTACTATGTCTTCTCAAAGCTACTTTTAGGACTTGAGCCACACTTTGCCAACAAAACATCAGAGGCGAGACAGAGGCGAGACAGAGGCGAGACAGAGGCGAGACAGAGGCGAGACAGAGGCGAGACAGAGGCGAGACAGAGGCGAGACAGAGGCGAGACAGAGGCGAGACAGAGGCGAGACAGAGGCGAGACAGAGGCGAGACAGAGGCGAGACAGAGGCGAGACAGAGGCGAGACAGAGGCGAGACAGAGGCGAGACAGAGGCGAGACAGAGGCGAGACAGAGGCGAGACAGAGGCGAGACAGAGGCGAGACAGAGGCGAGACAGAGGCGAGACAGAGGCGAGACAGAGGCGAGACAGAGGCGAGACAGAGGCGAGACAGAGGCGAGACAGAGGCGAGACAGAGGCGAGACAGAGGCGAGACAGAGGCGAGACAGAGGCGAGACAGAGGCGAGACAGAGGCGAGACAGAGGCGAGACAGAGGCGAGACAGAGGCGAGACAGAGGCGAGACAGAGGCGAGACAGAGGCGAGACAGAGGCGAGACAGAGGCGAGACAGAGGCGAGACAGAGGCGAGACAGAGGCGAGACAGAGGCGAGACAGAGGCGAGACAGAGGCGAGACAGAGGCGAGACAGAGGCGAGACAGAGGCGAGACAGAGGCGAGACAGAGGCGAGACAGAGGCGAGACAGAGGCGAGACAGAGGCGAGACAGAGGCGAGACAGAGGCGAGACAGAGGCGAGACAGAGGCGAGACAGAGGCGAGACAGAGGCGAGACAGAGGCGAGACAGAGGCGAGACAGAGGCGAGACAGAGGCGAGACAGAGGCGAGACAGAGGCGAGACAGAGGCGAGACAGAGGCGAGACAGAGGCGAGACAGAGGCGAGACAGAGGCGAGACAGAGGCGAGACAGAGGCGAGACAGAGGCGAGACAGAGGCGAGACAGAGGCGAGACAGAGGCGAGACAGAGGCGAGACAGAGGCGAGACAGAGGCGAGACAGAGGCGAGACAGAGGCGAGACAGAGGCGAGACAGAGGCGAGACAGAGGCGAGACAGAGGCGAGACAGAGGCGAGACAGAGGCGAGACAGAGGCGAGACAGAGGCGAGACAGAGGCGAGACAGAGGCGAGACAGAGGCGAGACAGAGGCGAGACAGAGGCGAGACAGAGGCGAGACAGAGGCGAGACAGAGGCGAGACAGAGGCGAGACAGAGGCGAGACAGAGGCGAGACAGAGGCGAGACAGAGGCGAGACAGAGGCGAGACAGAGGCGAGACAGAGGCGAGACAGAGGCGAGACAGAGGCGAGACAGAGGCGAGACAGAGGCGAGACAGAGGCGAGACAGAGGCGAGACAGAGGCGAGACAGAGGCGAGACAGAGGCGAGACAGAGGCGAGACAGAGGCGAGACAGAGGCGAGACAGAGGCGAGACAGAGGCGAGACAGAGGCGAGACAGAGGCGAGACAGAGGCGAGACAGAGGCGAGACAGAGGCGAGACAGAGGCGAGACAGAGGCGAGACAGAGGCGAGACAGAGGCGAGACAGAGGCGAGACAGAGGCGAGACAGAGGCGAGACAGAGGCGAGACAGAGGCGAGACAGAGGCGAGACAGAGGCGAGACAGAGGCGAGACAGAGGCGAGACAGAGGCGAGACAGAGGCGAGACAGAGGCGAGACAGAGGCGAGACAGAGGCGAGACAGAGGCGAGACAGAGGCGAGACAGAGGCGAGACAGAGGCGAGACAGAGGCGAGACAGAGGCGAGACAGAGGCGAGACAGAGGCGAGACAGAGGCGAGACAGAGGCGAGACAGAGGCGAGACAGAGGCGAGACAGAGGCGAGACAGAGGCGAGACAGAGGCGAGACAGAGGCGAGACAGAGGCGAGACAGAGGCGAGACAGAGGCGAGACAGAGGCGAGACAGAGGCGAGACAGAGGCGAGACAGAGGCGAGACAGAGGCGAGACAGAGGCGAGACAGAGGCGAGACAGAGGCGAGACAGAGGCGAGACAGAGGCGAGACAGAGGCGAGACAGAGGCTGCACTTCATACCTTGCTCCTACAAAATACAGGTCACACGATGGATAGTGGTAAGAGAAATCTCTACCAAACTTTGGTATTCTTGTCTTGTAGTAATGGCCATGTTGAGAATGGAACTCCACAAACCTGCCACACTGCAAGAAGACAATCTGGAAACAAAATAGAAAGCACTGAAAGAGACAGACACAGATGACAATCTCCTCAACCTGTCTTATAGCACAAACTCCACTGATTTCTTCTCAAGCTCACAAAGGTTTATCACAGCTCCTGTAAGTAATTTATAGCAAAATGATAGAATCAACTAGTGCTTGATACTCTCACTAGCCACAGCAAAGACCTTTATTAACAAACATTAAATGAGAGTTCAGCAGAGTGCATGTGACACCTCAGAAGTGGATGCTGAGCCACCAGCTTTCCAGACATCTCAATGTCACGCTGCATGAAAACTGTCATCTGCACTTCTCTCAAGCACTACAGCTGTTCACTTCCTTCAGGTACAATGCCAGGCAGACAGTAATGTGCTGATTAATACAACCTGATATACAGTAGGGTTCCAGTACATGACATCAAGAACCTTTGTGCATTCCCTTATTGTTTGCCCACCAAATAAGCTCATTGCTTCTCTGAAATTTAAACATCTCAGCCCTTGAAAAGCCCACAGGGAGGCATCACTAGAAGGCTTTTCTATATCAGTAAATGAAATAGGAACCTGCCCCTACAGTCCTGATGGCAACCAGACATGGCACAACTCATACCCACACAAATGACTTCTTCCCACTCCGGACAGAAAGCATCACCCACAACCATGTTACACTCGTGTTGTACCTCAGGCCATGCCAGGCACTGTGTGCAAGAGGGCCAGCTGCTCTGGCCCAAACTAATGCCATTTTGATGCAAACTATGAAAACAATGAAGTGAGCTGGGTAAGCACACACCAGCTCTTGACTCTGGGCCTCATCCCTATTTAGCTTTGACTACCAAAGTGTCAGTTTAGCTTAGAATATGTATAGACATCCATCTTCCACAGCAGCAAAGAGATCAATTTCCTGTTACTGGACTGCATTGTTTGCAACACTAATAATGAGAAGCTTGGGAAGGGCAAAGTAGAGAAGTTATTTTTCATCTGCACTCTTTATTCATCTCTGTATATTCTTCCCTTATGTCACACAGAGAAGGCACTGACCCAGGCTAGCACTTCATGCTTATTTACTGGGAAATCCTCCCTTACATGGAGTTCCCTAAGTCAAAAGGGACGTTGAGAGCATTCAGAGAGCTACCAAGACAGGTAAGTGTCAGAACACAAAACATACAAAGAGAGGCTGGAAGAATCTCAGCTTTAGCCAGGCAAGTAACTTGATAGCAGCCAGCAACTGACATGCAGCCACAAAACGACAGAATCAAATACTCTGCACTAGAAACTGAGCAATTCCAGATTCTCCTGGGCAGAGTGGACAGAAGTAATTTTTTTTAGTGAGGTAATGCAGCATTTCAACAGATACAGTGAATCTGTGGAATGTGGCATGCTTGCAGTTTTTCACACCTGAAGGCTCTCTTCCTATCAATGTTTTTTATGATTCCAAGCATTTAAAGAGTTAATTTCTCAAATATTCTTCCCTCTAACCCATCCAAAACATTATGACAGCTACCTGAAATAGTTTTCTTTGTGACAATTCAGTAAGTTGTAAGAAAACTAAATTGAAAATAAGCTTGTATAGGCTGTGGAAGCAGGGCTTCAGTGTGAAATACAGCAGCAGTCACAGCTGGAAGCACACACAAACCCTGCTGCTCCTCACAGACAATGCAATGCGCTTCTCAGTCTCCTAAATAACTGTTTGGGCTGTACAACCAGAAGCATTCTCCCACAAACAGGTAAGTGGGAGGCTCCTGTACTCAATCAGTCACCTTTTTTTGCTACTTCATGCACATTCTTGGATGTCTCACAGGGGAAAGACTTTGCAAAGACTAAAGCTAGAAGGCTAGATGACAGCGTGTATCAAACAAGCCTGTACTAGCAATGCCAAGATCTCAGCATTAAGATAAAGGTTTAAGTTTAAAAAAAGAAAAAAAAAAGGCTTTTCCTAGTGAGCACTGCAGAATTATATGGTTACATTTTGTATTTAATTAGCAACACAACTCCTTGGTGAATCGGTAGAGCGAGATTTACAGAAAGAGGTAGTATCTTTTAGAATCATACAATCAGTCAGGGTTGGAAGAGACCACAAGGATCATCTAGTTCCAACTCCCCCTGTCATGGGCAGGGACACCCTACTCCAGAGCAGGATGGCCACAGCCTCATCCAGCCTAGCCTTAAACACCTCCAGGGATG
Organism: Pogoniulus pusillus; assembly: GCF_015220805.1. Lineage (NCBI taxonomy): Eukaryota > Metazoa > Chordata > Aves > Piciformes > Lybiidae > Pogoniulus > Pogoniulus pusillus. The sequence goes on along the minus strand of NC_087270.1, from coordinate 26,440,474 downwards.
GGGCCTCAACCACCTCCCTGGGCAACCCATTCCAGGCTCTCACCACTCTCATGCTCAACAACTTCCTCCTAACCTCCAGTCTGACCTCCTCACATCCAGTCTAGTTTATTGGATCAACTGCTGCAGCTGAAGAAAGCAGCCAAGTGTGACACACAGAAGCAGCAGCTGTATTACAACTGAAACAGGGCAGAGGGTCTGAAGAACTGTGTCCTTCAGATAGTACCTCTCTCCACAGTTCTCACCTCGTTCACATGCTTATAATCATCAGGGGTACAGCAAGGCTAACAAATCAGACTAACAGCTTATCTACACCCACCCCACCTCTCAGAATAGGAGTATCTGCGTAGCTCTTGTCACAAGGGCTGGCAAATGAACTTCTACAACTACCTGAAGGGGAGGTTGTAGCCAGGAGGAGGTTGCTCTCTTCTCTCAGGTGGCCAGCACCAAAACGAGAGGACACAGCCTCAAGCTACGCCAGGGGAAATTTAGGCTTGAGGTGAGGAGAAAGTTCTTCACTGAGAGAGTCATTGGACACTGGAATGGGCTGCCTGGGGAGGTGGTGGAGTCGCCGTCCCTGGGGCTGTTCAAGGCAGGATTGGACGTGGCACTTGGTGCCATGGTCTAGCCTTGAGCTCTGTGGTAAAGGGTTGGACTTGATGATCTATGAGGTCTCTTCCAACCTTGGAGATACTGTGATGTTATCATCCTGAGAGAATTAACTAATTCAATTTTTCTCCTTATTTTGTTTGCAAGACAGATCATTATTTGAAGTTTTTCTCTACTACAGACAAAAGACTTTGGAAGTGGTAAGACAAATTATAATAGAACGAGACAAAGTAAACAAACAACGTTTTGAAGGTACAAGAAACATTTACCCTAATGCTCTTAAAAAAAAAACCTTTTCTGTTCCAAAATGTTGTGTTGATTGACTGCTCTTACTATATATGAAAATGCATTTTAATACACATTAAACAGTTGTTTCATTTATACACTGAAGACAGTAAACATACCTTTGAGTAATCATCTGATAAAATCTCAAATGTAACCACTAGAGGAGAGAGCAAGAGAATTTTAAGTCAACTCAAGTGAGCTGATTTGCAACACTGGCATAAATCCTGCAAACGTTTACATTCACACTAACCTTTAGTCACACAAGTATTCCCCACAGCTGTCAACTCATAACGAGGCACTGTGATAACATCTTTAATTATAAAGCTTTGTTTGCAAAACAGCAAGCAGTGTTCTAAAAGTGTAGACACATGAGGCACCTTGTAATCTTTTTATCATTTTGGTGTACTTGACACACGTTCCTCAACACAATGCTAAGCAATGCCTTTGTTGGCACAGGAAACATCTAACCAAACGGCTTTCATTGAGTGTGTGGTCCAGGGACATTTGGCAGTCCATCAGATACGATTAAAAATGCATTTTAACTTAGAATTAGTCAGGGTTGGAAGGGACCACAAGGATCATCTAGTTCCAACCCCCCTGCCATGCCCAGGGACACCCTACCCTGGAGCAGGCTGCCCAGAGCCCCATCCAGTCTGGCATTAAACACCTCCAGGGACAGGACCTCCATCACCTCCCTGGCCAACCCATTCCAGGGTCTCACCACTCTCATGGTGAAGAACTTCCTCCTCATGTCCAGCCTGAAATGACATGAGTTCAGAGAGATGTTGAGGTGCTGGAAGGTGTCCAGAGAAGGGCGACAAAGCTGGTGAGGGGCCTGGAACGCAAACCCTATGAGGAGAGGCTGAGGGAGCTGGGGTTGTTTAGCTTAGAGAAGGCTCAGGGCTGACCTCATTGCTGTCTACAACTACCTGAAGGGACATTGTAGACAGGTGGGGGTTGGTCTCTTCTCTCAGGCAACCACCAATAGAACAAGGGGACAAAGTCTCAAGTTGTGCCGGGGAAGGTCTTAGCTGGATATTAGGAGGAAGTTCTTCCCAGAGAGAGTGACTGGCATTGGAATGGGCTGCCCAGGGAGGTGGTGGAGTCACCATTCCTGGAGGTGTTCAAGAAAAGACTGGATGAGGCACTTAGTGCCATGGTCTAGTTGACTGGCTAGGGCTGGGGGATAGGTTGGACTGGATGATCTTGGAGGTCACTTCCAACCTGGTTGTTTCTATGTACAAACCTGCACAAGCAATCCTTCTAAGGAGGCAGCACTTCCACTGAAAAAGTTTTAAGGCTTAAAAAAACCAACCAAACAAAAACCAACCACAATACAAATTGAAAGCTTCTATCCATAGTGAACACTGCAACCTGATGAACTTAGCCTAGTTTTAAATGAGCTGCATTTGGAACACTAAGGAGTAACCACTTCAGCTAAACTGTTCCATTTAAATGAGGCAGAGTCACTTCAGGTAACAGTTAAATGAGCTACTTTCATTCCTAATTAAACATACTCCTGCAGTCTAGTAAGATGGTAGCTCAAAAAGTTTTACTTTAAGCTCCAATTACCAGTAAGCAGATGCTATTACAACAACAGCTGCTCCACTAAAGGGGGTCCCAATCTCACCATACCTTCCTCTCTCAACCACTGCCCCTACAACTTCCCTTCTTACTACATTGTAGAACTCTCTTCACTCAACATGAAGAAACACCACCATACTCTACTCCTCTCTTCCTCAATAATTCAGTAGGTCTCCATTTTTATTATTCTCATCATTTTCACACCCCACTGTTAGACCAGCTTCATTCTTCCCTAACCATTTAGAACTTCTACCACTCTATGCTCATTTCCTTATTACTTTGCTTATCCTTGTACCCCAGCTTTTAGCCATCAGTCTTCTAACAAAAAAACCCAAACTAAACCAAACCCATGCAAGTACCATTTGCCAAATCTATGCACCCTAAAACTCAAGATCCAGAGCAGATCTGACCTCTTCCCCTGGTCCAGCCGCCAGCAAATTCTCCCTTTCCACTGTATGGATGGCTCCTTGCTTTCCTAACCACAGCTGCTCTCCCTCCCAATTAGTAGCAGGTGGTGTAAATTAGGGCCTTGGCCATGCTACCATCTATCATTCAGTAAACAAACGAAAAAACAAACCAACCAACCATACCAGCCCACATCAGGGAGTTCTCTTTATCCTCTAACTCACCTTAAGCTTCAGCAGGAGAACAGCAAGAGCTCATTTCAGCAATGACAGTGAAAGCACAGCACACTCTCCTGCCTCACTGCTTCACCCAAGGGGAAAGAGAGGAGATCTGGTCACCTCTTGGCCTTGGCACCCCTCTGCACTCACTATTCAGAGCACAGACCTCAGCTAAATCCACTTGCTGAGCACTGCACTTACTGGCCCAAGGTAAACATCACATTCCTTGGACCACTCCAAGAGAATAAATAAATTAGGAGGAGTACAAGGGATAAAACTAGGCAATTATTGTGTTCCTGCAAAGCACCTTCTCTGTTCTCAGCATAGGGAGAGAAATTTCTACTTGAGTTCAACCTGAATTATGTATGAGAGATATCAGTCACAGCTCATACCAACCTTCAGAATCTAAGCATCTTTCAAATTTCTGGGATAACTGATAGGTATCGAAACAGCGGATCCTTGGCTTGTAAGTTCCTGAAAGAAGAATTTGATCTTTAGTAAAAAATGTCAGCCAAAAGAACACTAAAGCATTGTTTAAATGTAACAACTAACACATACAGGCCTTACTGCATTTCAGTTCTAAGCATCCTGATTGCACTCAAGTCTCTCTGAGTGGAAGAGCATGCCTCTTGTTGGCATAACCTACGACCTGACTTGTGTCTCCAGTGCCTGAAAGGACCCTACTTGTCTGTAGGTTCTTCTGATTACCAGACACATCTGTGCTAGTTTGAAGCTAGCTAGAGTGCTTTGGTGAGAAGAACTAGATTACAGGCTGTGAAAAGGAAACGATGGTGATGTCTACTTCACTCATAGGCTTGCTGAGATGGATAAGAACAAGAACACAAACATAGATAACGGAGTCGCTGTCTGGGCTTTGGGCTGAATTTCTATCTCTCTCTAACCTGCCATCTGTGTGACTAATTCTTCTGCTTCCTAATCCCCCTAGCTGACCCTCCACACTACCTTAAACATAAGGCAAGATCTTGGGTAAGGTTGAAGGGCGGGAGAAAGGTGGAAGGACAGCTGAGAGCTCCTCCTGGGAACTCAGGTTTCTGTGAGGGCTGTTGTGTTTCTGTATTACCTTTTAACCTTGTATATTTCTGCCTATAACTGTATATATTGTAAATATCTGCTTGCATATTGTGCTAAGCTGTAAATATAAAGCTTCATTCAATTTCCAGAGCTGCTGAGTCTAGTCTGGGTGATTTTCCAAACGCGGGGGGAGGGGAAGGACGACACAAGACACAAACACAGATGGGTAACACCCAAACAATCACAACATCCTACAGAACCTAATACCTCCCAGGAGGTCCAAAAGACCAAGGCTCTTTATGCTCTGAACACCTACTACAACATTCACGTTTGGATCCTGCTGTGACTGTCATGACACACAGCATGATCCTCCTTCAAAACAACATCGAGACCATGTCTGGAAGTTATTCAGAGCAAGTTATCATATATCTACAATAATTAAGAACTTATCTTCTAACAGTATTATCAACACTTCAGTTTGTGTTATAAACTTCTGGTGGCAGGGGGGTTGGACCAGATGACCTTCAAAGGTCTCTTCCAAGGTCTCATGCTGTGATTCTAGGATTCAAAAGAACATCTGCATGTGTTCCACAATGCCACCACCAATGCTGCTGCTGCTCTATCACATCTACCAGCCAGCAGTGTGCCCATGTGGCCAAGAGAGCCAGTGGCATCCTGGCCTGCATCAGGAATGGTGTGGTCAGCAGGAGCAAGGAGGTCATTCTGCCCCTGTACTCTGCACTGGTTAGACCACACCTTGAGTATTGTGTTCAGTTCTGGGCCCCCCAGTTTAAAAGGGATGCTGAGATGCTTGAGCGTGTCCAGAGAAGGGCGACAAGGCTGGTGAGAGGCCTTGAGCACAAGCCCTATGAGGAGAGGCTGAGGGAGCTGGGATTGTTTAGCCTGGAGAAGAGGAGGCTCAGGGGTGACCTTATTGATGTCTACAACTACCTGAGGGGTGGTTGTGGCCAGGAGGAGGTTGCTCTCTTCTCTCAGGTGGCCAGTGCCAGAACAAGAGGACACAGCCTCAGGCTGCGCCAGGGGAGATTTAGGCTGGAGGTGAGGAGAAAGTTCTTCACTGAGAGAGTCATTGGACACTGGAATGGGCTGCCTGGGGAGGTGGTGGAGTCGTCGTCCCTGGGGCACTTCAAGGCAAGGTTGGACGTGGCACTTGGTGCCATGGTCTAGCCTTGAGCTCTGTGGTAAAGAGTTGGACTTGATGATCTGTGAGGTCTCTTCCAACCCTAATGATACTGTGATACTGTGATCTGAAGGCTACACTTCCAAAACTCTCTGCAGTGCTACATTTCCAACTGAACTCTTAGCCATTCTGTTTGAAACACTAAGTCATCCTGCAACCAAGACTTTCTCATGCCTTTGGCATCTGCCAGAGAGAGGCACTTTGTTAACTCACCAACTGCCATAATATACTGTCCGTCTCTTGATACCTTAATCTTTGTGCTAACTGTTGGCATTTCAAAGTCTTGAATAAGTTCAATTCTTCTACGGATATCTAGAGAAAACAAAAAAGAACTTTGGTAAAGGCAGCACACCTGCATTAGTCCAAAACAATGTGATGGCTTCTTACACAAGTATGTCAAGTTAACTGTACGTAGGGAACATCTATGCAGATCTTGTCAAGCACAGAGATCTTCCAAGTATAAACAACACATTATGAGCAGATTAAGATGGTTTGCTAACTCTGAGTAGCAGGCTAACTCCACACAAAATAACTGTCCAATTTGAGGTAACTGCGTGACAAATTATTATACAGCCCATTTTACACAACTAAGCCCTTGTATAATGGACCTCCACCCTCCTGTTAATTCTCTGCATTTTTTGGTTGGTTGAATTTCTCACCCAGCATTTCTATGGCATGTAAACAGCCATTTTTATTTTGCATAACAACCTTCAGTGAAAATGATTAAGTTCCTGCACTCTTTAAGAGTTGTATAAAGAGGGCATTACAGTTGGACTTCCTCATGAGCTACATGTGGACTTAATCTCTTGTATATGCAACCCCAATATTTAGTATTTGAAATGTAAACCAACACTCTCATGTTCTGTTCACATAAAGCTATATGGGAAGTGGAAGCAACGATTCGTAGCCTTGTAGCTTTTAAAGCAGGAGGTATGCATCACTCCCCTGCATCAGGCAGCGAAGCATCTCTCTCTGACCCTGTGTGCAGTGAACGTGCAGCTGAGCATCATGGAAAACTCACCCACATCTTTCTTCTGCAAAGCTCTTTTCTTCCTGTCTGAGAGCCACTGTAAGGAAAGATACAAATCAGTCTCGAGTTCTTATCCATAAAGGAACCTGAGGATCACTTCAAGGTTATTCACCTTGGAAGTATATCACACCTGGGACGTTCACTTTCTTTCTTTTTCCTTGATTATTTTTAACATCTCCCCGTTTTGCTAACTCACATCAAGGAAACTTAGGAAGTCGAGTAGGGTCTGTGGAAGGACACACCTACACTTATAGCTGCGTGCATTCAAGCAGCAGTTTTAGTTTAAAAAGTACTCAGAGCCGGTTTCGGACGATGGCCCAACCTCGGCACTGCGCACACAGGGAAGGGGCAGGTCAGAGAGCTGCGGCGGTCCCGGCCCCAAGGGTGCAGCACGGTCGGAAAGGCTCCGGCCGCGACCGGCGGCAGCCCCTACCCCGAACACACAGCATGCTTGGAACGGCTCCGGCCGCGACCGGCGGCAGCCCCTACCCCGAACACACAGCATGCTTGGAACGGCTCCGGCCGCGACCGGCGGCAGCCCCTACCCCGAACACACAGCATGCTTGGAACGGCTCCGGCCGCGACCGGCGGCAGCCCCTACCCCGAACACACAGCATGCTTGGAACGGCTCCGGCCGCGACCGGCGGCAGCCCCTGCCCGGAACGGCTCCGGCCGCGACCGGCGGTGGCCCCTGCCCTGAACACACAGCATGCTTGGAACGGCTCAGGCCGCGACCGGCGGCAGCCCCTGCCCTGAACACACAGCATGCTCAGAACGGCTCCGTCCGCGACCGGCGGCAGCCCCTGCCCTCAGCATGCAACATGCTCAGAACGGCTCCGTCCGCGACCGGCGGCAGCCCCGGCCCTCAGCATGCAGCATGCTCAGAACGGCTCCGTCCGCGACCGGCGGCAGCCCCTGCCCTGAACACACAGCATGCTCAGAACGGCTCCGTCCGCGACCGGCGGCAGCCCCGGCCCTCAGCACGCAGCATGCTCAGAACGGCTCCGGCCGCGACCGGCGGCAGCCCCGTCCCCGAGCACGCAGCACGCTTGAAGCGGCTCCGGCCGCGGAGACCGGCGGCGCCCCGAGGCCCGGCCAGAGGCCCTCTCTGTCTCCGCGCCGCTCTCTCACCTCCGGGAGGCTCCTGCCGGCGCTCAGGCTGTAGATCTTCACCTCGTTGAGGCTGGAGACCTGCATGGCCGCGGCCGCACCAGCGCTTCCGGGGCAGAGGGAAGCGGAAGGCGCCTCGCTGCCGGTCCGTGCTCCGGGTCCCGGCGGCCACCGCAGCCCCGCTGGGCCCTTCCGCTGCGGGCAAAACCGAGTCTTGTCATCGACTCACAGGATGGCTGAGGTTGAAAAGCACCTTTGAGATCACCGAATCCAACCGTAACCCGACTGCCATGGCCACTAAACTATATCCTGAAGCGAAACATCGTCAGCCTCTTGAACACCTCCAGGCGTGGGGACTGCACCGCCTCCTTAGGCAGCCTGTGCCGATCCCTGACCGCTCTTTCATCGAAGAAATTGTTCCTCAACTCCAACCTAAACCTCCCCTGGTACAGTTTCAGGCCATTTGCTCTCCTTGTATCACCTGATATCAGGGAGAAGAGACCAACCTGCACCTGGCTCCAGCCTCCTTCTGGGGAGCTGTAGAAAGCAATGAGGTCTTTCTTTAGCCTCCTCCTGACTAAACAACCTCAGCTCCCTCAGCTGCTCCTCACATGATGTCTTCCAAACTCCTTACCGGCCTCGTTGCTCTTTTCTGGACATGGTCCAGGGCCTCGATGTCTTTCCTATACTGTGGCACCCTGCTCTGAACACAGCACTCAGGCTGTGGCCTCACCAGGGCCAAGTACAGGGGCACCATCACTATCCTACTCCTGCTGGACGCACTGGTTTTGGTCCAGGCCAGGATGCTGGTGGCCTTCCTCACCCTCAATCCCTCCATACAAGTCATTAATGAAGATATTAAACACACCTGGGCCCAGTACCAGCCCCAGGGGGACACATCTTGTGACCAGCTGCCAGCTGGGCTTAACTCCATTAGTCACAAGTCTTTGGGCCTGGCCATCAAAACAGTTTTTAATCCAGCCAGGAGCCCACCTGGCTATGGGCTGTAAGGTCCTTGGTGAGAATGTCGTGGGAGACGGTGTCAGAGGCTTGGGGTTCAAGAAAGCTGGATCAAGAACTGGCTGGATGGCAGAGCCCAGAGAGTGGTGGTGAATGGTGCCACATCCAGCTGGCAGCTGTCACCAGTGGTGTTCCCCAGGGATCAGTGCTGGGACCAGTCCTGTTCAATATCTTTATTGATGACCTGGACGAGGGGATTGAGTCCAGCATCAGTAATTTTGCAGATGGCACCAAGCTAGGAGCAGGTGTGGAGCTGTTGGAGGGTAGGAGAGCCCTGCAGAGGGACCTGGACAGGCTGGCTGGGTGGGCAGAGGCCAATGGGATGAGATTGAACAAGGCCAAGTGCAGGGTTCTACACTTTGGCCACAACAACCCCAAGCAGTGCTACAGGCTGGGGACAGAGTGGCTGAGAGCAGCCAGAAGGAAAGGGACCTGGGGGTACTGATAGATAGTGGCTGAAGATGAGCCTGTACTCCCCTCAGCACAACTTGAGACTTTGTCCCCTTGTTCTATTGGTGGTTGCCTGAGAGAAGAGACCAACTCCCACCTGGCTGCAACCTCCCTTCAGGTAGTTGTAGACAGCAGTGAGGTCAGCCCTGAGCCTCCTCTTCTCTAAGCTAAACAACCCCAGCTCCCTCAGCCTCTCCTCATAGGGTTTGTGGTTTTGTGTTTGCCAGCAAACAGAAGGACCCCTTTTCATTGCTTTGTAGCAGCACCACTTAAAGAAGAATGGATGTGCAAAATTCTGACTGCTCCTTTTGTAGCTTACAAGAGCAGAGACAAGGCCAAAAATAATGTACATCCAATCTATAGACACCTTGGAGAACCAGCAAAAGTCACCACTGAATTCTTCTCACAATCCATACCTGGAGTGAGATGCAAACTGAAGTTGTTTCAAGTAAGTTTTATGTAGGGTATTCCCTGGATGATGCATCTCACTAATGGTGACACCAGCATGATGGTGAGACAACTCTGCTCTGCTTGGTATGAGAGGGTACTATAGCTGAGATTCATGGTGATAATAAACCTGAATACAGGTGCCTGCAAGGGTGCTAAATGTCTGAGCTCCCATGTCACAGAAGAAAGACTTCACCTCCTTGAAATACACCATTTGAGATTCCATATGGTATCCAGGACACCTAGAATGGGGCTGACACAAGACCTGTGGAAAACCCATGGCCTCTGCAGTATGGGCAGGATGTTCAAGGACATCTCAAGTGGCACTAAAAGCTCAGGCAGCTGAATCTCATCCCTAGTAAATGCAGTTAATGAAGCCTGAGGAGCACTGTAGCACAGTAGCCACCAGGTGTCTTCACAGTGAGTACAACCATTTCTAGGTTCCGCTGTCTTAGTTACTTAGATCACCACTGGCCATTAATTGGTATTTAAAGTTTATTCACTTGTCAACTCAGAGGTCTTGTGCTATTTGAGACGCCCTATGGAATCCCAGACATCTGCAAGGAGTTGACTGGTGTTACACAAGATGTGCAGAACATCGGTGTCACCCTGGAACAGTACCTGAAGGCCCAGCAGGTTGCTCCAGGGCACCTCAAAAGGTCTTAGGCGGGATCAGGAAGACTGAAGCTACAAAGAATACACCTAGAAGTGTAAAACAGTAATGAATCCTACAGCCTGGAGAATTATGTGACCTTCTTCAGATGAGGCTGCCTGAGGATGCCTGCCCCTCTCATCTGTTCCCTAGATCCACTTAACTTAAGGAGAACCTCCTTTACTTTGAGAGTGATGGAGCACTGAAACAGGCTGCCCAGAGTGGTTGTGGAGTCTTCTTCTCCAGAGACTTTCAAAACCCACCTGGACACATTCCTGGGCAGCCTGACCTAGGTGACCCTGTCTGAGCAGAGAATTTGACTTAATGATCATCAGAAGTCCCTTCCAACTCATTCTATGATTCTGTGATAACTGACGGCAGTGCAAATGAAGAGGGGTAGAACCCAGAGGTTCTGGCTGCACAAGAGAAACACAGGTTTTATTTCAAATTGCTTGAAATTCATTTTTCATTCTTGTCAGTCCAATTTAGGTTTCAGGCAACATCAATAAATCTAAGCCTGGCCAGCCACATGTTTAAGGCTTCTTATAAACACAAGGATAAAGATCCACTGCCATGTGGACTATTAACATTTCAACCTGGATAACTTCAGGGCAGCCACATCTGCTTGTTCCAGCTACTACAGAGTTTAAAATGTTAGGAACTGGATGGTGCAGGAGCAGCTTTGACTTCCTAAGTATTTTGCTTCCTGGATATAGTGAGTACAAACCAATGAATGCTGTGTGTAGTGCTGAGCTGTGACATGCTGCTGGAGCTGCGGAGGGGAAGGCAGGTGTGCAGGCTGCCAGCAGCTGAGGTGTGCAATACCTTAGGGCAAGAGCACATAATTTTGCTTGCGTTTTCTTTCTGTTTCTAGTGTCTGAATCCGTTGTGTGTGTTACCTGGTGGCAGACATGGTGGTGCAGTGTTACATTCTCTGATGTTAATGCCTGTGCTAGTTTGAACCTAGCTAGGATAATTTGGTGAGAAGAATTAGGTTATAAGCTGTGAAAAAGAAACAGTGGTTATGTCTACTTTACTCATAGGCTTGCTGAGATATATAAAAACAAGAACATAAACAAAGATAACAGAGTTTGCTCTCTGGCTTTGGACTGCATTTTTCTCTCTCTAACCTGCCATCTGTGTGACTAATCCTTCTGCTTCCTAACCTCCCCAGCCAATCCTCCAAACTCACCTTCAATGTAAGGCAAAGTCTGGGGTAAGGTAGGGGTAGGAAGAAGGTAGAAGGGTGGTTGGGAGCCCCCTCCTGGGGACTTTCTGGGAGAGCTATTGTGTTTCTGTATTACTTTTTAAGTTGTATATTTCTGTCTATAGCTGTATAGATTGTAAATATCTGGTTGTATCTTGTGCTAAGCTGTAAATATAAAGCTTCATTCCATTTCCAGCTCGTCTGAGTCTAGTCTGGCTGATTTTCTTAAGTGTGGGGGGGTGGGGAACAGCCAAACCATCACAACGCCAAGTGGACATTGTGTCCCCCATCAGTAGATACCCAGCAGTGGTTGTGTGCAGTACCACCTGTCAGCTACACTCACACTGAAACAGCACTTAGCGTTCAGTGAATAAATGCAACTCATCACAGTACAGAGAGAGCAAATAACCAAATTAAGGAAGGAATTGTGATAAAGAGGCAGTTTGTGCACTGATCTTGAAAACACACAGAAAACCATTTTCATTTAAATTGTGTTTTATTATCCATTTAGGAGGTTCTTCAGTGAAATATTTTGAATAGTGATTTTAAACACATGGCTACAATAATAGCAAAACACACAGGACTAGGAAATCAGATTTAAACCATTCTTTCTGAGAAGAGCCACTCCCTCCCTCCCTCCCCCCCGTATTAAACAGATAATGCCCATAATAGATGTATACATTGTTTTATAGAGAACTACAGCTCTGTGGTTGCTCTTTTACAACCTTAAAGCATAAGATTTCCCATTGGTATCACTGTAATAATTGTCTAGGTAATTAATTTTGGTTATTAGTTAGGGAAATTTGACTTGGGAGGTATTTCAACACTTAATGACTGTTTGGAGGCAGGGTTTTGGTGCTTAGTGCGGCATCTGAAGAAGTACTCCTAGAGGGAAGCAAAGTCACAGAGAGGTTCATTGCCTTGATGGATCAGAGGCAGCAGAAGAACACATGATGGTCATGAGGGAGTTAGACAGCTTTATAATCACATGGCACCCACACATGAGCTGGGGAACTGGCAGGACAGACAAGAGCTGTGACAGCTGTGCTGCCACCAGCATGCAGCATGCTCTTCACAGCCCATGACGTTAGGTGCTGCATCCCTCCTTCCCTCCTCCACCTTCACTACTGCTTCATCCAGCCTGAAAAAAGTATAATCGGGGGAGGGAATATTTCAAAGTCACAGTAAAACCAGAAAATGTGGTCCTAGGAAACATCCAGTAAGACACCTTCACTACTGCTTAATCAATATTTCAAAGTCACAGTAAAACCAGAAAATGTGGTACTAGGAAACATCCAGTAAGACCCTGCTTAGGCATTAGCGTTGTGTTTTCTTGGTACATTTCTATTAAACAATACATGAAGTAGCATGATGTTTTCCACTGTAAGAGGAGTAATGAAAGCAAATTATTGCATATGGAGGGAAAAAAAAGTGACATTGCAGCTCTTGCCTTAAGGTATAACACACCACAGCTGCTGGCAGCCTGCACACCTGCCTGCTTCCTCCACAGCTCCAGCAGCGTGTCACAGCTCAGCACTACACACAGCATTCATTGGTTTGTACTCACTATATCCAGGAAGCAAAATGCTTTGTCAAAGCTTCTCCTGCATCATCCAGATCCTAACATTTTTAACTCTGTAGTAGCTGGAACAAGTAGATGTGGCTGCCCTGAAGTTACCTGGGTTTCCATCCTTACCAAGTCTTGGGTTTGCCTCACGTTGCTGCAGTGCAAACATTTAGGAAGGAAATGGTGTACATTGTAGTATCTACAAATGGACGGCCCTTCAGCCTGGTTTTTATGTTGAATACTGCAACATCCCTGCACACAAGAGCATCCCCAGCAGCTGGTGCCACTTCAGCAAGCAGCATTCCTTGTCAGCTGACACAATTCTAAATTTAAGAAGCTTACAAGACCATAACATTTCTAATCATGTGAAGTATTTCCATGGCTTGACCGCAGCAAGGATCCAGTGAGAACTACTTGGTTTGAGCTGGGACAGAGCTGCCTCATCCAAGTGAAGAGGTGTGCTCAGGTCCCTAGCCTATGGGTGGACCTGCTCCAACATCAGCTCATTCTACTTTCATTCTGTAGAATGTTCAGTCTACAGAAACAAAGCAAAACACACAGAACAAGGGGACACAGTCTCAAGTTGTGCTGGGGGAGGTCTAGGCTGGATGTTAGGGGGAAGTTCTTCCCAGAGAGAGTGATTTGCCATTGGAATGGGCTGCCCGGGGAGGTGGTGGAGTCACCATCCCTGGAGGTGTTGAAGCAAAGCCTGGATGGGGCACTTAGTGATATGGTCTAGTTGATTGGCTAGGGCTGGGTGCTAGGTTGGACTGGATGAGCTTGGAGGTGTCTTCCAACCTGCTTGATTCTATGATTCTATGAAAACAGAAATTCATTTCTCTGAATGGCATCACACACATCAATATGTTAGTTTTTTTAGATAACTTCTGCAAAAGTCCTTTTGTTGTGCCCTAAGGGACACCATGACTAAAATGAACTAGTATAATCACATGAAAAAGGAATGTTTAATTAGCCTAGAAAGGAAAAAGAATAAACAACAAAAACAACAACAAAAGGCAAGCTGAAAAAAAATTCAAGTGGTTATTTTGGTTACAAACCTCAGTGTCTTTTTCTGGAGATCTTTCAGCAGAGGCTCTCCTTCTCCACATATGCACTGTTTTTTTCTCTACCTCGCTAAACACGATAGGGATAAGCAAAGGGGGATGAATCCCTGGATAACCTAATGAATCTGCAATAAGACCTTGACCTGTGTATTGGCTACCTAGGGCATGACTGAAATGGAACTGTCCAAGTCCACAACTGTAATTCAGGCTGTCTCTCAGCAGCTGCTTCTACCTAGTGATGGAGCTATCTAAATCCGTTTAGGGGGGTGTGTTTAAGTTCTCAGAGTTGTCAGGATCTCTGTTCATATGCATGACCAGACGTCTGGCCTTCAGCATCTCAAGCCCTCTTCATTTAGGACAGATCATTTGGAAAACCAAGATCATCTCTCTGTTTAATTTCTGGGGGCGTGGGGGATGTGTGTCAGTTTGATACACGGAAACACGTGCAAAACGTGCACTGTCTTTTGAAGAAAACAAAGCACCCCTGACATCGAGACTGGCTAGGTGCTGGGTGGCAGCACAGCACGGAGACCACTCCGCTGGAAAGTCAGAGCTGGCTGAACCATGTGCTGCAGGAGGGGTTAAGTTGCTGCTTGCAGAAATGCCAACCAAAGGCAGTAGGTGAGTACCTACTCGTTGTGTCGAGAACCTCCTTTAGTTCAGAGCTACAGAACGCTCTAGAGAAGTCTCCATACTCCGTGAGCCGCTTCCAGTACCAAGCTGAAGGCAGCGTGGGGCAAACCCGAGGCTTGGTAAGGATGGAAACCACAACTATATTCTACCAAGGAGGAAGCGCTGCTGCCTCGAAGGCTCACATGGGCATTTGTGAAATGAAGCACCCAGAGAGGTCCCCAAACAAGAGTTGGAAAAGTCTGCCCCGCCCCGGCCGCCTCAGTCGGCGTGTCCGTGCCCGCCCCGCCGGGAGCCGCTGGGCTGGAGCAGCGGGCAGAGCACGGGTAAGGCAGCGGGCACGGAGCAGCAGGCAGCGGGCACGGAGCAGCGGGCACGGAGCAGCAGGCACAGAGCACGGGTAAGGCAGCGGGCACGGAGCAGCGGGCAGGGAGCACGGGTAAGGCAGCGGGCACGGAGCAGCAGGCAGCGGGCAGGGAGCACGGGTAAGGCAGCAGGCGGGGAGCACAGGTGCGGCAGCGGGCAGGGAGCACGGGTAAGGCAGCGGGCAGGGAGCACGGGTAAGGCAGCGGGCAGGGAGCACGGGTAAGGCAGCGGGCACGGAGCACGGGTAAGGCAGCAGGCGGGGAGCACAGGTGCGGCAGCGGGCAGGGAGCACGGTGGAGGAGTGCGTGAGAGCGCCAGGGGTCACATCTGCCGTGTGTCATGTCCCGGAGGCTCTGGGGACAGACTCTGGAGGGATCTCCAGGAACTCCCTGCGCGGCTCCTGCTGCTGGCTGTCTCGCCCGGCTCTGGGCGGCTCACAGCCGTGTGCGTGCTCGGGGCTGTTTATCGAGGTGGTCCTGCCGAAAGCGTCTCCTTACGCGGCTTGCTTCAGCTCCTTCCTGTCCAACCTGGGAAGAAAAGCAGGGGGATTTAAAGAGGTCGGACTGATCATCCAGTAACAGAACAAGAGGAAAATGGCTCAGGTTGCACCAAGGGAGGTTTAGGTTGGACATTAAGAGGAATTCCTTTCCTGAAAGGGTTCTCAGGCATTGGAATAGGCTGCCCAAGGCCGTGGTGGAATCCCCTTCCCTGGAAGTGTTTAAGGGTGGTGCAGATGCAGTGCTTAGGCACATTGTTTAGTCAAGGACTAGTCAGTGTTGGGTTAATTGTTGGGTTCTATGATTTGAAAGGTCTTTTCTAATCTAGGCGATTCGGTGAAAGCAATATTACATCTTGCCAGTGTCATCTTTTGCAGCCTCTGTGTTCAGCAGAAGTCTTTTTACACCTCGCTTTCACTTCTGCCTACAGGTGTCCAAAAATGTTCCAGAGGGTATTTATCGAAAAGAAGACCTTAGTGACATTTGCATGGTATAGTGAAGTCTCCAAACTCCATAGTGGAGAGTGTAGTTGAAGTGCAAGGAGCATAGAACAGGTAGAGAGGTAAAATGAGAGGAGGAAGCTTCATTTCCTCAATCAGAAACTGGATGGAACAACCCTGAGGAGGGAGGAGCAGGCACACTCTTTCCGTGACATTCTGCAGAAGGTCATGTTCTGTTTCTGGAACACTCTTCGGGTGTTTCTGGGTTAAAAAACCCATCAGCCTCTTTGATTTTTCTTCTCTTTTTTCTTCTTAGGGAAGAACATGTTTTGTGTGGTGCTCTTTTACCAGCTTACCTGCTTTGTGTTTCTGCAGTGACCAGGACTGAAAGGAACTTAGACCATGTCAGAGTTCTGGCTGATATCTGCCCCGGGAGATAAAACAAATCTGCAGGCATGGGAGAGAATGAACACAGTGACATCTAAATCCAACCTGTCCAGCAACAGTAAATTCCATATTCCAGACTTAAAGGTAAATGAGGAAGAGTTTATGTATGGATGACAAAGCACCACTAGCCAGGAATATAGAATTTGGGGATAAGCACTGGGTATGTCTTTTGGGATCATAGCTAGAGAGTAGAAGAAAACTGCAGTTGTGGGATGAGTTGTGCTCAGTCAACTCAGAATTGTTGGGAGTGAGAAGAATTCATTGTGCTTGAAGCTGACCTTCACATGGGAAGGAGATAGGTGCAGATGTAGATGACACAGGTGAGTGAAGGTGCACGAGTGGGTTAACCAGTTTATTGCATTCAAAGTATTTGCTCCCAGTGATGAGAGAGACAACAGTGCTGTACATCTTGGAGCATCAAAACAAAGAGAGTAGCTAAGGTTCTAGAAATATGTCAGTAAGACTGATGACAGAGAAAACAGAGCACCAGTCCTTGAGAAATGAATGTGTCTGTCCTCAGCTAAATGGGAAAAATACTAGTCCATCATTTAAAAAATATCTTTGCATTATTCAATCCTTATTTTATGAGTTATACACTTAATGTTTGTGTGTTGCATCAAAGACAATGGATGTCACAGATGTAGAGCTTGGTTCTTTGGGGAATTGCCATCACTTAAAGCTACACTTAGTGCATCCAGGGTCTGGCTTTAATCAAAAAGTGTTGTTAACAGTTACAACTTGAGCTATTCCAATGACAGAAGGCTGTAGGTGAAAAGGGACTGTGGGCTGTGCTCAGATAATAACCTCCTGAATTGTCACAGGGATGTTTCAGTTTGGGAATGGTGCTTTTCACATGTGCACCTGAGGCTGATGTGGTTTATACCATCTGTGGGCCTTACCCAAACGGTTTTGGTGTGAGTCTGCCAGTGTTAAAGGAAGTAAACCATTCACAGTATGCATGTGCAACTGAGACTGCTGTGATTTATACCATCTGTGGGCCTTGCCCAAATGGCTTTGGTGTGAGTCTGCCAGTGTTAAAGGGAGTAAACCATTCAGTATCTGAAGATGCAACCAGTCCATGAATATTCTCCTGATTGTTCTGGGTAACATTTGTTTTTTCTTCTTCAGTGTCCTGGTTTGAGGCTAATTGGAATATGTTAATGAGAGAAATTAGATGAGTGGGTGTAAAAAGAAACTAATGATGAAGTTTGTATCATTCATTGGTTTGCTGAGTGGGATAAAAAGCCAAAATGTCAACAGTTTGTCCCACTCTGATCTGGGATGCTGGATATATTCTCTTCTTCACTCCTCTCTAATCTCACCACTAACAAATAATAACGTAAGCTTTGCTGCTTGTTTTGTTTGTCTGGGAAAGCAGAGGGAGAAAGAGATTCTTTGTCTGGGGGGAAGTTTGGATTTCTGTATTCTAATTTGTAAATACCTGTAAATATATTGTGTATATATGCTGGTAATTTTTGCTTTGTTGTAAATATAGCTTCATCTTACTGCCAAGTCGTCTGAGATAGTCTGGTAAATTCCAATAGTGTAGGGGAGGAAGTTCTTAATCCATCACATTCAACTTGACTCTTCATAATGGTGAGCTGGCAACAGTATGAGAAAAGGTGCAGAAATCCCTTGCAATACCATAAAGATGTGATGATGATTGTGGCAGTGACACAAAAAGCAGATGTTGGTCCTGGAGGAAATGACTTTGTGGGAGGCTTAGTCTTTGGTAATAGCAAAGAACAGAGACTGCCAATTGATTGAGTGCTGCTTGCCCTGACTCTCTCAGGGAGTTGGTTAGTGAGCATGTATGTTGTGTGTATTGTGTGTACATGGTGTGTATGTTGTGTGTGTTGTATGTGGTGTGTGGTGTGTGTACGTTGTGGGTATTGTGTGTATGTGGTGTGTATAGTGCGTGTATGTTGTGTGTATTGTGTCTGTTGTGTGTGTTGTGCATATTGTGTGTATGTGGGGTGTACGTTTTGTGTATTGAGTGCATGTTGTGTGTATTGTGTGTGTTGTGTGTATTGTGTGTGTTGTGTGTATTGTGTGCATGTTGTGTGTATTGTGCGTGTTGTGTGTACTGTGTGTTGTGTATTTTGTGTGTGTTGTGTATTGTGTGTGTGTTTTGTGTATTATGTGTGTGTTTTGTGTATTGTGTGCGTTTTGTGTGTGTTGTGTGCGTGTTGTGTGTGTTGTGTGTGTTGTGTGTGTTGTGTGTATTGTGTGTGTTGTGTGTATTGTGTGCGTGTTGTGTGTATTGTGTGTGTTGTGTGTATTGTGTGCGTGTTGTGTGTGTATTGTGTGTGTTGTGTGTATTGTGTGTGTTGTGTGTATTGTGTGCGTGTTGTGTGTATTGTGTGTGTTGTGTGTATTGTGTGCATTGTGTGCATGTTGTGTGTATTGTGTGTTGTGTGTATATTGTGTGTTGTGTGTATTGTGTGCGTGTTGTGTGTGTGTTGTGTGCATGTTGTGTGTATTGTGTGTTGTATGTGTATTGTGTGTTGTGTGTATTGTGTGCGTGTTGTGTGTGTGTTGTGTGTATTGTGTGTATGTTTTGTGTATTGTGTGCATGTTGGTGCCTTCATGGTCAGTGTTGATGAAGTTAAAGAGCAATCTGTGCAGCTCGAAGATAGGGGAAGGAAAAGAGGAAGGAAGACACTGCCTTGTAATCTTCAGACGATGTGTACTTCTTCCCCCTATTGGAAAAGGCTTTTCATGCCCTAGGTCCTGGAACTGCTGCTGTTTTCCACCAAGTAAATAAAGTTCTGCCAGACTGTTGAATTTGCAACTGATAAACACAGGTTGGTGTCCATAAGGCTCTGCCAGCAGAAGCTGTAGACTTGTGCATCTTTCACTTCTCTTTTGCACAGGTGGGGACACTGGATGCTCTTGTTGGCCTGTCAGATGAGTTGGGAAAGCTTGATAGCTTTGCTGAAAGGTAAAACAGATCTTGTTTACTACCTACACATGAGAAACAGACGTTGTTTTTATGGGACTGTATGTCCTGGTGTTCACCTTGCTCTGACTCAGTTCAGCCCAGACTACAACTGGACTAAAGTGGATAGGCTTTCTTTAACCTTTGGGTGGATTGGCATGGGACCAGCTGAATTGAGTCCATAGTACTTTTGTCTGCGCTGCAATCTGAGTGGCAGTGCTAGGAAAGCTGTTTCCCCTGAAGGGAAACCACTTTAAACACCTTGCTTTGCTTTGCTTTGCTTTTCTTAAGCAGAGCATCCTCCCACCCCATTCAGAAACTTAAATTCATAAAATAACAAGTAGAGAATATGAAGCCCTCCCTGATCTAATATGCCCAGAATATTTCTGTTGAGCCCTCTGCCTCTTTTCATCCAGATGCAAGAGTTCTAAAAAATGAGTTCTTTGGAATAAATTCCAGAGTTCTTCCCCTCAGGCTTTTAAACTCCTTGAAAAATAGAATATTGACTAGCATTGTATCAAACCTACTTGGGCAAAGGCTCACATAAGCTCATTGCTGATCATTGCCAGGATTGCCTTTTGGGCCAAGCTGACCTGGGTGCACAAAGAATCATAGTACAGCAAGAGAAAATGCCAGATTGTAAGACACTCCATGGCACAAGGTAGACTTTGTTGTTGAGGCAATGGAAGTATCAGCTGCTGGGATTTTGGCAGGATTTCTTTCCTTGCTTCAGAGACATCCTGGCCTGGATCAGAAACAGTGTGGCCAGCAGGACAAGGGAGGTTACTCTGCCCCTGTACTCAGCACTGGTCAGGCCATACCTTGAGTGCTGTGCCTAGTTCTGGGCTCCTCGATTCAAGAGAGCTTTTGAGGTGCTGGAAGATGTCCAGAGCAGGACAGCAAGGTTGGTGAGGGGCCTGGAACACAGCCCTGTGAGGAGAGGCTGAGGGAGCTGTGATTGTGCAGCCTGGAGAAGAGAAGGCTCAGGGCAGACCTCATTGCTGTCTACATCTCCCTGGAGGGAGACTGTAGCCAGTCTCAAGCTGTGCCAGGAGAGAGGTCTAGGCTAGATGTTGGGAGGAAGTTGTTGCCAGAGAGAGTGATTGGCATTGGAATGGGCTGCTGAGGGAGGTGGTGGATCATCGTCTCTGGAGGTGTTGAAGCCAAGCCTGGCTGCGGCACTTAGTGCCATGGTCTGGTTGATTGGACAGGGCTGGGTGATCTTGGAGGTCTCTTCCAACCTGGTTGATTCTATGATTCTATCACATGCCTCCCACAGAGTCTTGGTCACTGAGACATGTGTTAGCTCTGGGACTGTTTTGCCCTTTTCCACCCAGTTAGCACTGATGAGTATTTGCTTGTCTAAATGTGCTTGATAGTTTGTAGATTCTGTCTGGCATACATTGAGATGAAATGTTTGTATGCTAGCTGTGACAGGCAGTTCGAGTAGAAGTAAGTCTGCTAGAAGACATTCCTCTGCAGGATTCCTAAGAGGGTGGTGAAACACTGGAACAAGTTGCCTAGAGGACTTGTGGATGCCCCATCCCTGGAAATGTTCAAGGCCAGGTCAGATGAGGCCTTGAGCAACCTGTACTCAGCACTGGTCAGGCCACACCTTGAGTGCTGTGTCCGGTTCTGGGCTCCTCAATTCAAGAGAGATGTTGAGATGCTGGAAGGTGTCCAGAGAAGGGTGACAAAGCTGGGGAGGGGCCTGGAACACAAATCCTATGAGGAGAGGCTTAGGGAGCTGGGGGTGTTTAGCCTAGAGAAGAGGAGGCTCAGGGGTGACCTCATTGCTGTCTACAACTACCTGAAGGGACATTGTAGACAGGTGGGGGTTGGCCTCTTCTGCCAGGCAACCAGCAATAGAACAAGGGGACACAGTCTCAAGTTGTGCTGAGGGAAGTATAGGATGGATGTTAGGAGGAAGTTGTTGTCAGAGAGAGTGATTGGCATTGGAATGGGCTGCCCAGGGAGGTGGTGGAGTCACCGTCCCTGGAGGTGTTCAAGAAAAGACTGGATGGGGCACTTAGTGCTATGGTCTAGTTGACTGGCTAGGGCTGGGGGATAGGTTGGACTGGATGATCTTGGAGGTTTCTTCCAACCTGGTTGATTCTATGATTCTATGATTCTGTGGTCTAGCAGGAGGTGAGCCCATGGTGGGAGATTTGGAACTAGATGATCTTTAAGGACCTTTCCAGCTCAAACTATTCTAGGATTCTATAATTGGATGTTAAATAAATGCCAAACTTTTGGTACCTAAATCATGATTCAAGGGTTAAAATGCCAAGCACTTGCACTTGGTTGAGGTAAATGGCACTCAGAGGGTTACCTGCCTGTTTAAATGACCTGAGCCTTTGTGTCCCTGCTCCTCTGACACAGCTACTGCTGAAGTGTTGCTGGATAAACGCAGCTGCCAGTAAAGCCAGGCAGTGCAAACCTGTCAGCACTGCCTGCTGCCAGGAGAGCAGAGAAGGGGCAGGAGTTTGCAGGCTCTCTTGTTTCCACACACTTTTATTATTTATTTACACAAGGAGGCAGAAGGTTTTTCCATGCCACTGTGTGCTAGCACGGAGCTCGCTGCAGTTAACAGCCCTCTCAGTCACTCTTGCCTGCGGCTTCTCCAGGTTCCTTGTTTGGCGGAACATTGTTCAGTGGCCTCAGATTGCAGGACTTCTCCTCCCTGCAGTGTTTTGCAGGCCTAGCTGGTAGGACTTGTAACACACAGCATCACTGAAAGCCGCTTAGACGTTTTGTGTTTCTTTTCCCTTTCTCTTTTTCTGTTTCTTTTTTCTGTTTATTTTCCTTTTTCTTTTTCCTCTCCTTTTCCTTTTCCTTCTCCTTTCTCTTTTTTCATTTTCCTTTTCCTCTCCTCTCCTCTCCTCTCCTCTCCTCTCCTCTCCTCTCCTCTCCTCTCCTCTCCTCTCCTCTCCTCTCCTCTCCTCTCCTCTCCTCTCCTCTCCTCTCCTCTCCTCTCCTCTCCTCTCCTCTCCTCTCCTCTCCTCTCCTCTCCTCTCCTCTCCTCTCCCCTCCCCTGGTAAGACCCTACCTGCAGAGTCCTCAGCACAAGGACATGTAACAGTTAGAGTGGGCCCAGAGAGAAGGGCTGGAGCACCTCTGCTATGAGGACAGGCTGAGAGAGTTTGGGTTGTTCAGCCTGAAGTATAGAAGGCTTTGGGAAGACCTTAAACTGCCTTCTAGTGTTGGAAAGGGGCTACAGGAGAGGTGGGAGGGACTTTTGACAAAAACATATAGTGACAGGACAAGGGTTAGAGGTTTCAAACTGGAAGGTGCTGGGATTGGATTAGACATTTGGAAGAAATTCTTCACTGGGACAGTGGTGAGGCACTGGAACAGGTTGCCCAGAGAAGTTACGGAGGCTCCAGCACTGGAAATGTTCAAAGCCAGGCTGGATGAAGCCTTGAGCAGCCTGGTCTAGTGCTCAGGGCAGGGGACTGGAACTGGATGATCTTTGAGGTCTTTTTTAACCCAAACAGTTCTGTGATCATTTGAACTGCAAATTAACCTGCCCTGCTTCAGAAATGTTTTGTTTGGGCATCTCCATGTTTATAAGGTCATTGCAGCACCTCTTTTGTATTCCTTGTGTTGCATCACTAATAAATCTTCTCTCATTACACCCAAGTGTAATAAAGAAAATAGCCCAGTACATTGGAGAAGTTATAGAGGACTCAAAAGATAAAGTCCAGGAAAATCTTCTGGCCAATGGAGGTAGGTGCAGTATTGTGGTTGGTTTTTTTAATGCATTGATGCTGCTTTTGTTTGCTTCAGAATATGAACATGTGGGACCAAAACACACATTGGAAAGGACAGCCACCAGCAGCATTTTTAAAGAGCACATCTAGCCTGCTTTTGTTTTTCTCAAAGCTAGCAGAAGCTTTGTCCAGCACCAGCTTTGCTTCCAGCACAGTGTTGGCCATCTGGTAATGATGGAGTTTCTAACAGCAGAGCTGAGGATTGAAGACACATTCTTCACTCCTAAAGTGACCTAGCACCTTGCTGTCCCCTCTATGGGCTTGATCTCTTACAGGCAGCTAAATCTCACTAGGCAAAACTGCTTGGCACCTGTCAGTGGTCTGTCAGTGCTTTGCCTTCCCTCCTGAAGTGCTGGGATAGGCCACCTTGTTGTTAACTGTGGGTTTCTGACACCACAGGTGGGTGTGTAAGGCGGCAGCTCCAAAACGTGGAGCCTGGACTGCACTCACAGAGTCGTTCCAGGGGCTAAGGGGACATGCATGTGCTTCTGATGTCAGGAGGAAATGTCCTCCTGTGGTCTCCTTCCCTGGCTGCCAGCAGTTGTGTAGCAGAGCAGCGACAGCAAGACTGCTTCTGACATGCCAAAGGGCAGTGGGAGCCCACTGCCTTACTGCATGGTCCCTTGCATCACCTCTACGTAGTCAGCATGGGGCTCTTATAACCTCCATGAGCTAATTTTCCCCTTTTATTATTTAGTATGGTACTCAAGGCCTTAAAAGGAGCCTATGCCAACAGCAAAATTAACATTTAGAAACTGATGTGTCCACATTTTTGGTAGACCCTAAGAATGTTTCAGGGCAATTTCCTCTGGAGACATGCTGGAAGAGCAAAACAAAAAGGGCCCTGTTGCATGTGTGGACTGCAGGCTTGCACAGTGAGCTTTTAAAGGAGCTGAGTGCATACTCCATCACCCTCTGATTTCTGTCGTTCTTCAGACGTGTACAAGCAGGAATCTCATTTAGAAGCATCCTCCTTGCATGTTATAACAATGACATCTGAAGAGCACAAGTGCTCAGCAAGTACAATAATCCCAATTGTTGTGTTTCAGGCCTGAAGGATAAGATGAAATGTCTCAAAAGTACGTTGAGGATTGCTGATTGCAGTGTTGTTACAAGCATGCATATGTGTGTATTAGAGCTAGAGACAAGCCTTGGCCTGGTTGTAGAGATACAGTGATCAGGTTACGATGGAATTCTCAAGTAACTACCTCGTAGCTTGCTCACCATATCCCTATGACTTGAGAAACAGCAGGTTACTTTCCTCTTTGTACATCATTCTCTTTTCCTATCAGCTCTGCATGTGTTTTAATAGAGGGATGTGGAAAAGCCTTCCTTTTTTTGTGTTACTAACTCCTGCCTTCTGTCTAGATTTGGTCATGCAAGGCTGTCATGCTAATCTGAGACATTAGCTTTCCAAGGTTATCAAATGTGTCTTAAGAAACTGAGTCAGCTTTAGCATACAGGAACTGCATTAATATATTCCATTGTCATTCTTCACAAACAGCAACAACTTTGCTGTACAGATTCCTCCTCCTCCTCCTTCTGGTTGGCAAAAGGACCCTGTCTACATTTAGCCCATATCTGGAGCTAAACTATACCAGTTGCTCTGTCATCCTGTAACTCCTCTCCAACAAAGAAGGGGAACCAGGAGAAGGAGAGGACAACTATGGATTGAAATGAAAATGGATGTAATGAAACAGCAAAACTAATACCAATGCCCATAGGAAGTACAGAAATTGTACTCAGCCCAGTGATCATAAAGCAGTCACAATGAAAGGGAAAGTAGGAGGAGGAAGAGGAGCAGAAAGAGTCCAAGCAGGAGAAGCCCCTGTCCTCAGCAAACACCCTCCATTTATAAGTGTGACGCTCATGGTCTGGGACACAACCACAGCCAGCTCGAGTTGCCTGCCCTGGCTGACTCCAGACTGCTGGTGGCCTGCAGCCCATGCCTGGCCTGGAATTCTGCCCCAATGAAACCAGGACAAACCCTATAGCTGAAGACTTCTTTGAGGTCATGAAATCAGAAACCAAATGATAAGATCCAACATCTTGCTGCACAGTCCCATTTCAGACTCTTAAACCAGCCCTCCTCAGATTTTGCTTGAAAGGACACAGTAAGAGTCCTCTGATTTTAGCAAGTTTGGTGGCTGTGTCTGACAGTTGTTTGGTTATACTTATGTGGACAAAAATGCAAAGTACTAGAAAAAAAACAGCACTTCTGGTGAAGAGGACACACACTGGTTTCTAGGGGGCAACAGCTGGAAGTGGCCAGGTGAAGATGTCTCTCTTATGGCAGAAAATGTGTCTTTGTGTACCAAGGGGAAGCATAACAATTTATAGTGTTTTGAAGGGGAAAATAGAGCTGGGTAAATAAAAAGAGCATTACCAGAGAGTCAGGTTGAGTGCATTGGGGTAGTTAGGAAGCATCAGTCCTTGATGGGCAGCTTTGTGAAGTGACTGGAAAGGTTCCATAAATGAGAGAGGTGCCATTCCTGCCTCAGTCTGCCCACACTGCCTGATGTTTTAAGCTCAGTTTTACTCCTGTGCTCACAGCAGTTTGCATCACCCCTAAGATCAGGCTGCTCAGCTGAACTGCACCAGTGCCAGAGCGCTGCTCAGAAATGGACCCATGAACCAGGCTGAGAACTCATGATGTGTTTATCTGCTTATAGCATTTGAGTTCTGCTGAGGTTCAGGGCATGCACGTGCAGAAAGCACACATCTAGGTCTTCAGGGAACTTTCATATCTCCTCAGTTATAAATAGGTCAGTGCCTGTCTGTAAAGAGCCTGTGCATACACTTCCTCCACACAGCACGGTACTGCCATGCTCTTTGCAAGTGTCGTTCCCCTCGAATTCAGCAGAGTCTAAGAAAGAAAGCTTGGAAGAGAGGCTGCAGGATGAAATCCTTGTGTCTCCTATCCTGTGCTGAAAATGGGCTCCATGAACTTTGTTGCTCAAGTATTTTTGACCTCCCTGCCTTCTCCCCAGAGACCATGAGCAAGCACTGCCAGAGAACTGTGCCCACAGGAGCTGTGTGATAGCCTTCCCTACCTTCTGCAGTTTCATTCCCTTTCCACACTGTCCCTCTGCAGCAGAATTTGCTGATTCCCACCCAGAGCTTAGCAGGAAGGATTAAATCTTTGCCTTGTGACCCCTGCCCCCTGCTTGTGGGGGAGATTTACACAGCTGTGGTTTTAGAAAGAGAGAGAGAACACTGTCCTCTGCCTCCCGGGCAGATTATTCCTTGCTAAGAAGCCTGTTTCCTCCTAGCATGAGATTTTCCATGCTTTGGAAATCCAGTATGGTAAACTGACTCTGGTGGGGTGAGAGAAGCCCATGGAACATAGCACCCTCCTTGCAGGAGTATTCAGTATCACAGTAGACAGGGTAGTACCCTCAGCCTGGCAGTATGGCAATTACACAACTTTTCACCTTTCTTCTCATGCATCTCAGTTCCTACAGCCTCCCTAAGCTGCAGCGGGACAGTGCTGCTTGTGGCAGGATGTGTGACTTTATCCCACTCTTTATCTGTGTGACTTTATCCCACAACTTTATAGAGTTGCCCAGGAGCACTACCTAGGAGTGTTTGGCACCCTAAGGGCCCTCAGGACTCAGGCAAAGAGCTGTCTGATGTCATGAGCTGTTAGAGTTTGTCCTTTGGTACCATAACACACCAAGCCTTAATGTTTACTAATGTTAAGGAGCCTTGATCTTCAGAGCAAAAGCAGCATGATCCTGTCCTAGGAGCCAGGTATCATATGTGTCATCTCCTGATTCTGGGAAGAAGCCATGGCTCCCTGTGCTCTGAAAGTGCCTGGTCTGGGGCGAACTGCATTCACAGGGCCTCAGTGTGAATGCCTGTGGTTGGATCTGGTGACTGGATCTATCCATCTGGAGAAACACCACATAGCTCTGTGTGCAAAGTCACTCCTGGGCTCGTTTGCTAATGAGTGAGTGACTGAATCACAGAGAAGGGGCATCAGCTGCACACCTACTACTCAGCAGTGCTGAGTGCTACTGACAGTCCTCAGAACATGCTGGGGTTAAATTCAGGCACGTTGCAATAACCAAGGCTGAGTTGCATGAAGCTGTTTCTGTTGTGACCAAGAATGGCTGCACATTCCTGTGGCCTGCTGACACTGCTGTTACAGTGACACTTGTTCCAGATCAGATTTCTGTGAGGATTCAGAGGTGGCCTTCTGGTTCATTTGCACCTCGAACGTTAATCAGAGTTACATCTGGGTTATAAGTGTGAACTGCTACCCAAACCTTGACCTGCCATCTGCTCAGCTAACTGCTGTCCTGCACCTCTTTGCATTTTCAGTCGACCTAATTAGCTACCTGACACGGTTTGAGTGGGACATGGCCAAGTATCCCATAAAGCAGCCGCTGAAGAACATATCAGAAGCACTAGCAAAGGTAAATTGTGCTCCAGACTTTTAAGGTGTCAGCACGAGGAATCGTGTCTTTTGGTAGGTTTTGAGCCCTCCTCTTATGGCAGTCAGTGAGAGCTTTGCCTTTGGTGTAGACAGAAACAGGCTCCAGAGCACACAGTGCCTACTGAAGCAGTTGCTGTCATTGTCATTTCTACTTTATTGGTGTGTGTATTGAAACCTGGCCAGGCTGCAAGTGATGGCACTTTACCAGCTGTATAAGGGCACACTGATGTGGTTGTCACACTTTAACCCCCTCCATTTTAATCTTTGTTTTTATATATGTATATAAAATGATGGCATATTGTTCTCCATCTTGGAGTGGAATGCTTGGCCTGAGGTGAAATCAAAGGCCTTGCAGTCTGTTCAAGTCGTTCACTCTGTCAGTCTCTCTGGAAAAGTATGATTCGTTGTTTTGGACTGGATGATCTTGGAGGTCTCTTCCAACCTGGTTGATTCTATGATTCAATACAGACACCAAATGGCACGGTGCCCTTGCTCCTGAGACACAGCTATAACCCAGAGCCACTGCCCAGCCCTGCAGGGAGCTCTGGCACCTCAGGCAGCTGGCTTTGTGAGGGGCTGGCAGCCTGTCCTTGCCCCCAAGTGCAAAGCTAGCAGAAGGGGTGAGGATTCTGCCACAAGCACTGAGTTGATTCACTTTCTTTGCTTTATTTCAGCAAGTGAATCAAATAGAAACAGACCTAAAGACCAGATCAGCTGCATACAACAACATTAAAGGAAATCTGCAAAGCCTGGAGAAAAAAACTGTGTAAGTACAGCAGCTGATGTGCAGCTGTGGAGAGTGGCTGAGTGGAGGGCAGGGCATCCTCACACCTGCTGCTGTGCAGTGGGCAACCTCTGTGCTGCTGGGGACAAACTTTTTCTGGCTTTGGGACATGCTGAGCCTTTACAGACCCAGGGAGAGCTTAAGGGGACAAGGGAGTCGGTGTGATCAGCATGTCTCAAAATCTGCTCAGGGACACTGCAACAGATTTATTGCCAGTGTGAGCAGTCTCAAGAGAATCAAACCCAAAAGCTCTGTACTGCTCCAGTGAGATTTCACAGAGTCAGAAATGTGATGAAGTTGGTCACCTGATGGATTCCTTTGCAAAACACTGCTGCTTCCTCTGTTCTCAACAGCATTTACAGAGCTCCTATGGGAAGCAGCTATGTCTTGCTTGTTCCCACATCTTAGCAGCATCTCACTTCGATTTTTCTTTCCTTTGTTTCACTCTGCTGGTCCAGGTAATACCCTGTCAGGGTCTTCCCTAAAGTTCTCTGTCCTGTCTTCAGCTGCTTATGGTCTTTACCTATGTCAATGCTGATTCCTGGAGAGAATAGTAAATCCCATTAAGGAGTAAATGTAAAGCAATTTAGATGATACTGTGCAGGCTTCATCCAACACATGCCCACATGTGCTGCTCTTCCCTACTCAGGCTGTGTGACACAAATCCTAGCCTTCCTGGCACTGCAGCCAGTCAGGCTGGCAGCCTGCCTAGGAACCAATCTACAGTTATCTACCCAAGGCAGATACTCACAGGGGCTCAACCCAAACTCCAGGGTGGAATTTTGTTCTGAACTGTAGAATGCACTGGGTTGGAAGAGATCTCTAGGGGTCATCTAGTCTACCCTTCCTGCAGTAAGCAGGGACAACCCCAACTAGGTCAGGCTGCTCAGGGAACCATCAAGCCTGACCTTGAATGTCTCCAGGGGCCTGTTTCAGTGTTCCACCACCCATAATAAAGTACTTATTCCTAATGTCCAACCTAAATTTACCCTTTTCTTGTCCTAGTGCTACATGACTTTTGTAAAGAGTCCCTTGCCAGTCTTCTTGTAGCAACATGGAGGTGGTGATGCACAATGAGTTTGCCAATACACCTCTATCTCTCAGGGAGACCTGCTCAGCATGAGGACTGCAGTGATCATAAGGGTCAGCATAGCTGTACCACAGCTAGCTATGCCCCTCTCTCTGCTGCATTGCTGTGTCCATGCCTATCTTCTTCTCACTGCCCCATCCACCTTTAAATACTGGCATTTCTGGTGTCTACCAGAGCTAGTTAGCTTGTGTTGAACAAACATCTGATGTTACTGGGCAGTTAATTAATGTTTAGACTGTCACAGGAAATCTTAAACCAAAATCTGCTGGTTTAGGTCCTTTGCTCCTACCCAGTACCATCTGCCCATGCTCACATAGTGCTTAGCAGCCATGTCTGTGCAGCCATCTGTGTGCAGCACTAGTGGGACTTAATGTGACCAAGTCGGCTTGATCTGTGAAGAGATCTGCTCCTGCAGGTCCCACCTGTACATAAACCTGCTGCTCCCACTGTCCTTCGTCTAGAGGTCTTTCTGTGTACTTGTCCACAGTAGTCCAGCTATACCAGGGTTGCTTTGATGGCTTGGATCTTACTCTGGCTGAAGCATGGTCACAGGCATCTCAGCAGGCAGCCTGAGAAAATAGGCACCTGCCATGAGATGCAGCCATGACCAGAAGAGGGATGGTGGCTGCAGGTGTGCACATCTTAGATGTGCGCTTTGCAAATGTGTGTGTATCAGATGTGTGCATCTCAGATGTGTGCGTCTCACATGTGTATCTCAGACGTCTTTGTCTCAGATGTGCACTTCTCAGATGTGTGCATCTTAGATGTGCACATCTCAGATGTGCACGTCTCAGATGTATGCATCTCAGATGTGCATGTCTCAGATGTGTGTTTCTCAGTTGTGCACATCTCAGATGTGCACGTCTCAGATGTATGCATCTCAGATGTATGCGTCTCAGATGTGTGTTTCTCAGTTGTGCACATCTCAGATGTGCACGTCTCAGATGCATGCATCTCAGATGTGCATTTCTCAGATGTGCATGTCTCAGATGTGCGCGTCTCAGATGTGCGCGTCTCAGATGTGCGTGTCTCAGATGTGTGTGTCTCAGATGTGTGCGTCTTAGATACACGCATCTCATATGTGCGCATCTCAGATGCATGCATCTCTCAGATGTGCGCGTCTCAGATGTGCGCGTCTCAGATGTGCGCGTCTCAGGTGTGCACTTTTCAGATGCGCATCTCAGATGTGCGCATCTCAGATGTGCACGTCTCAGATGTGCGCGTCTCAGGTGTGCACTTCTCAGATGTGCGTCTCAGATGTGCACATCTCAGATGTGTACTTCTCAGATGTGCACATCTCAGATGTGCACGTCTCAGATGTGTACTTCTCAGATGTGCGCATCTCAGATATGTGCATGTCTCAGTTGTGCACATCTCAGATGAGCGCGTCTCAGGTGTGCACTTCTCAGATGTGCGCATCTCAGACTTGTTTGTCTCGGATGTGCGCGTCTCAGATGTGCACTTCTGAGATGCGTGTGTCTCAGATGTGCGCATCTCACACTTTCCAGATGTGTGCATCTCAAGCATCTATGTCCTCACTGTAGAAACAACAGCAGCAGGCTGATGTGGTTCCACGCAAAGGGCATAAACTAGCCTAGTGCTAGCCACCGATATTCTGCCATTGGTTGGAGTTGTGGTTTAGTTATTTTGCAGTAAAAATACCTAAATGGCCATTTCTCCTTACTGATTTTCTTTTGCCTCAGTATATACCCACAGCACAACACCTCCAGCCTGCTGCTGCTGGGTTCCTGCCAATGGTATTTTCCCCTTTGTCTTCTTCACCACAGGGGGAACCTGCTGACCCGGACGCTGGCAGACATTGTGCACAAAGAGGACTTTGTTCTGAACTCCGAGTATCTCATCACGCTGCTCGTCGTGGTGCCAAAGTAAGGCGCTGGTGCGGGTGCTCTGTGTGGCGCTGAGCTTCAGGCCTCACAGCAGATCCCAGCCATGCCGGGTCAGACTGGGGCAGCCCAGCAGTGTCGTGGCTGAGGTGTGTGTGGAGCTGCTCTCAAGGAGGAAAGAACAGTTTCCTGCTAAGGGTGGAGCTGGCACAAAAAGAAAGAGACAAAGACTGCTCCAAACTCAAAACAGAACAGAATCAGGATGTAGGTTTTTACTGGTTACAGAGTGGGTTCTCAAATAGGCCCCTGGTAGGAATATCATGAGTTAAAAATCTGGGAAAACCAGACTCTTGCTGGAGCTGAGCCCATTTATAAACCGAGTTAAACCTGTCAGGCTCGCTGGGCCTCTGCTGGCCATGGATGTGTATGTGCCTGCACGCAGGATGACTGCCATCCCACCAGCCATGAAATTGGCCAGGTCCTTTTCAGAAGCCTGCAGAAAACTTCTCTCCCTATAGTTCCATCCCAAAACAGACACAATACCATCACTTTTCTGTCTGGGAAACCCAAGTTACAAAAAGCTCTCTGTCTGAGGTAGGCTTCTTCAGTTCATTATCTGCATGTTCTCTCAGATTCACTCTGTAAACAGACTTCACAAACTTACCCTCCTGGCCCCTTTCTCCCAGTGGTGACACTTGGCATGTTTGTAGTGTAGCACCAGATCAGCTCTGGGATTGCAGAAAGGGGAGCTTGTGCTGGGTCACAGAATCACAGAACAATAGGGGCTGGAAGGGACCTTTGGAGATCATCTAATCTAACCTCCCTGCTAACACAGGTACACCTAGAGCAGGTCACACAGTAATGTGTCCAGGTGGGTTTTGAAAGCCTCCAGAGAAGGAGACTCTACAGCCTCTCTGGGCAGCCTGCTCCAGGGTTCCAGCACCCTTACATGAAAGAAGTTTCTCCCTAAGTTCAGGTGAAATGTTCCAGGGTCCTGGAACATTCCCGTTGTACTCAGCACTGGTAAGGCCACACCTCGAGTACTGTGTTCAGTTTTGGGATGCCTCACTCCAAGAACACTGAAGTGCTGGAGCAGGTCCAGAGAAGGGCAGTGAAGCTGATGAAGGGGCTTGGTGAGGAGCAGCTGAGGGAACTGGGGTGATTTAGTCTGGAGAAAATGAGGGAGAGGGGAGACCTTCTAGTTCTCTACAACTCCCTGAAAGGAGGTTAGAGACAGGTGGGACTTGGTCTCTTCTCCCTAGCAACAAGGGTTAAGACAGAGAAATGGCCTCTAGTTGCAAAGGGGCAGAGCTGGGTGTGTGTGGGTAAGTTGGACATTACAAGAAACAACTTGACTGAAAGGGTTCTCAAAGCCTGGCACAGGCTGCTCAGGAAGGTGGCTGAATCCCCATCTCTGGAGGTGTTTCAAAGAAGCAGAGATGTGGTGCTGAGCCACATGGTTTTAGCCCCATTCTTGGTAGAGGTAGAGAGTAGTTGGACTGGATGATCAGAAAGGGCTCTTCCAACCAAGGCAATTCTGCGGGACACTGTGGCAAGCCACATTCTTCCCACCATCAGCTTCCCACTCCAGGTCCTTCCTCATGCCGACCCCCCCCCCGAGTGGTAAGGACTGAGGGTGCTGCATTGAGGGAAACACTTCCTGGGCTGCTGGCTGGAGGAGCCTTAACGTATCTGACTCATGTTAGCCAGCACACAGTGCTCCCACCCTTCTGCCCTAAGCCATCAGCTTAACAAACTGCATGCCTCAAGGCACTCGCTGCCCAGTGTGTGTTGACCCTGCTTGCTTTTGTCTGGCTCCAAGGTCAAGCTACGTGCAGTGGCAGAAGACGTACGAATCCCTCTCTGACATGGTAGTGCCTCGCTCCACCAAGTAAGTGACATTCCCGGCTAAGGGCCCTCTTTGTTTCAGAGATCTCTGCCGTATTCCAGCCCCTCTGACCGCTGGATCCTGGAAGGAGTCCCTTGTCTAAGGCGTGGGCTCTGTGTTCACACCGAGATCTCTCTAATCTCATTCTGAGATGAAATAAGAAATTTCTCTGTTGAAGAGTTGTGGGTGAAAGAAAAAAGCAGTCCTCACGTTTTCCTTTCTCTTCCACCTCCCTTCTTGTTCCCTTTTCCAGTCATTTAATTCTTCCTGCTTTCAAACAGGCCCTTTGCTTTCTGTGAGCCCCAGAGGAATTACTTGTTGCAGTCATGCAGCCAGAGCTCAGGCACAAGCAGTCACACACAGCTTTGTGCACAGGAGTTTGTAGAGGGACCAGACTCTGCATTTCCAGTTCACTGTACATGCATTTGCATTAGCAAACACCACACTGAATGAAAAAATCCCTCCCAGGAATCAAGTATTTCACTGCTTAGATCATGTACTCCATGAGGTCCAGACTAGGGTGCTAGAGATGGCATAAATATTGTCTGAAATGGA
The DNA here is from genome assembly GCF_015220805.1 of Pogoniulus pusillus. Classification (NCBI taxonomy): domain Eukaryota; kingdom Metazoa; phylum Chordata; class Aves; order Piciformes; family Lybiidae; genus Pogoniulus; species Pogoniulus pusillus. Next base: position 26,406,900 of record NC_087270.1, on the reverse strand, counting down.
AGAAGGCACAGGCCAACTATGTCCTGGCCTGCATCAAAAGTGTGACCAGCAGGACAAAGGATGTCTGTCTGCTCTGATGAGATCACACCTGAAGTACTGTGTCCAGCTCTGGTGCCCCCAGCACAAGAAGGACTGCTGGAGAGGGTTCAGAGAAGGCCATAAAGATGATCAGAGGGCTGGAGAACTTCTCCTATGGGGACAAACTGGGAGAGTTGGGGCTATTCAGCCTGGAGGAGGCTCCAGGGGGACCTTAGAGCAGCCTTCCAGTGCCTGAAGGGGCTACAGGAGAGCTGGGGAGGACTTCTGACAAGGTCTTGTAGTGACAGGACAAAGGATGATGGCTTTGAGCTGGAAGAGGGGAGATTGAGACTGGAGATGAGGAAGAAATTCTTGGCAGTGGGGGTAGAGGAGACATTGGAACAGGGAGGCTGTAGATGTCCCCTCCCTGAAGGTGTTCAAGGCCAGGCTGAATGAGGCCTTGAGCAACCTGGGCTGGTGGGAGATGTCCCTGCCTATGGCAAGGGATTGGGACTGGATGCTTTTTATAGTCTCTACCAACCAAATCATTCTATTAAGTGGAAAGTGCAGAGAAGAAAGCTGTTTGCTGCTGTCCCTCTCAAAACCACAACTGCCTGGGAAGTTAAGAGATAAATGAGGAGAGCAGAATCCCTGTGTACTGCCATGAATGCAAAAAGTTCACTCCTGGGACTTTTAGACTAGAGATGGTGTGGCTGGTGCTAGTCAAGTCTTTGTTCCCTGTTTCAGTCACAGCAGTTCTCAGAAGCCAGGTGTTGCTCAGTATCATTAATGCAAAAGAACTGCAGGAGAAGGTGGAGACTTGAGAGCTTTGCCATGTGAAATGACAGCAATGGACTCTCCTCCCACAGAATGATTGCTGAGGACGCAGAGGGAGGACTCTTCACCGTGACTCTGTTTAGAAAAGTGATGGATGACTTCAAGGCCAAAGCCAGGGAAAACAGGTAAGTAGACTGACTACTAGGCAGAGCAGGCTCACAAGCTAATGATGGGGGTAAGGTGAGGCTTGTTGTGTGTGCAATACAACTGAATCCATCACTGCTTTTTAGGACTCTTCCAGCCTGGTTGATTCTATGACTTCTGTACTGCTTGGGCTGCTGAGTGGCCCTAAAGCCACTGAGAAGGCAGGGTGAGAAGGAATGATGATTCTATAAGCACCAAAGTTCAAATCCTCGAAGTGTCTTTCCTTCCCTCAGGCTATTGACAGCAGGAAGTCAGTAGGACTTCCTTCCACTCCCCGTGTCTAGTGACTGTGAAATATCTTGCACCTGCTTCTCTGGAGGCAGAAGAAATGTAGGTGCATGCTGCCAGAACCATGGCTTGAGAGCAAATCTCCTTCCATTGTAGGTTTGCTGTTCGAGAGTTTTATTTTGATGAGAAGGAACTGAAATGTGAAAAGGAGGAGCTGATGAAATTAGCTTCTGATAAGAAACAACAATATGTAAGTAGAACACCCAGCTGGTGGCCCATGACAGCCTCTGCTACTGACATGGCCAAGCACGTTTTGCTCATAAATGGCTTTATGGTTCCAACAGACTCCTGTGAGCTCCATTTAGCCCAGAAAACTGAGGCACAGTGCAGATAACACAATTTGCTCAAGGTCTCTTGAGTTTCTGGTGACCTGGGAACCAAGGCAAGGCTGCCTGAGAATGATCTCAGCAGCCCATGGCAGCCAGGGGATGACCGCACTGCTGTGTGTTCTCACAGGGCCCGCTGCTGCGCTGGCTGAAAGTGAACTTCAGCGAAGCATTTGTGGCTTGGATTCACGTGAAAGCCTTGAGAGTCTTTGTTGAATCTGTGCTGAGGTAAGTGGGTAGATGCAGTGGCAGCAGAGATTGCTGTACAAGTCAAAATGCACAGCTCACTTCTGGGGCAGTTCCTTTGTTGGAGGGAAAAAATCCCTTAGACACCTCCTTCTGTGAGATCATACCAGAGGACCACAAAAAAAGGTGCCAAGAGTTGATGAAGAACAGTTCTTTGGGAGCACTGAGAGGGAAGTGGAAACCAGACAGATGCTGTTTAATTGACTTCTGCCTTCAAAAAGAAAATAGTTTCAGATAAAGGAGGAGCACCCCACCACGGATGGGCTCTGCAGGGCCCTGCCAGCTAGCATGCCTGGAGGCTGAATGAGAAGGGCAGGAGCAGGACAGGCAGCAGCAGCAGCTGAGCCCCTGTGCTGATGTGTTTCAAGGTATGGCCTCCCTGTGAATTTCCAAGCAATGCTGCTGCAGCCAAACAAGAAGTCTGTGAAACGCCTGAGAGACGTCCTGAACGTGGTCTTCAAACACCTGGATGAAGTTGCAGCAGCAAGCATAATGGATGTAGGTATTTGGACCGCAAGTGCCAGTGCTGCAGCTAGCCAAAGGAACACTTTCACCACACCATCTGGCTGAAGCACATCTCACAGCTTGCAGTGCTAGGACCCCTGGATGCAGCTGTTGTTATTCTTGGTGCTTACAGATTGGGTTAGGGTCGCAGACAGGCTCAGATTACGATGGAAAGGCACAGACCCTGCTTACCTGATCTGCTGAAGCATCTGATGCTTACAGTGACCAGACCAAAAGGTCTGCTCAGCCTGGGCAGTTCCTCTAGGGGAAATGCATCAGGTCTTCTATAAATATTCCAATCAACACAAGCAAGAACAATTCATTCAGAGCTCAAAGCAAGGACTACTGTACCTCTATCCCCTCTGAAATGCTGTTACTGCCCGAAGCACTGACTCTCTCCCTCCCCACATCGAGTGTGCAGTTTAGGGTAAACCAGCAGGCACAGAAACAGCCTAAACCCAGAAAGCATAAGATTCTCAGAGCATGGAGGGAGGAGAAAGAATTAACTGCTCTAGGGATGAACCACATTGTGCTAGTTCGAGCCTAGCTGGGCTATTTTAGTGAGAGAAATTAGATGATAGGCTGTGAAAAGGAGACAATGGTGAAGTCCAATGCTGAGTCTAGGCTGGGTGATTTTCTTAAGTGTGTGTGTGTGGGGGGGGGGGAGTAACACCCAAACCATCACATCCTTAAACATGCTACATGTTGATAAAGGTACAACCAAACATGACTTCTCATGCAGCAGCCTGCAAACACCAGATACTTAGTGATGAATTCCCCATCTGAGCACAGCAAATACAAAACTGTTCCCCTATGGAAGAGGAGGGTAAAAGCACCTTGTGCAGCTTGGAACTGTGCAAGTTTGTTCCCTGGTACTAAAGTCATCTCATTTTCTTTTGCAGCCTGGCATGGACATCCCTGGTTTACAACTGAGCAATCAAGAATACTACCCTTATGTCTATTTCAAGATTGACCTCAGCCTTCTTGACTAACCTCAAATTGCTCAAGCTTCATCTATGTGATGGTTTAGGTGTTACCCACCCCCCACACACACTTTGGAAATCACCCAGCCTAGACTCAGTGGCTCTGGAAATTGAAGGAAGCTTTATATTTACAGCTTAGTACAGTATACAAACAGATATTTACACTATATACAGAAATAGACAAACACAACAGCCCTCCCAGAAACCTGAGGCCCCGGGAGGGCTCTCAACCACTCTTCCACCTTCTCCCACCCCTCTCCCTTTACCCCAGATCTTGCCCTATGCCCAAGGAAGATTGGAGGGTGAGCCAGCGGGGGTCAGGAAGCAGATGGATTTAGTCACACAGATGGCGAGAGAGAGATGCAGCCCAAAGCCCAGAGAGCATCTCTGATACCTATATTTGTGTTCTTGTTCTTATACATCTCAGCAAGCCTATGAGTGAAGTAGACATCACCATTGTTTCCCTTTCACAGGGTGTGATCTAATTCTTCTCACCAGAACATTCTAGCTACCTTCAAACTAGCACAATCTACCAAGACCCTAAACGTTACAGTAAAGCAATCTCTAGCTGCTGAAAGTCCAATTAAAATGAGGCTGCTGCTGCAGGATAATTGTGCAAGATCTTCCTAGCACTTTGCAGTAATCCTTATGGTGACTTCCACATAAACAGCTGTTGTTCACAGCTGTACAAAAACATCTTTCAAGAGGCAGGAGGTACTATGGTTGCATTTATTGTTTTGCAAGTTACAAAGATGGAGCATCTCTTGGGCTTGAAATAAAGCAAATTTCAAAGTGTGGTGGCTAATGGACCTAACTAGGTGTATACAGTCCTTTCTAACAAAGCAAAACTTAAATAGCAATTAAAAAAAGCAAACAAGAAAAAGTAGAAAGCATCAGAGCAAAACCCAGATTTAACTAAAAAAAAAAAAAAGATGCTGAACATTGCTGTGGAGCTTCCTGCAGTACAGTCCCAAGCGCTGCTAAAGTGACACTTCAGTCGCAACAGTTCCTTTACGCCTCCATCTGCTGGGATAACAGAGGTGGAGCACACTTCCTGCACCAAATCCACACATCACTGCTGGCTGCCTGCAGTTCTTACACTGCCTTTCATAGGGGTGAGCAAGGAGACATCTCTTACAGAGCCCAGGTGACAAACACCCACAACTGCATTATTTCCTTGCAAGGAGGGGGAACTTGCAGTTCTTTTGTTGCTTACAAAGAAGCCGATCACATGAGGGTCATTAGGCAGCAATACACCAGACGTGGAGAACAAGAGGGAAGAGTACTTTTACTAAAAGAGCAGCAGTAACCACTCCCTTCCCCGTCCTGATTCCCCTTCCAAAGAAATAGTAATTTCCAATCAAGATAATGTCAGTGAAGAAATGTTACTCAGTTTGCTGGAAACAGCACCAAGGTGTTTTTCCTCTTAGCACCTGGAAACCCTCACACCCTAAAATGGGGATCAGCTTCATCACTAATCCTGGGGAAAAGAACAACAGCTCCCAGTGCCTCCCACTGCAGCACCAGCCCCGCTTCCACTGAACTAACAACCGTGAAGTCTGGCACAAAGCAAGCCCCTGAGAAGGAATAGTTACAGGAAGACTAAAGAGCACTTCAGCTCAGATTGCCTGACCAGGCTTTAGGCCAGATCAAGATCATTCACAGCAAGGGGGCGAGTAAGGAATCCCCTCTACACCAGTATCTCTGTTCTAATCTCCCAAGAGTTATTCAAACTGGGCTAGCCTTTATCACTTCCACCTTTGTTACTCTGTACAAGACTAACACTGTGTGTCAAAAATATTGGTTTATTCTTTAATTCAAACAGATGCTGACAAAGTTCCACCTCCATTAAAAAAAAAAAGAAAGAGAGAGAAATCATATCCAGAATTGGTTACACTAACAGCCTCCAGTGACACTCAGCACACCATCAACAGAACAAACCCCCAGGTGTTCCAAAGAAATACCCATGTTGTGCCCAACATATTTGTTACACAGAATACAATCAACTTTACTGGTTATGACAATTCATAGAATTTCTGCAATGTTTTCTTGAGATGTGTACAGCTCTCTCTGCTGCAGTGCAACAAGCAGCTGCTATTGTCAGCTGCTATTTCTCCAGGAAAAGGCCACTGGAATACCCATCTGATGGTGAACCAGGTTGCAAACTGCTGCACAAACTCTCCCAAGAACAGAAGTTTCCTGAAGACCTCATAGCTCATCTTTATCCCAGTCATCCAAATCCACATCACTGAGATCAATATCATCTTCGACTGGAAGCTGTGGAGAGCGAAGGGTGTTAAGCACGCACTTGGAAGAACCAAACACCAGGTCACCACCAACTGGGAAAGATGCTGACTTGATCCTGAGAGTCCTGTCAGCTCTTCGGCAAGAACTGACTCGGTCCTTCGGGTCCTGTCAGCTCTTTGGCAAGAGCTCTCTCAGCAAGAACTGACTCGATCCTTAGGGTCCTGACAGCTCTTTGGCAAGAGCTCTCTCAGCAAGAACTGACTCGATCCTTAGGGTCCTGTCAGCTCTTTGGCAAGAACTCTCAGCAAGAACTGACTCGATCCTTCGGGTCCTGTCAGCTAATTGGCAAGAGCTCTCTCAGCAAGAACTGACTCGATCCTTCAGGTCCTGTCAGCTCTTTGGCAAGAGCTCTCTCAGCAAGAACTGACTCGATCCTTAGGATCCTGTCAGCTCTTTGGCAAGAGCTCTCAGCAAGAACTGACTCGATCCTTCGGGTCCTGTCAGCTAATTGGCAAGAGCTCTCTCAGCAAGAACTGACTCGATCCTTCAGGTCCTGTCAGCTCTTTGGCAAGAGCTCTCTCAGCAAGAACCGACTCGATCCTTAGGATCATATCAGCTCTTTGGCAAGAGCTCTCTCAGCAAGAACTGACTCGATTCTTAGGATCCTGTCAGCTCTTTGGCAAGAGCTCTCTCAGCAAGAACTGACTCAATCCTTAGGGTCCTGTCAGCTCTTTGGCAAGAACTGACTCAATCCTTAGGTTCCTGTCAGTTCTTTGGCAAGAGCTCTCTCAGCAAGAACTGACTTGATCCTTAGGATCATATCAGCTCTTTGGCAAGAGCTCTCTCAGCAAGAACTGACTCAATCTTTAGGGTCCTGTCAGCTCTTTGGCAAGAACTCCAAGTGTATTCAGTACAACTGATCATAATTTAGACTGGAAGGTTGCTTTCTACGAACGAAAATATTCCAGACAGAGGCAAATACAGATCAACTGTGTAACAAAACTACTGCCATGTTCTGGGTTTTAATTCCAGCTGAACTAGATGGAAGGATTGATGTAACTGGGGTTACCCTAAGAACAGACATAATCCCTGTGCCATTTACTACACAGGCTTTACCTGACACGAAGACAGCAAGGTCAGCATATTGCAGAAGCAAAGCCTCCGCAGCTGTCAGCTCTTCCATACATGCACTACCACCACCCTCACTCAAAGGTCATAACACATTCCAGCCTCAAGAAGTTCAACTTTCAGACCACATCATAGCAGCCAGGCAATAGTACCTGCCTACATCATCAGATGAGTGGTGTTTGGTCTGACGGCAGGATTTAGATGATGGTAAAGGCTGGAAAGAACTTGCCGCATGAATTTTCACCTTGCAGCTCTTAGTTAATCAGTCCAGTCACTTCTGAACCTAGCAAATCATCAGCCACTTCTAGAGATGGAGCACTTCTTACCTCACCATCTTTGCCATCCCAAGGTTCAACTGAATGAATTTTAGGGAAAGCTCCACCAGCCACTGGTGCTGTAGAGCCTCGACCAACAGACAGCTCCCTGAGAAAACAAACCAACCACAAAGAGAAGTTAAAGCTAAGACATTTCTCCAGTCTCCCTTCACCTGGAACAGTGCCTGCTTCAGACAAAAAGGAAGCCAACTCTGAGATCTCATCTCCTGAAGCAATCTAAACTGCCTGAAAGCAAAAGCTTTTCAAAATGAGAAGCAGAAAGTGACAGAGCTGTTCAAGCAGCCTTGCAAATGTGTAACTAGACCCAAAGAGGCAAATTCTGCAAGTTACACCACTTCACATTTCAGCACTGTAGAAATCATGGACAAACACAGCCCCGCTAACACTGCTGTTTCTCACTTAAGGCAACTCCAAGAGGATTTTATAGTGCACTTTCAGAAGCCCCCCTGCTTCTACTGCTACTTCCAATCACCAGTGAAGTTCTGTGGAGAGGAAGACTCCAGGGGTTACAAGTGGTGGGAGGTAAGTTTCTGCTTTGTGAGGCTCCACTGTTAGCTAGCTTTGCTCAAAAAGCTCAATGTTAACATGCTGACAAGATAATCCCTCTGTACTGTATCAAAGGCAAATAAAACGAATAAACATCATCCTCCCTAGGTGGAGGCTACAGTTTTTATGCTCTTATCGCTGCCAGTCCCCTTCCTTTTGGTCAGCAGTGCTGAGGTTGCCTGCTACACTACAAAAGCCACATGCAGGGTGCTGATTTCACAGCCAGCTACAGTGGCTGGGCCTGCGGCGCTTGTTTGGGTTAACAGAGAACCAAAATACTTTCCAAGACCAAAGTTCACTTCTCTTTTCAGACTGTTTTCAGAAGTTGTGCTAACATTATCATTTAACCCTACAAGGCCAGCTTCTTTGTTCTGTTGTTTTGTGGTAGGCAAACTGCTTTATTTATTAGTTGCGATCCCCACTGAAATCCTTCCCTTACTCTAGTGAATGTTTGTTGTCTTCATTCTTTTAGCTCTGTAAATCTTGTCTGATCCAGAAGAGATTTTAGTGTGAAGAGTCACAGCCCCAGTTACAGAAAGATTTAAGACACTTGAAGCATTTCATACCTCAGAAATTCATTAATCCCTTGCTCACTGAATGATCCTTTCAGAAGGGCAAATTTCATCTTCCGAGCATTAACAGCTGCCATTGCTGGATACCCAAAGCCTCCAATCCCCAAAGAGCTCTCAAGATCTGACTGAGCACCTGCTTCTGTCCATAACCACCTTGAGGAGAAGATAAAAGAGAAAATAAATAATTAGAATAGGTACTACAGTCATTCTGAAGTCACACATAGAATCCTAAAATCAACCAGGTTGGAAGAGACCTCCAAGCTCATCCAGTCCAACCTAGCACCCAGCCCTATCTACTCAACCAGACCATGGCACTAAGTGCCTCAGCCAGGCTTTTCTTGAACACCTCCAGGGACGGTGACTCCACCACTTCCCTGGGCAGCCCATTTCAATGCCAATCTCTCTCTGGGAAGAACTTCCTCCTGACATCCAGCCTAGACCTCCCCCTCCCCCGGCACAACTCGAGACTGTGTCCCCTTGTTCTGTTGCTGGTTGCCTAGGAGAAGAGACCAGCCCCACCTGGCTATAGCCTCCCTTTAGGTAGCTGTAGACAGCAATGAGATCACCCCTGAGCCTTCTCTTCTCCAGGCTAAACAACCCCAGTTCCCTCAGCATCTCTTCACAGGACTGTGTTCCTTTTCTTGAACACCTCCAGAGATGGTGACTCCATCACACATCTTGCAACTCTGCAGTGTTCAGGATGAGCTCTAAAGTGCCCTTGACAATGTCAACTCTTACTGAAGTCAGCAGGGAAAGGGTCCCAATTTTCAACCATGTAATAGAAGGAAGTCCCTCAACAGCACCTCTAAACTAGCCCCATGCTCACTGCCACAAGAAGCTGCAGCAGAACAACAGCCGTGGAAGGGTCCAGAGACAACTGTTACCAATCTGAACAAATTTCTACACTTTAGCCTGTATTAGGCAAAGTTTGTCATGTTTAAATAGCTGACTTGAGCCATTTCAAAGTACTGCTCAAATCCCACTGGAGAAGATTTCTGGCCAAAGACTGCAAGACCAGTACTTCACGCAGTATTAGCTCCTCACCAGTCAGGTCTCAGTTCCTCTAATGCTGAGGAACCTCTGGAATCCTCCAATCTCAGCATTTTCACTCAGGCTTTCAAGCCATTTTGTCCCTTTTCCACATCAGTCAGCTGTCTCACTTCCTAGAGAAGTTCCAGAGATCCTAACCTCCACTTGAGGAGGGCAGAAAAGGCAAAGCATGCTTGGCCTGCCTCTTTGGGAGCATGAAACTTTGTCAAGGGCCACTTTCAGTTACTTCTTTAAAGAGCTCAGTGATACTGGCAAGCTCAGCCAGCAGCAGAAGACTCTCAAAGAAATTGGGAAATGCTTCCCTGAAAGACTTTAGCACTCAGAACGAGAAAGAAAGTTGCTTAAGCTGATCTCGTTAGTGCTTGAATGTCACTTGTAAATGCAGGATTCTGACAGGTGGGTTACAAGAAAAACCCATCAGTTTATTCTAAAGCCACAGCATCCCCCTCCCAACAGCAGTCAGTGAGGCACCAAGAAAAGCAATCCTGAACAAGACACCCCTGGTATCTGCAGGTGAACTGCTACCACACAAATGACCTCTCCTTCTCTCTAAAAATGCTCTCACCTTTTCCAAGACAACCAGCCTACAGGCTTACTTACCCCCACATTTTCTTCTTGTATTTTTCAGCCATTTTTAACATGACATCCAGGTAAGAATTCCTCCCTGAAGCTCCTGTTAGAGAGAATTTTAACAATTTCAATTTCTGTGGAGACTTTCAAGGCCTGTCTGGATGTGTTCCTCTGTGATCTGTGTTAGATAGTGTTGGCTTGCTCTGGCAAGGGAGTCGAACTTGATGATCTCCTTGGGTCCCTTCCAACCCCTAACATCCTGTGAACAAGTTAAAAACCACAACTACATGCTTTACAGAAGTCTGCTTGTTTGTATGCTTACCCGTGTCAAGAATATGAGGCAGGACAGAAATGATGCAGAGTTGATGAGCATCACAGGTACTCTTCAGAACGTCTTCATTAATTATCTAGGAGAATGTAGCAGAAAGTCAGTGAGTGCAAGGCTTGGCTACCCAGCTGCAACAACACTTCCCTCCAACAGCCAGTCAACTCCATCCTATAAGGTAAAAAGCACTGAAACAGCCTGACAAACTCATATAAGCCTCTCCTGTTTCTCTGGTTCCCCAACACAAACACAAGTTCCCAAAGCCAGCTGTGGAGATTTGCAGCAGCAGAGAAGTGAGGAGGAAGTTGTTGAGCATGAGAGTGGTGAGAGCCTGGAATGGGTTGCCCAGGGAGGTGGTTGAGGCCCTGTCCCTGGAGGTGGTTAAGGCCAGACTGGATGAGGCTGTGGGGAGCCTGATCTCGGGTAGGGTGTCCCTGCCCATGGCATGGGTGCTGGAACCAGCTGATCCTTTTAGTCCCTTCCGACCCCGACTGATTCTATGATCACCTCTGATAAGCTTTCAGTCAACAACTGATTTACAGAGCAGAATAAAGTCACAGAAAGCTGAATGATCCAAGTGGCCATGCTCAACTTTCTGCTGCAAACCAGAGCACAAGTAGCACACTCAGCCTGTTCCATTTACAGTCACCAGTGTTGTGAAAAAGCTGCTGCAAAGGGCATGAGGGAAAAGCAGTACAAGAGTGTGATGCAGGAGGTACCTCCAGGAGCTCAGGTGGTGGTGCATTATCAGAAAACAGATCCAGAGCACGAGCAATGATATCAGACCTAGTCCTCCCACCATCATAATCAACAGGGTCTTCTCCTTTCTGGAAGATTTTAATGGTAGGAAATCCACGAATCTGAAAGAAAAATTTAAGCCATCAGCTCAAATAAATCTTGGTACTGACAGTGGAAGCTATCTGCTGCTCTGATGTGCTCTAGACTAAATAGGAGGGAAGAGATTTAACACCTACACAAATGAAATGTGTCAAGGTCCAGAGAACAGAGATTAAGAATATCTCTGTTCAGAGGAGCAAGATCTGTTCTCATAGATTTCCTTGTTGTGAAATTCAGGTGCAAACAAGACCATGTATCACCACAAAACTATTTACTAAATGAAGGTTGGACAAAACAGAGAGAGAGAGAGAGAGATAAAGAGAACAATGGAGAAAAAGAAAAGAAGAATGTCACAGCTTATTCCAACTGAATTTGAACAATTCTGTAGCTTCCTACATAGGCAAAGAATTCAAACCAAGTTTAACACATACTTAAACACCGTTTTGAGTTCTAGGCCTGAGGGATCAGCAACAGTTTCATCTCTAGACACACCAAGCACTGCAGGTTGAAGTACAGTGAGGACTACCTTACCTCTCCACATCTGTCAGACACGAGTTGCCGGCTGTGTCCGTGGAGGGACAGCACTGTGCCCCCTACAGAGCAGCAAGAGGCCCTTATGCTCTCTCTGCTGAGCTGTCAGTAAAAGTGGTTCAGCGATGCTGCCAACTGCCAGCTCACAGGGGAGCTAAGGAGCACTCAGGCAGTTTATTTAAGACGAAGAACCACTTCCCTGCACGCGCAGAGCACAGCCAGTCTATTTGTGGAGAAATGCAAGTATCACTTCAGATTATTTTTAGCACAACCCAGCACCACAATAAGGAACAGGTTCAGTAAGCATTAAAGAACAGCCTGACCTACTGAGGATGGTAGGCAAGCTGTAAGCACTGCAGAGCACACTCACCCCGTATCGGCCTGCCAGCATCTGGTTGACTGTCGCATCTACTGCAGCCAGCTTCACTTTTCCCTTTGTTTGTTCCTTCACCTCAGTGGCGGCAGCTGCCCATTCTGGCTCCAAGCTGAAGGACAAAGAGCACCAGTGGTCTCTTAGGACTAGCAAAAACATACTACATCTCAGCAACAGGATGCTGATAATCAGAGGATGATCATCATGAGGATGATCAGACAGCTGGAGCACCTTTCCTATGAGGACAGACTGAAAGAGTTGGGGCTGTTCAGTCTGGAGAAGAGGAGGCTCCAAGGTGACCTTCTTGTGGCCTTTCATTATCTGAAGGGGGCCTACAAAAAAGCTGGGGAGGGACTTTTTAGGCTATGAGGTAGTGACAGGACTGGGGGGAATGGAGCAAAGCTGGAGGGGAGGAGATTGAGACTGGATGTGAGGAGGAAGTTGTTGAGCATGAGAGTGGCGAGAGCCTGGAATGAGTTGCCCAGGGAGGTGGTTGAGGCCCCATCCCTGGAGGTGTTTAAGGTCAGGCTGGATAAGGCTGTGGGCAGCCTGATCTAGGGGAGGGTGTCCCTGCCCATGGCATGGGGGTTGGAACTAGATGATCCTTGTGGTTCCTTCCAACCCTGACTGATTCTGTGATTCTGTAGCAAGCTCCAAGAGAAAAAAAAAACAAAACTAAACACTCAGGACAAAAGACAAAGTCTCTGCAGAGCATGACAGCTAGGAGGGTTATTCCAAAGGAGCCTGAAGTCCTGCATCTGAATGAATCAGGTTGCTACAACTTCTGGATCCTTTTTCCACTGGTAACTGGGAATGTTGTTGCTAAGGAGGAGTGCAGGCAGAGCAACACCAAGGTGCTGAGAGCCAGAGAAGCACATGCACTTCCCTTAGAACACTCCTGCTGCACCAGGGGTACAAGGTCTTTTCGGTGAGATTAAGGGTGTGACACACAAGTGTGCACTAATGGGAATCAAACTGTCAAAGAGAAGGCTCATTTACTTTTTGCAGTGCCCACACCACGGGGCATAGAACTCCACCATCCACACATCGTCACTGTTGATGACGTTCTTGTCAAAGCTGTCGTCGGTCAGCTCAATCACATCCTTTTTACCTCCACCTCTGCTGTCTTGGCTCTGCAAGAAGCAAAACAGACCTTAAGATCAGGAACAGGCACTGGTTTCCCACACCTTACGTCACACCAAATGGCCTTGGAGTAAGAAACAAGGCAGGGAGCATTAGGTTATACAACTCTCCCGCGTTAGGACTGCTGCTACACCGCCGCCACAGCACTCTCAAGCAGCAGCCAGTCAGGTCAAACTGACAAACAGGAGCTGGGAAACTTGCCCAGTTCTTCATGCTCTGACCTGCCCAAGAACAAAAACGTTCCCCAGCCCACTTGACTCCACTGTGCTCTGCTTTCCAGGCAAAGCAAACGTCTAAGTGCAACATGTGCCACAGGATACAGTCCACTCAGGTCTATCTGCTCTGCCTGCAGATGCTGGAGTGTACTTGCCCACATACAGAAACAGCAGTACAGGACAGAAGCTTTTCAATTTACCTTCAGGAAGAAATCCCCAGAAGCCAGCTTCAGAATACTATCAAATTAAAACAACCTCCTTCATCTAGCTTAGACCAGTACTAGTACCTCAGCCAGGTGGAGAATGGGGCTAAAGGAGACCTCAAAGGGTCTCTGATGCACCTGAGGAGGAACAACCCCATGGACCAGTACATGCTGAGGACTGACTTGCTGGGAAGTAGCTTTTCAGAGAGGAACCTGGGGGTCCTGGTGGACAAACTGAATATGAGCCAGCACTGCATCCCTGTGTCAAAGGTGGCAAACAGCTTCCTGAACTGTATTAGAGAGCTGCCAGCCAGTCTGGAGAGGCTTTCTCTTATCTACTCAGCCCTGCAATAAACACAGCTGCTCAGGACTCCCCAGCGTCAGCGACATGCACACAGTGAAGAAAGTCCATCCATGGACTGAAGCTGATGAAGGACTCTGAACATCTGACATATGAGGAGAGTCTGAGAAAGCTGACATTGCTCTGTAGGAAAGAAAGAAGGCTCAGCATGGATCTTATCCTCATATACTCAAGTGGAGGGGAATAAAGAACACACAAACTCTTCTTTGCAATGGCCAGTGACAAGACAAAAAGGGCATAAGGTGAAGTACAGGAATTTAAACATAAGAGAACACTTTTCTACCGTGAGATTGAGCAAACACTCCAACAGTCTGCCCAGAGTGTAGTTCATCTGCAGTCTCAGTTCCTGGAAATACTGACAACTTGATGGGACACAGCCCCAAGCACTTTGCTCCAGCTGACCCTGCACTGGGCAGAGGGACTGGACTAGACAGCCTCCAGAGATGCCTTCCAACTTCAACTACTCTGTGAACTGAGACAGGAGCATGAGCTCTCATCTCTTGCTAAGGACAGTCTCCAGCTGAAAACAAGCACACAATCCCTCAAATACCTGCTTTCCAGAGCTGTATCCTCCACTCCTGCCACTGAGACGATCTTTCACTAGGGAGCGGAGAGCACTCAGAGCAGCATCGACAATGGCATCACTGGTCCTGCCACCTGCAACGTGACAGGAGGAGCTATCAGTGACTCTGTTAGAAGCTTGACACCCCTGCACCCTAAGCATTTGCCAGGAACAGCAGGAGTGGGCTGTGAGGGATAGGATAGGATACCAACAGTGGGACATCGTTAGCTTAAACATCAGCAGCAGATCACTCTTCTCCACTTCTAAAATACCCACCTCATCTGATGGTAGGAGACTGTGGCAAGCTCCCAGGATGACAGGAAGGAAGGAACAATTCTTTGGAGCTACCTGCCTGCCAGCACCACCTGCAGACTGCAGGTGCCACCACCATCCCATGCTGATTGGGTCAAACAAGTCCTACCCATGTATCTCAGCTACGGCAAGCACCAAACAGGCAGGCAGTACCACACAAGACCATCGTTACTGAACACAGAATATTTCTAGCATGCAACTCATAAAAGAGCATCACATTCACCTTGATAATCTTCTGCTTTGTTCTTGTTGGCTCCAAATATCTTGATAGTTGGAAACCCTCTGACTCCATACTGTCCACCCAGGGACTGATGTTTATCTGCATCTACTGCACCTACTTTCACTACACCCTGTGGAAGTAAAAACAAAAACTAAGATTTCAGCAGTGATTTTGACACATTTTATACTCTGTGCATACTGGAGACAGAGTTACTGGGAGGCTAATAACTGTCACCAGAAGAATGGTGTTATTCTCCCCAAGGCATTGAACTACAGAACAGCACATATCCATTTCCTTTTTTATCGTGACAACCTGAAATCTTCAATTGGTTTGTTGGTTTTCAGAGGGTGGTGGGAGTGGTGTTGGGGGTTGTTCTTTTCTTTGAGGGGGGACTGGTTTCAGTGTTGCTTTTTTAGTTGGGCTTTCTTTGGCTTATTTTACATAGGCCAGAGTTGAGCAAGTCACCACAATCAAGTTTTCTGAAGTTAAAGGAACAATCATCACTAACAGCTGTTTTCAGATATTCATTCATGCTGTTCTTATACCTCAAGGGCAAGTGATGGATAGTGAGGAAGAGAGAAACACACTATTTTGGAGGACACATGGTGTGATGGTTTGGGTGTTTCCCACCCCCCCACAATTTAGAAATACCCAACTAGACTCAGCTGGCTCTGGGAATATAAATGAAGCTATTTATTTACAGCTAGCAGCTGTAAATAAATATACAAGCAGCTATTTACAACATTTACAGTTATATACAGAAATATACAAGGTAAAAAGTAATACAGAAGCACAACTCCCCTCCCAGAAACCTGAGTCCCCAGGAGGGGCTCCAAACCACCCCTGCACCTTCCTCCTGCCCCTCTCAACCTTACCCCAGTCCTAAGGAAGAATAGAGGTTCAGCCAAGAAGTTAAGAAGCAAAGGTGAGTGGAAGGTGAGGTTAGGGAGATGCAGCTCAGTCAGAGCCCAGCCAGAGAGTGACAAAATGGTGAGAGTGTTATCTAATGTTTACATTCTTCTTCAGCAAGACTCTGAGGGAAAGTAGACATCACCATTGTTTTCTTTTCACAGCCTATAATCTATTTTTTCCTCACCAAAACATTCTACCCTGCTTCAAACTATCACACCTGGACTGCTAAAAGCAGCCTTGGAAAACAGAATCACAGAATTAACCAGGATGGAAAAGACCTTTGAGATCACTGTGCCCAACCTATCACCTTCTAATTAACTAAACCATGGCACAAAGTGCCTCGTTCAGTCTCCTTTTAAACACCTCCAAGGATGGTAACACCACCTCCCAGGGCAGCTCATCCCAATGCCAATCACTCTTGCTGTGAAGAACTTCCTAACATCCAGCTGGACCTGCCCTGGTGCAGTTTGAGACTGTGTCCCCTTGTTCTGTTGCTGGTTACCTGGAGAAGAGCCCAACCCCACCTGGCTACAGCCTCCTTTCAGGTAGTTGTAGAGAGCAATGAGGTCTCCCCTGAGCCTCCTCTTCTCCAGGCTGCACACTCCCAGCTCCCTCAGATGCTCCTTGTAGGGCTGTGCTCCAGACCCCTCATCAGCCTTGATGCCCTTCCCTGGGCACAATCAAGCACTTCAACATCTTCCTTGAATTAGGTGGCTCAGAACTGGACAGAGAACTTACAAAGTGTCCTAACCAGTGCTGAGTATAGGGGAAGAATGTAGAGTAATGGCAATTCACAAGGACAAAACTCTGTTTCCTTCCTCTACAATTTGATGGCTTCTTTGGAAAAAAAGACAAGTATTAAACCCCCCACAAAAATCCTAACTCCAAGTGCCTCTGTCTGACCACTTCTCTTGGCTGAATAAGTAGGATCAAAGTGATACAGTGTTGGGGACCAAATCCTACCATCAAGTTCCCAAGCCAGATAACCAACAGTCCACTGCCACAAGCATGTTTCAAAGATTGAACTTACTTTTAATGCTGTTGCTGCTTTCTTCCACTCAGGGGTTAATCTTTGACAATGACCACACCTTTTAGAAGGAAAAACAAACAAACACAACAAACCAGTAATTGTCATTCAGACCTAACAACTATCTCACAAAGCACAGAGCAGTCTCACCGGGTTTGCTGTGGGTTGCTGTTCTGTAACTGCAAACTACCTTATTGTGGCCTTTCAGGATCTGAAAGGGGCCTACAAAAAAGCTGGGGAGGGACTTTTTAGGCTCTCAGGGAGTGAGAGGACTAGGGGGAATGGAGCAAAGCTGGAGGTGGGGAGATTGAGAGTGGAGGTGGGGAGGAAGTTGTTCACCATGAGAGTGGTGAGAACCTGGAATGGTTTGCCCAGGGAGGTGGTTGAGACCCCATCCCTGGAGGTGTTTAAGGCCAGGCTGGATGGGGCTCTGGCCAGCCTGATCTAGGGGAGGGTGTCCCTGCCCATGGCATGGGGGTTGGAACTAGATGATCCTTGTGGTCCCTTCCAACCCTGACTGATTCTACGATTCCACACATTAAGGGGGGGGGGAAGAGGCTCACGTCATCAGGCAGGCTTCTGAAGAAACGTCCCCATGCATTATGTAAGTGCACAGAGACACACACATCTCAAAAGCTACCAGGCTTTCCCCATGCACAGGCAAACGAGCACCACAATCCGGATTTGCAAACGAGTCTGCTCGCTGCAAGCTACAACAGACCTATGATGAGGGCTGCAAAAAAAGCACTCCAGAGGTCACAGAACCACACAGAAACATTCAGGTTGGAAAAGACCCTCAGGATCACCAAGTCCAGCTGATACCCCTACTCTACAAGATTCACTCCTGCACTCTTGACTAGCAAGAATTTGTAACACAGCATTTCCTGAGGGTGTCTGAGGGAGAAGAACAGCAGCTGACTGGCAACTATTGTATAATGACAACATCATAAGCCTGCAGGGAACGAGGAACTGTCAGTTTACTGTCCCTGTTCTATGCTTGATTGACAATGCTCTGTAAAGTCTCCTGTTGCCCAGCAAGCTGCAGCAACACTAGGAGAGGCACAGTAAACTTTCCCCTGGTCCAGACAGAGTAAGGCTTTTGAAATGACAGGCTGCTTTCTCCAGAACATGGAGCTTTGGATGTCAGTAAGACAGGGAATTTGTGCAAAGATAGAATATACATCACCAGAATTTACATGGAAGAGACTCCATGCTCTGGACACGATCAGGATGGGAGACAGACATACTAACTTAAGAAGCACAAAGCAACTTTCAAGGGAAACTGGAAACCCCCAGTGTGAATTCTGTGAGGACCTGTGCTCTCACATCAGAATCAGGTTCCCTGGACTGATCAGCAGCAGATTCTTATGCTGCTCCTCCATGACTAGGAGGAGCAAGCAAGTGCATAGCTGTAACCCTTACCATGGGGCGTAGAACTCCACGAGCCACAGGCTCTCACTCTGAATAACCTCCCTGTTGAAGTTAGTTGGTGTCAGCTCGATCACATCATCGCTGGCCGAGTATAAAGCGTTAACTGCCAAGAATAATGTGCAGCTCACTGTGCCTAGAACGAAAAGCAAAGCAATCAGCATTCCTGCAGAACACATATGATCCTCCTGTGGCCATGCCTAGACCATCTCCTGCAATTGGCAGGGAACACTAAAGGGAAATTAAAAACCAAAACAAAACAGGGTATTTCCTTTTGACCAGGAAAAAAAAGGCAGTGGAAGGCAAGATACATGCTTTCCTTCCTCGCTCAAGTCACAGCTCCACAGAATCAGGTAATACATTCTCTGTGCCTAAAGCCATTATACCATTGCCACTCTGGCTTTCCAGAGAGGATCCCATCAGCATTGCTACCTGAACTACTACTGGTGTAGCAGAGCAGCAGCACTGCCAGAGATGGCCACAACCAGCTACATTTTCCTTCAGTTCTTTGTCACAGAAACCCCCAAGCCTGTTGTCCACACCTCCTGCACAGCAGGTGTTCAGACCCACCTGTCTTAGGAAGACATCATGCAGGACCATCACAACTTGTCTTAGTACAGTTACACTGGCTTTAGGACCAGCACTGATGCACTGATAATGCAAGTAAGGAGCAACTTCATTCTTGCTCAAGAGGATATTAGTCTACCATTGATTTATCTCTCTAGCAAGAGACTGGAGAACACTTAAACCTCTCTGGTTACCAACTCAAGCACTCTTAGAATGCTACACCAAAAAGAAATCATTAAAAGGTACAAGGAGATTGCTTTTTCTTAAGAAAGAGTTCACACTTCTGGCCACTTCTGGATCTAATTACTGCTTGAGACTTTGCATGCATGTGATCCTTGTTGGTTGAGAGATTACTTGATACAAGATAACAAGCATCTCTTTTAGAATCCACATATCAAAAGACCTTTTTTAATCCACCAAAGACTAGGAGACATAGAAATCGAAAGTAGGCAAAAAAAAACCAGCTTTGCCCCAGGTAGTTACTAAATTGCATAGGAAGCTGCACACTGTCTCCAGACTGAACATGAGAGGAAGGTACAGCTCAGTGATGCAGAAACTCTACAGCACATGGCACAGACTGCAGTCACCTCTGCTTTACCAGTCCTGCTCAAGAGAAGCCAGTTTCATTGTATCTGTTCTGTAGGCAAGAGAAATTGACAGAAATAACACCTTTCAGGTTATTCAACCAGAGATCAGGACTGAATTGTCACACTGCAAACTCAGCATCCTCCTCCTCATGGTTTCTTCCAGCCCTAGGAAGCAACTCTTTTGGTTTTGGGATAGTTTCCAATACCAGATTTACCTTACTGGATTGGCTCTCTCCTTTCAGCGTGCTTACACACAAGCAGAGCTTCATCAGCCCTGATCAACTGCCTTCCAAGGTGACCCATGGCTGTCCTGTCACAGCATGACAGTGACCCACAGTGGCAGCTGCCACTTGATAGGGTAAGAAAACAAGGACGGAAAACACCACCTGAACCTTAAAAACACATTCAAAACAGAAGCCTTCCTCTAGATGGAGCAAGACCATTAAGCGGGAGTCAGTGTTAGCGGGCATCAGCTAGAGAGGTCTCTGGCAGAATACACTCAGAAGCTGAGCAGGGCTCACGCAGCCGTTTCTGTTACTTCAGGCAGGTAAGTCGTAGCTTATGCAAACACACTAAAGAGAATTTACAGAGCAAGCACAGGGTGAAACGCACCTAGCCACCTATCACTGCTTTTGCTTGCCTTCTTTAAACTATGACTCATGAGCTGCCAGTGTAGTTTTCCTTCTGATTGTGAAATATTCAGGGTTTAATTCATCTTAAGCCAATTATTTTCCTACAACCATCTAAGCCAGGAAAATGCAAACCCATCCTGACATCCTATAAGCTAATTTCAGAAGTTGTTGTTAACGTAAGCCAGTGACACAGCCAGGAGTGCCGCCAAACCAACTAAGGCAGTCCCATGCTGCTACCAGTAGTTATAACCAGTTGGAACTTCGAAGATCTATGGGGCACAAAAGCGTTTGCTACGGGATGCTGATGACGGTGACTGCTCTGTGACCTCCTTCATCGGAATACCCGCTCCTCCTGCAGCGGAGCCCAAGGATGCGCAGGTTCTCATCCCCGCCGCAAATGTGCGCTCGCTGAGCGGAAGCCCTCCCCTCTCGGCCACGCGTGGGGCTCTCCGCACCGCCGCTGCTTCTCGACAGGGATCATCGAGAAGCAACTACCCAGCGGCGCCACCGATTGATTCGGCACCCAGCCCCGGGAGCGGGGAAAGAGGGAAGCACAATTCCTCCTGGCTACTCCTTTGTCTCCAGTCGCTATTCTCGCTGTGCCTACGGTACCGAATCGCAGGCCAAGGTAGCCATGCAAGCCGAACGTCGCCGTTTGACAAAACCACGGCGGGATTTCGTTAGGGCGAAGAACAAACGCCGCGGGGGTTAGCTATTTGCTGCTGGCTCTTTAGGCCGTTCACCCGCACTCCGGTAACCACGGAGGAGCTGGCAGCGACACAACGGCTCGGAGCGGTAGGGATCAAAACGCAGCTAGATTCCCTTCCCCCTAATTCACGCCGCCGGCCGCCCCGGAGAGCGGCCCGCCCCGGCCTCCCTCTTCCCCCCGCCATGACCCCGCAGCAGGGCAGGTGCGAGACCGCTCCCAGCGGCACTCGCCCAGCGCCCAGCGGCACTCGCCCGCCCGCCCTCCCGGCGCGCAGCTCCTACCCCAGCACAGACGCCTGGCGGCCCGCGCGCCCATGGCTGCCACGCTCCCTCCGCCCCTGCCGCCGCCGCCGCCAGGGCCCTGCTCGCCCCGCCCACGCGCGGCGTGTCCCAGCCGTGGCCGCCGCCCATTGGTGGCGCCGACGCCGGCGCCCTGGGGTAGCCAATGGGGGCCGGCCGCGTGAGGCGCTGCGAGGCGCTGGCGGCTGGGGGAGGTGCCGAGGGAGTTGGCGGCGCCGCCCCGGAACCGGAACGGGAGTGGGGTCGGAGGGCAGGG
This sequence comes from Pogoniulus pusillus, assembly GCF_015220805.1. Lineage (NCBI taxonomy): Eukaryota > Metazoa > Chordata > Aves > Piciformes > Lybiidae > Pogoniulus > Pogoniulus pusillus. The sequence goes on along the minus strand of NC_087270.1, from coordinate 26,385,607 downwards.
GGTGTCCGATGTGTGCCCGGTAGGCTCTGTTTGCAGGCTGCCTCGGAGGGAAAGCGCTTTCCACCTGCTTCTAGCAGTGTCCCGGGGTCCTGTCACAGCCAGAACGCCCTCAGGTGCTCCTTGCACCGCAGCGCTGGGGCAGCGTAGGGGGCCCTTGCTAAAACCCACGCAGGCTTTCGAGAAGGAGGTCGGCGTTTTGTCACAGTATCGCAGTGTCACCAAGGTTGGAAGAGACCTCATAGATCATCAAGTCCAACCCTTTACCACAGAGCTCAAGGCTAGACCATGGCACCAAGTGCCACGTCCAATCCTGCCTTGAACAGCCCCAGGGACGGCGACTCCACCACCTCCCTGGGCAGCCCATTCCAGTGTCCAATGACTCTCTCAGTGAAGAACTTTCTCCTCACCTTGAGCCTAAATCTCCCCTGGCACAGCCTTAGGCTGTGTCCTCTTGTTCTGGTGCTGGCCACCTGAGAGAAGAGAGCAACCTCCTCCTGGCCACAACCTCCCCTCAGGTAGGTTGTCCTGTTTGGTGCCTTTTATACTGAGTTTGGAGTGGCAAACATCTGAACGGCTGTGATGGTTTGGGTGTTCCCTGCCCCCCCACACTTCAGAAAATCACCCAGACTAGACTCAGCAGCTCTGGAAATTTAATGAAGCTTTATGTTTACAGCTTAGCACAATGTACAAGCAGATATTTACAGTATATACAGTTACATACAGAAATATACAAGTTAAAAGGTAATACAGAAACATAACAGCCCTGCCAAAAACCTGAGGCCCCAGAAGGGGCTCCCAACCACCCTTCCACCTTCCACTCCTCTGCCTTACCCAAGACTTCGCTGTATGCTCAAGGTATCTTGGAGGGTTGGCCAGGGGGGTTACTAAGTAAATGGAGTAGTCACACAGATGGCAGGTTAGGCTAGAGAGAGAAGTTCAGCCCCAGAGAGACACAGAGCAACTCTGTTATCTACATTTATGTTCTTGTTCTTATCCATCTCAGCAAGCCTATGAGTGAAGTAGACATCACCACTGTTTCCTTTTCACAGCCTGTAATCTAGTTCTTCTCACCAAAACATTCTAGCTAGCTTCAAACTAGCACAATGGCCTGGCGACCTAATGGTGTCAGTGAGAAAACCAGTGCAGGCGTTCAGATTGGAAAAAAACTTGCAAGTCTCAAGCTTGGTGTTTAAAAAGGAGAAAGTGACCTACCTGCACCTGATGTAAGCTGAAGAAATACAAGTAGGAGGGAAGGGAGGGCTGATGTATGCTGATAACAAGCATGGTTAAAACCTGAGTACACTGCTGGCACCTAACAGCCTTGGGAGTTTGAGGGGTATGTGTGGCTGTTTTGTATGAGAAATCATTACCCCGGTTCAGAAGCTGTAGGAACAACTGATGGAAGAAGCTGGTTGTTGCTCCCTCCCCTAAGAGTACATTGCAGGAGGGTACTAGAGATTGGAACCACACCATTGGTGGACATAGATCCAGACAAAGGTTTTTTCAGATTCAGCAATCAAATAAGCTGTGAATTTTTTACTGTAATAGTAGTAGTGGCTCTGATAGTAGTCACTCTGATATGGGTCAAGAACTGGCTGCAAGGCCAGGCCTAGAGAGTGGTGGCGAATGGTGCCACATCCAGCTGGCAGCTGTCACTAGTGGTGTTCCCCAAGGATCAGTCCTGGGCCCAGTCCTGTTCAATATCTGTATTGATGATCTGGATGAAGGGATTGAGTCCAACAGCATTAAGTTTGCAGATGACAGCAAGCTAGGAGCAGGTGTGGATCTGTTGAAGGGTATGAGAACCCTGCAGAGGGACCTGGCTGGGCTGGATGGGTGGGCAGAGACCAATGGGATGAGATCTAACAAGGCCAAGTGCAGGGTTCTGCACTTTGGCCACAACAACCCCAGACAGCACTACAGGCTGGGGACAGAGTGGCTGAGAGCAGCCTGGAAGAAAGGGATCTGGGAGTACTGGAAGATAGTAGCTGAACATGAGGCAGCAGTGTGCCCAGGTGGGCAGGAGAGCCAATGGCATCCTGGCCTGGCTCAGGAGCAGTGTGGCCAGTGGGAAAAGGGAGGTTATTCTTCTTCTGTACTCAGCACTGGTCAGGCCACATCTTGAGTGCTGTGTCCAGTTCTGGGCTCCTCAATTCAAGAGACATGTTGAGATACTGGAACATGTCCAGAGAAGGGCAGCAAGGCTGGCGAGGGACCTGGAGCACACCCCTGTGAGGAGAGGCTGAGGGTGCTGGGAGTGTGCAGCCTGGAGAAGAGGAGGATCAAGGATGATTGCACAGGGCTGGGTGATAGGTTAGACTGGATGATCTTGGAAGTCTCTTCCAACCTGTTTGATTCTATGATTCTAGCTGGAGTTTGTGTAGCATCAAAATAGATTTTTTTACCCCCATTGTTTCATGTGTACAAGTAGGACTTCGCAGCGTGATTAAGTCTTGCTTTTTAAGAAAATGAAATTGTTAGCTTAGTAGTGTGAACAGGCAGCTGTGCTCCTGCTCACATTGTTTCAAATGGAGGAACAGGGATGCATGAAATAAAACTTGAATCAGAGTGGCTGAAAAATACTGTCATTTTGGCATTTTCATCTATAAAAGGAGAGCTTGTTGAGCAGCTAGGTTCAAATTTGCCTTTGTTCCTAAATCTTAACATAAAATATAAGTCACCTCTTATTTTGCTGACTCCTAAAGTAAACAGGAGCTGCCTTGCAGATCACCCTTCCCAGAGGAATGAGTATTTCTCTTAAGTTCTTTAGATTCTACCAGCGTGGTGAAGGAAGTGAACAAGGACAATTCTGGGCACTGTTGAGGAGTTGGCATTACATTAGTTCCAGGTAAAACCCTTAAAACCAGAAATTAAGGATAGTATCACAGCACATAAACTGAAAGAGGAAATCATTAAGGGGAGGGAGGAATGGCTAAAAAGAGCTCCACGGCTAAAATGGGGGAATGACTAAAAAGGGCTCCACGGATGCACTGTATAGCGGCGCATTGCTGTGGGCTCCACGGATGCACTGTATAGCAGGGCGCTGCTATGGGCTCCACGGATGCACTGTATAGCGGCGCATTGCTGTGGGCTCCACGGATGCACTGTACCGCGGCGCGTTACTATAGGCTCCACGGATGCACTGTATAACAGGGCGCTGCTATGGGCTCCACGGATGCGCTGTACCGCTGCGCGTTGCTATGGGCTCCACGGATGCACTGTATAGCGGCGCGTTGCTATGGGCTCCACAGATGCACTGTACCGCGGCACATTGCTGTGGGCTCCACGGATGCACTGTACCGCGGCGCGTTGCTATGGGCTCCACGGATGCGCTGTATAGCGGCGCGTTGCTATGGGCTCCACGGATGCACTGTACCGCGGCACATTGCTGTGGGCTCCACGGACGCACTGTATAGCGGCGCGTTGCTATGGGCTCCACGGACGCACTGTACCGCGGCGCGTTGCTATGGGCTCCACGGACGCGCTGTACCGCGGCGCGTTGCTGTGGGCTCCACGGACGCGCTGTACCGCGGCGCGTTGCTGTGGGCTCCACGGACGCGCTGTACCGCGGCGCGTTGCTGTGGGCTCCACGGACGCGCTGTACCGCGGCGCGTTGCTGTGGGCTCCACGGACGCGCTGTACCGCGGCGCGTTGCTGTGGGCTCCACGGATGCGCTGTACCGCGGCGCGTTGCTACAAGTTCGGCGCATGCGTTTTGGAGCGCAGCGGTGTTACGCCATGCGACGGAGGCGGAGTCGAATGGACACGAGTAGAGCCAGGCTAAGCCGAACTCAGCCGATCCGGACGGAGCCGAACGGAGCCGAGCCGAGCCGGAGGTAGCCGAGTCTGGCTCAGCCGAGGCTCTTGGGGATCGGCCGCGCAGGGCCGCGCCGGGCCTGCATCTTCCGCCGCTGCCGCTCTAGCGGGAGGCCTCCGCTCTCCAGCACGGGAGACCGTGCCCCTCTCTATGTCCTCTATTATACAGAGGCCTCTAGAGTATAAAACCCCCTCCCGAGCAGCCTCTCCTGCTGCTTTACAAACAGCCGATCCTCGCTTCTTTGTGTGGTGTTCTTTAATTTAAACAGAACAAAACCGAACGGAGCCCAGCAGACCTCCGCAGCGCTGGGGCAAATGCGCCGGAGTGCTCAGTGCTGCCGCCCGGTGTCTACTTGTCGGTACTGCAGTTCTCCCGCGACGCGTGCGGACCCATCAGTGCTCAGTGCTGCCGCCCTGTGTTTAATTGCCGGCTCTGCAGTTCTCAGCGATGTGTGCTGCCCCATCAGTGCTCAGTGCTGCCGCCCTGTGTTTAATTGCCGGCTCTGTATTTCTCTTAGCGATGTGTGCTGCCCCATCAGTGCTCAGTGCTGCCGCCCTGTGTTTAATTGCCGGCTCTGTAGTTCTCTTAGCGATGTGTGCTGCCCCATCAGTGCTCAGTGCTGCCGCCCTGTGTTTATTTGTCGGTACTGCAGTTCTCAGCGATGTGTGCTGCCCCATCAGTGCTCAGTGCTGCCGCCCTGTGTTTAATTGCCGGCTCTGCAGTTCTCAGCGATGTGTGCTGCCCCATCAGTGCTCAGTGCTGCCGCCCTGTGTTTAATTGCCGGCTCTGTAGTTCTCTTAGCGATGTGTGCTGCCCCATCAGTGCTCAGTGCTGCCGCCCTGTGTTTATTTGTCGGTACTGCAGTTCTCAGCGATGTGTGCTGCCCCATCAGCGCTCGGTGAGTGCTGCCGCCCCGTGTTTATTTGTCGGTACTGCAGTTCTCTAGCGATGTGTGCTGCCCTATCAGTGCTCAGTGAGCGTTGCCGCATTGTGCTTAATTGTGGGCTCTCCCTCTCCCTAGCGACGTGTGGCGCCCCATCAGTGCTCATGGCTGCCACTATCTGTTTATTTGTCGGCACTGCAGTTCTGCGCCGCCGTGTGCCGCCGCTTTAGTCCTTGGTGTTGCTGCCTCTTCTCTAAATGTCCTGAATGCTTAAAAGCATCGGGACTTTTAAAGACCTAAGACAAGCTCCGCGTTGCTCTCCTTGGCGGATACACACAAGTGAGCCAATGGTTCCTCAGCATTTGGAAACAAAACCAAGTACTAAAAACCTGCTGCATCTTTCTGTCTGGATGTGCATGACGGTTTGGTGACGAAACCGCCCTCTCAGAAGACAGAGCAGTACATTTGCATCATGTAAGATGCTTGACAGCTAGCCCAGGCTAGATCTACCTAGTCACAGAGCAGTAGACTAGGGGCTAACAGAGTCACAGAGCAGTAGACTAGGGGCTAACAGAGTCACAGAGCAGGAGATACTGAGCCTAGGGAGTTCATTTTCTGCAAGCAAGCTCCAAGTGGTAAGTTTAAAGTGGTTAGACTAACCTCAAGCCTGCACTTTGCAGCAACTTACCGTTTTGCCCCCATTTTCCAAAGAAAATCCAGTTCTGAACCATTTGCAATGAGGAAATTGGTTTCCAACAGCTCCACATTCTGATACAGAAGCATCTCCCACTGTCAGGGTTTGTGGCTAAGTGCAAATCTGCAACTTGCTTTCAGGCAAAACAATTTAGCTTCCTTAAAAAAAAAAAAGAAGAAAAGAAACAGTGAGACAATCCTAGCTGCACACAGACTAAGGAGAATGGACAACATACGGCCACATCTTCCTGCAGCTACAACAGACTCAAAATTCTTTAACAGCAATTAAATACAGAATAGAACAGCCTAACGAGAGAAGCGCCCCTCTTTAGCTTCCAGAGATCCCGAGTTCCCAGCTTTCCCAACAAGCCACCGATTTTTGTCGCCCCCTGCATTGGTGGTCACCCTGCCTGGCCTGCCCTCACCTGGATCGGCTCCGGCGGAACAGCAGCGCGCAGCGGCGTGCGAGGAGAAGCCAACACGGCCGACCCGAGTCTGGCTACTGCCCCCGGCTGCCTGCGCCAGGGTTCGGCTTCGCCTGGTCTCCGCTTGCAGCTCGGCGCTTTGCTCGCCGGGCGGCCGCTGGTGCCACACACGTCAGACGGCCGCGGGGCGGCAGCAAAGAGCGCAGTTGGAGTAGACCCCAAGCACTACTCCACTCTGTTCCGTTCAGTTAGGCCCGGAGACGCGGAGCGGGGCGAGTGTTCAAACCCAGCACCTCCGGCTGCACTCAGCATCTCAGAGTCACAGAACGGTCTGAGTTGGAAGGGACCTCCAAAGGTCACCTAGTCTGCAGTCAACAGGGACATCCTCCACTAGACCAGGCTGCCCAAAGCCCATCGAGGCTCAGGTCGAGTATCTCTAGGGATGGGGTCCCAACACCTCCCCGTGCAAACAACTCTGGTGGTTACTTTCTCATCCAAGAAAACCACAGCCTGTTCACACCTGCAAACAACACTTCGATGCCCACAGCCCTTTGAGTTTTAATCTCTTTTCAAAATCTTCCTAAGGCACAAAAGGGAGCTATTGAATTGCTGAGGTTTATCACAGAATCACAGAATTTCTTAGATTGGAAAAGACCTTCAAGATCATTGAGTCCAATCATTAGTTTCACACTGACAAGTCCTTGACCACACCAAATCCCTCAGCACAACATCTAATCACTATGAATTGCTATGGTTGGAAAGGACCACCAGGACCATCCAGTCCAACCTTCATCCCAGCATCATTCATCACAAGACCATAGCCTCAAGTGCCACATCCACTCTCCTTTGAAACACCTCCAGGGATGGTGATGGTGACTCCACCACCTCCCTGGGCAGCCTGTTCCAGTGCCTGACCACTGTTCCTCCCAACATCCAACCTAAACCTCCTTGACGCAACTTATCTTTGCAAACCCACAGCTGCTGTCATCACAGCAACAACAGAAGTCTTCAAACAAATGAAAACATGTCAAGATTCCCATTCAGTTGCTTGATTTCTGACATCAAAATTTGAAGGAGCACAAAATAAAGAGAAACCTGGACATGGTCATTTTGGGATTGATACTCTGGAAGAGGTTCACTTGCACCATCAACTCACTTTGCAGACATTTGCTCTTGCTTTGAGGATGGAGTGAAAGCAACACTCCTCATCTGGCTCAATGCATCTCATCTGGCATTCAGGGAAGGATGTGGTATTTATCTCTGTCACATCAGCTGCCCATCTGGGATGCTGGAAGAAATGCTCTTTTTCTCTCCCCTTTTCTAATCTTCATTGTGGAAGAAAGAGTGTGACTTCAAAGCAAAAAGGGATGGGGAAGTCTAACTTTAGGAGGTCATAAATACATTTTTTTAAAAGCTTTTTATCTCCCAGAAACCAAAACTACAACGATTTGGTGTGCATTTCTCAAAGAAGTTAGGCTGTTGCTTTGCCCGTCCCAGGTAGATGAGATCTAAACAGCCTTTTGCAGCCACTGCAGGCTGGAGCACAGGCAAGCACAGCAAGCTTTCCACCAGCACCCTGCTATCTGCTAAGCTCTCCTCTTATTGCTGACGTTGAGGAAAGCTAGCAAAAACATTTTCTCTTCCCCAAGCCAGATTTGCAAACGCTCCGTTCCAGGTTTGCCAAGCACCCTGGCAGCAAGAGCTGGCAAGCTTTATTCAAAGCAAAAGCTCCATGGGGCCAGATGAAGCTGAGAAGGGTCCTTACATTCGTAAATGCAACAGTACGAGAAAGCCACAGCAGAGCTGTGACTTTAACGGAAATAAACTGCTTGACTCTGCCCTTGGAAGTTGGATGGCGTTTGAAACAATTGTAAACATGTCAGTGTACTTGGAGACGGTTTCTATAGCAGCACAGCAACAGTTAAGGGCTTGCTCCCAAACATGCCCCAAAGAAAGCTAAAAATAGTGTCTGTGGCATCAAATCTGTGTACATACTGGGGGAGACTTACAGATCCTAGGAGTCTGTAGGGGTCTGGTAGCTTTCCCCCTTTTCTTCCTTTCCTTTGCCCCCTCTTCTCTCTTTTCTTTCACCCTCTTTTCCTCCCCCCTCCTTTTCCTTACCCTTCCCTCCCCTTTCCTTTTCCTACTTTTTCTTCCCCTTCCCCCCCTTTCTGAAAGGGGACTATCAGGAGACTGCTGCATTAAGGAGCAGTGTATGGGGAGGGATGAGTCTGATGCTGCTCTTCCCTCCCCAGTCCTTCCCAGCCAGGGCCAAGCTGGGAGAATGCCATGTCCTTTCCTTCCCATCTTGGCACAAGTGGATCCTCTGGCCAGTTTTCTCCTCTCTGCTCTGTTCTCTTTGTCACCTACTTATAAGTGATAGCTGCACATGCCTGCTGCTCTTCTGCAGCCTGCAAACCAGTACAATTGCTGTGTTTTACAGGTGCCACTGGTGCTCCAGTGCACTGCATTCATCATGTCTCTCACGTAAACCAGCAACGCAGGGCACAGCCTCTCCAGCACTTCAGCACAGTAGGAAGGGCAGTGACAGTGGATGTAGGTTCATGTGAGTTTAGGACTTAGAGGAGTTTTCTCTTGCCTTTGAAGCTCAGGAAGCTGATTGTTCTGTGAAGCAGGACCCTGACAGGAACAGAAAGTGCTTGAGAGGCAGAGATCAAAACCTAACAGCTGATAACCATTAGGCCAAAGTATTGCTTTATTATGGTGCCGGATGCAGAGAGGTCTCCCCTCCAAATTCACATCACCCTAAAGTGGTCTCAGGCATGCTTTATATTCTTAGAGTTATGCATATTCATTAAATTTCTGAGCAATGGTTTACAAGGCATGGAGGAGTCTAAATAGATAAAGACATTTTACTTCTTGTCAGCTTCTTAGCACAGGAGTCTTTCCCTTGGCCCCTTTGAAGTTTTGGGTGGCTATTCTGCAGCTGTGTCTTTAATCTTCTTTCACTCCAGGCAGCTCAAGGTCTTACCATTATTTATGTCCAGAAGTCCAGAAGCTAATCTCTCTTAGCTGTTGGGAAAGTTTTCTAACAGACAGAAAGAAATTCTAAATGAAAGAAAAACACCTCATGAAAAACAAGCAGTAAAGTTCCCCAGTTCACTTGCCCCAGGGTCCCATGTCCCTTTCCTTGGTCGCCAGTAGCATCTTCTCCTTCAACTCAATTTGCCTTTGAAGGAGTTCATGTGGGTTTGCAGCAGGAGAAAGACGGTGAGTGGCCTTGCTGAGAGGGAGGGCAGGTGCCTCCAGAGACCTTCCTGTGGATACAGAGGAGGGTTTTGTGGTGACAACATCCTTCTCAATGAAAGCACAGAAGTTACGGTGTTCCTAAGAAACCACATCTTGTAGGTCACAGCAAAAGGCAAGGCAGACAGCAGAGAAGCCAGCCAAAACACACAGCAGACAGAACATGTCAGAGCCAGAGCCAAGAAGCTGAACTTGATGCAAAGCAAAGGTTTTCAAAGTAGAGAGAAGGACTCGGGGCATTTCCCCAGTGCTGGGCACTTTCAAGATTCATCTGGGCAGGGTGCTGGGCCATCTTGTCCAGGTTGTGCTTTTCCCAAGAAAGGTTGTCCATGAATTCCCTCACAAGCTAGGATTCCACAGTTTTGTGACTGCCATGGGGCATCTCTTTCCCAAAGAACACAGCCTCAGCGTTACGTTTTCCCCATGTACTTTTCACAGCCGGGAAAGCACCAGGTTGAATGAAATTCCTTTGTAGTGGAAGGAACTGGGCTTGAGTCTTCAAAAAAGGCTGAGGGGAGACCTTGTCACCCTATAAAACTGTGTGAAGGGAGGTGGTAGCCAGGTAGGGTTTGGTCTCTTCTCACACATGACAAGTGACAGGACAGCAGAAAACAGTCTCGAGTTGTGCCAAGGGAGGTTCAGTTTGGGTATCAGCAAAAATGTCTTCACTGAAAGGGTTCTCAGGCTGCTCAGGGAGGTGGTGAAGTCTCCATCCCTGGAAACTCCATCCTTGGAGCTACATGGATGTGGTGCTGAGGGACGTGGTGCAGTGGTGGTGACTTAGCTGCAGTGATGGGGTTGGGAGCTCCAGGCAAGGGGTTGGACTTGAGGATCTCAGAGACCTCTTCCAACCTTGGCAGTTCTACAGTTCTGTGAAATTGTCTCTGGTTTATTGCCTTTTTTGATGAATCAGTCATCTTGTGGCAGGGCACAGAAATGCAGTGAGTTCAGTGTCCAGCAGGGCCTGGGCAGTGGTGCTGTGCACCTCACGAGGCGTTCAAGAGGGCTGCAAGCACAACAAACCCTTATTTGTGTCTGGTATTTTGACCAGCTCTACTCAGGCTAAACTAATCCTGCTTTCAAAACCTAAATGCCTTCTGCCTTTTCTTTGTTCTTGACTATACCCAGGTGCCTCTCTATGTTTTAAACAAGCATCACATGCCACAGCACTTAGAGTGACTGCTCCCTGCTAATAAAATCTGCACCTGTGGGCTGCATCCAAAGCAACATGGCCAGCAGGTCCAGAAAGGGATTCTGCTCCTCTGCTCTGCTGAGACCTCACCTGAAGTGCTGCATCCTGCTCTAGGGCCCCCAACACAAGAAGGACATGGACTTGCTGGAAAGGGTCCAGAGGAAGGCCACAAAGATGATCAGAGGGCTGGAGAACCTCTGCTATGGGAACAGGCTGGGAGAGTTTGAGGTGTTGAGCCTGGAGAAGAGAAAGTTCCAAGGAGACCTTTGAGCAGCAGGGGCTACAGGATTGCTGGGGAGGGGCTTTTGACTAGGGCTGGAAGTGAGAGGACAAGGGACAATGGTTTGAAACTGGAGCAGGGCAGATTTAGGTTGGACATCAGGAGGAAGTTCTGCACAATGAGAGTGGTGAGACACTGGAACAGGTTGCCCAGAGATGTGGTTGAGGCCCCATGCCTGGAGACATTCAAGGTCAAACTTGATGGGACTCTGAGCAACCTGATCGAGTTGGAGGTGTCCCTGCTGAGCACAGGGGCGTTGGACAAAATGACTGTACAGGATCTCTTCCAACTCAGTGCAATCTGAATCTTTATGTGGGAGTTAGCTTGCAAAATAACACCTTGACAAAGAAAAGCTGCAGTGAGTCTTTTGGCCTGTGTTAAGTACTGAGGGCAAATCCTTGCTAGCAGGCTGAAGTCCTAGAATAGTTTGGGTTGGAAAGGACCTTAAGGATCATAGAAGATCATAGAAAATCATAGAATCATAGATTCAGTCAGGGTTGGAAGGGACCACAAGGATCACCTAGTTCCAAACTCCCTGCCATGGGCAGGGACACCCTACCCTAGATCAGGCTGCCCACAGCCTCATCCAGCCTGGCCTTAAGCACCTCCAGGGATGGGGCCTCAGCCACCTCCCTGGGCAACCCATTCCAGGCTCTCACCACTCATGCTGAGCAACTTCCTCCTCACCTCCACTCTCAATCTCCCCACCTCCAGCTTTGCTTATTTCCCCCAGTCCTGTCACTCCCTGATGGCCTAAAAAGTCCCTCCCCAGCTTTTTTGTAGCCCCCTTCAGATCCTGGAAGGACACAAGAAGGTCACCTGGGAGCCTCCTCTTCTGCAGACTGCACAGCCCCAACTCTTTCAGTCTGTCCTCACAGCAGAGCTGCTGCAGCCCTCTGAGCATCCTCGTGGCCCTTCTCTGGACCTACTCCAGCATCTCCACATCCCTCTTGTCCCAGGGGCTCCAGAACTGGATGCAGTACTTCAGGTGGGGTCTCACCAGAGCGGAGCAGAGAGGGAGAATCATCTCCCTGGTGGTGGCCACGCTTCTCCTGATGCAGCCCAGGATCTGCTTGGCCCTCCGGGTTGCAAGTGCACACTGCTGGCTCCTGTTGAGCTTCTTGTCCAGCAGCACCCCCAAGCCCCTCTTCTCAGGGCTGCTCTCCAACCACTCACTGCCCAGCCTGGACTTGTGCTTGGGATTACCTCGACCCAGATGCAGGATCATCATCCTTCTCCATTTCTGATGGATTATAATTGAGGTCCTTCAGACAGAATTGCCAAATGGCATTGCTGCAGCATTTTTGACTGCAAAGCAACAGCATCTCACCTCTCTGCTCCTATTTTGCAAAGCTCAGATTCTTCTGCTTTAAGACATGGCATCTCTGGGAGAGTTGTTCCTGTGTTCTGCAAGCAGCCTAACCAGTAAAATGAGACTTGCAAGCTGTCAACAGCACATCAAATGAGAAGGGAAGGAAAACCAAGCAGCACCTCACTGCTTTTGTGTTCTGCCTGGGACTTTGTGGGTTTTCTCCACTTCACTACAGTTTGAGTGCACTGCTGGGAAGGGCAGCGTGGCCTCAACAGGAGCCTTGGTGGCTCTTGTGGCTATGGGACAGGGTCCATCTCTGTCCTCTGACCATGCAGCCATACACTTTGAGAGGTGGCTGTGGCACCACACATTCTTCTGCATTTTGCTTTGCCTTTCCAGCTGTCACACTCCCTGCTTTTTCAATGTGTCTACCCACAGTGTGACCAGAATTTCTGTTTGTTTGGGGAAAACAGATGCTGGGGCAAAACCACCCTTTGGCTGAAGCCTGCTTGTGGCATCAGCTATATGTTTGGGTGTAGCAACACCACCACTTCTAAGTCACCTAGAAAGATCGTAGACTCATGGAATCTGAGTGTTAGAGGTTGGAAGGGACCACAGGAGATGGAATGCAAACCCCCTGCCAGAGCAGGTGGCACAGAAACATATCCAGACAGGTCTTGAAAGTCTCCAGAGGAGACTCTACAATCTCTCTGGGCAGCCTGTTCCAGGGCTCCAGCACCCTCACACCAAAGAAGTCTTCCCTCATGTTAAGGTAGAACTTCCTGGTTCCAGTTTGTGTCCATTGCCCCTTGATCTATCACAGGACATGGCTGAAAAGAGCCTTGACCCTTCTTCTTGACATCACCCTTCAGATATTTATAAACATTCTTAAGATCCCCCTTCTGCCTTCTCCACACTAAACAGTCCCAGGGCTGTTGATAGAGCTGTGGATTCAGCTTTGTGACTTCAACTGGTCCTCCCTACACATCATCTTCTCTCCCCACTGCCACTTCATCACTGCTGTCAGTGCCACAGAAGATAGCTCTCCCCACCCCATGACAGGCAGCACGGTCATGACCACGCTCAGCCAGAGCTAAACTGCAGTGTGGGCTTCGGTCTTGCAACCTCTGTACAGGCTCTGCCAGAGAAGAGCCCAGACACGGCGTCTCCTATCTGATTTTACTCATGTGTTATTTAAAGGAGACGTTGATAGCTCCGAAGGGAGGCAGCTGAGCGCAGCCACCAGCGGCTAATGAATGTTAGGAGTCATCATGGAAGTGATTAGCGCAATTAAATTGAGTTGTGAAATGCCATCACGGGCAGCAAAGTCCCCCTGGCTTGCTTCACGAGCTTGAGAGCTAGATCCTTCCTTTGCATCTCCTGATGCACTACCTATGGGTGTGCTGCTTTTCCTTCCCTTCTCCTTTGCATCAGCCCTCACCGATGAGCACTGCCTCACATCTTGGCAGCTGCTCTTGCATGTGACCATGGACAAGCGGCTTCATTATTTCTGGTCTCGTTTCCCCAAGCTGAACAGCATGGATGAAAACATTTAGCTGCCTACCAGGCAAGGGTGATGTTCAGATGAGTTATTTCTCAAGTGCCTCGAAAATTACCAAGTATTATTGCTACACAACAACTGTTGCTACGTAGGGAAAACTCCTGCCACCAGATCCAGGCGTGGACACCACACCTACATTTCCTGGCATCACAGAGGTCAAAGCTCAGCTTTGCTGTGAGCATGAATCCAGAAAAATCCTCCTTTTGACCTTTCTTGATGCTTTGCTCTTGTTGCTTCTGCAGCTTTTATTACTCCCTTCGGTAAGTCAGGTGGTTAAAGATTGCCAGAGGTGGATGCCTCTACATTTTGGGATGAGATTTAACAAGGCCAAGTGCAGGGTTCTACACTTTGGCCACAACAACCCCAAGCAGTGCTGAGAGCAGCCAGGCAGACAGGAACCTGGGGGTGCTGGTAGATAGTAGCTGAAGATGAGCCAGCAGTGTGCCAATGGCATCCTGGCCTGTATCAGGAAGAGTGTGGCCACTAGGACAAGGGAGGTTATTCTTCCTCTGTACTCAACACTGGTCAGGCCACACCTTGAGTGCTGTGTCCAGTTCTGGGCTCCTCAATTCAAGAGAGATGTTGAGGTGCTGGAACATGTCCAGAGAAGGGTGACGAAGCTGGTGAGGGGCCTGGAGCACAGCCCTGTGAGGAAAGGCTGAGGGAGCTGGGGGTGTGAAGCCTGGAGAAGAGGAGGCTCAGGGCAGACCTCATTGCTGGCTACAGCTACCTGAAACGAGGCTGTAGCCAGGTGGGGTTCGTCTCTTCTGCCAGGCAACCAGGGGACACAGTCTCAAGTTGTGCCAGGGGAGGTCTAGGCTGGATGTTAGGAGGAAGTTGTTGCCAGAGAAAGTGATTGGCATTGGAATGGGCTGCCCAGGGAGGTGGTGGAGTCTCCATCCCTGGAGGTGTCCATGACAAGACTGGATGGGGCACTTAGTGCCATGGTCTGGTTGATTGGACAGGGCTGGGTGATAAGTTGGCCTGGATGATCTTGGAGGTCTCTTCCAACCTGGTTGATTCTATGATACATACTCCCATCCCAAAGCAACACAAGTGATGGTTTCTACCAGCACCAGAGCCCAAGCAGCAGCTGGTCTCAGTATGGCTGGGCCGCATCGGTGAGGCTTGCTCCTGCCAGGATTTGCCAGGCTGTCAATGCCAGGCAGCCTCAGAGCAAGCCCATCTTCCCTGGCTGATTTGCCATACCCAGAATCTGTGTCAGCACCCAGCCCTGAAAAAACCACTTGGCTCCTGCCGTGCAGGCAGCAAAGCAAGGGTGGACCTGACAAGCTCTGTAGGCTGTGATACCACACCTTAGTATCTGAGTGACTCACAAGACACTCCAAGAGCAAAGGACTTGGGTTTAATTCCTTTTTTTGCTAAATCAGGTTGTGAGTTTTTTAAAAAGCAGCATGCTTTCCCCTCCCTCTCCTGGTTTTCATGCTGGGAAAGCCTTCTTTCCCATGGCTGTGAACCTTGGCTTGCCTAGCATCATGCCAATCACCCAGCAGTGTTGCCAGCATGGAGGGAGCAGCATGTGCTTGGGTTATGTCAGTGGCTTTCAGGGCAACATCAAGCTTTGACTGCTATGAACACATTAATCAATTAACCGTGCCCTTGGTGGGTTACTGATCCTGAGGCCAGCTGACAATGTGCTACTGCAGTCAACGCCTCTTGAAGCCCCAGACAGGGTGGCCCCATCCAAACTGGCCCCTCTGAGTGGTCTGCAGCTCATGCAGTTTCCAAAGCATGCCTGGGCAATGTCTGGCTCATATCATTGCTGAGCTGGGACTGTTTTACTGTCGCAGGCCACAGCCACTGTGGTTTAGAGACTGTTTATCAGAAAGCCTCTGGAGGCAATTAGGTGGTGAGGTCCTGTCAAAGGACCACCAGTGGTGGTGGAACGATGTTGCGTCTTCCTCAGGAAGGACCTGATGAAGCTACCGGAGCCTAGGCTGGGGGGCAGGAAGGGCTGAGTCTTTGCTAGGAAGGTGAGATGCTGGCTGCTGTTAGTGAGCCTGTGCTTTCACAGCTCTGGCTCATTCTGGGTTACAACAAGCTGCCATACCCCAGGCCTGCAGACACCAGCCTGGGGCAGGGTGTTCCTCATCATCTGAATAACATTCAGGTAAGGCTTTTTCCTCATCATTACCACAGTGGTTTACTTTAGGTGAGCAAACATGCAACTGAGGGGCTGCAGGAGGGGAATTTTCCTAGGTGAAAGGACAGGATCACACGAAATGATGGGATGGAAAGTGCAAATTGAAGTGCAATGTCAAGAAACATTTTTTGATCTTTCAGGTGACAGCAAGGGGTTTGGTATTGATTTTGTCAGTTCAGTGATGAAACACAGCTATGAACAGCTGTGATGGGTTAGAAACTTTCCCTGCCCAACTATTGGAATTTCACAGACTAGCTCAGACAAAGCTCTATTTACAGCAACA
Organism: Pogoniulus pusillus; assembly: GCF_015220805.1. Classification (NCBI taxonomy): domain Eukaryota; kingdom Metazoa; phylum Chordata; class Aves; order Piciformes; family Lybiidae; genus Pogoniulus; species Pogoniulus pusillus. Next base: position 26,369,731 of record NC_087270.1, on the reverse strand, counting down.
CAACATTTACAAGCAGATGTAAACAATATTTACAGTTATCTACAAAGTAGAAATAATACAGAAATCCAAACTCCTTCCCAGACAAAGAAACTGCCCAGAAAGGGCTCAAAGCTTCCCCTCTCTTTTCCCTCTACTTTCCCAGACAGACAAACAAAACAAGCAGCAAAGCTTAGGTGGTTATGTGGTAGCCAAGATTAGTGGAGAGATATTACGGTGGAGTGAAGAATCACGGAATCAACCAGGTTGGAAGAGACCTCCAAGATCATCCAGGCCAACTTATCACCCAGCCCTGTCCAATCAACCAGACCATGGCACTAAGTGCCCCATCCAGTCTTGTCATGGACACCTCCAGGGATGGAGACTCCACCACCTCCCTGGGCAGCCCATTCCAATGCCAATCACTTTCTCTGGCAACAACTTCCTCCTAACATCCAGCCTAGACCTCCCCTGGCACAACTTGAGACTGTGTCCCCTGGTTGCCTGGCAGAAGAGACGAACCCCACCTGGCTACAGCCTCGTTTCAGGTAGCTGTAGCCAGCAATGAGTAAACAAATAGCTGCAGTTACACAGACTAGAGGGACAGAGATTATTTACATTTTGGCTTTTTTATCCCTCTCAGCTAACCAATGAATGATACAGACTCCATCATTATTTTCTTTTCACAACCAATGACCTAATTTCTCTCATTAAAACATTCCAATTAGCCTCAAACCAGCACAACAGCCAAGTCCCAGCGAGAGGAAATGGCCTCAAGTTTGCACCAGGGGAGGTTTAGGTCAGACATTAGAAGTACCTTCTTCCCTGAAGGAGTTCTCAAAGCCCGGCACAGGCTGCCCTGTGCTCAAATCCCCCTTAAGCAATGACTGAGCAAGTCTTGGTTTGACAGAGCCCTTTAACACCTTCTTTTGCCTGCCAGCCTTCAGCTAGCCAGGAAACACTGGGTTAATCACATTTTTTGAGTGGGAAAGTGGAGGAGAAGGTTTTACTTTGCTAGCACACAGCCAGCTTGTGTGGCTTCAATGGGAGCTGCATCAGGGATGCTGGTGTAAGAGTTCCCAGGCACAAAGCACAGGGTTTGTTCCACAACATGCAGAAAGGGAGGGGAAAGAAATTAACAAATACACAAAGTAGAAATCCTTTGGCTGCTTATATTGAATGAAAAAACAAAACAAAACAAAACAAAACAAAACAAAACAAAACAAAACAAAAAAAAAAAAAAAAAAAAAACCAAACTGAGACAGGCAGTGTGAGCTTGCAACCCAGAAGGCCAATGGCAGCCAAAGCAGTGTGGGCAGAGCTGGAGAGAGGAGATCCTGCCCCTCTGCTCTGCTCTGCTGAGACCTCACCTGCACTGCTGGGTCCAGCTCTGGGGTCCTCCAGCACAGGAAGAACATGGACCTGATGGATAGGGTCCGGAAGAGGCTACCATAGAATCATAGAATCAACCAGGTTGGAAGAGACCTCCAAGATCATCCACTCCAACCTATAACCCAGCCCTATCCAGTCATCTAGACCATGGCACTAACATGATCAGGGGGCTGGAGCAGCTCTGCTATGGGCACAGGCTGAGGGAGCTGTACAAGGCAGATATGATATTAATAAAAATTATTAATTCTTATTTATGACTCTAACCTCCTGCCCACCGCCTATTGGAGGGTCTTTTGCTCGGTCGTGAGGATCTTTCACGTTGCATAGGTACAGCACAGGGCAGCATTAGCCAGTTTAGAGCAGCCGAATAAGACAGCCGTTTCCATCGGAAAGCTCCGGCGGCAATGTGCCGCTGCTCCACCAGGGAGAGATTGGGCAGGCTGCAGGGCAGCCAGCCCGAGGCGGCAGCCAAACAGGGAACCTGCGCAGGGGAACGAGCGGCTGAGAGTTGGTGCTCAGGCAGCGCGCACTTTGGAGCCTCTCTGCCGCAGCGCTAAGCCCAGGCGGAGTGCGCTGGCTCTGGTTACCCAAAGGCACCGGCACGGCACGGAGCCAGCGGCAGCTGCGGGCTCGGTCCCGGAGGACGTCTCCGCAGAGATCTCAGCTCGGCTGGCTGGGGCTTTAGTGCCGTCGAAGGGCGAAGGAGCGGCAGCAGCCTCCCCGTCCGCAGCTCGTCTCGGCTGCGGGGTTTCGGGCTCCGGCAGGGCTTGCTCGGAGCCGCTTTACGGAGCGGCAGACGCAGACTCCTTTCCCGGGACGCTCCGGGGCGACCCCCGTTCAGATCCCGGCGCTGTGGGCTGCGCGTTGCGGCGGCGTGGACCGCGGCACGGCGGCGGCTGCGGCTGCTTTCCCTGGCGGTGCTGAGCCCGGGCCGGTTCCAGGCTGTCTTTAGCCCGGGCACTGCGCACAGGCTCTGCGCGGCACTAGTGCGGAACGTGCGCGGCTCCGCCACAGCGCTGGGCAGGGTCTCTCAGGGCACGACAGGCACTCGGCTTGCCGGGGCACACTGGGGCACGGCTGCTCTCTTGGCTCTCGGGGCTCGTCCGGGTGACACAAGAGAAGCGAGGCTTACGCCAGGCTGCGGCGAGGCTTCGTGGCTTGCCCAGGTAAACTGAGGCAGAGCAGGCTGCTGGAGGTAAGCAGGCAGCTCCCCCGGGTAAAGCAAGCAAAAAACCGACACCGTTTGACAAGCTCGGCTTGCGTTTGTCATTTGCCCGAGCGTCAGTGTGGCCAACTGGCAAAGTGATGAACCACTGAGGATGGCAGCCTGCCACACCTGACCCAGTACGGCAGGTGCAAGAGGCCCCGCACAGGTAGGGCACAGTCTCCACTTGTGCAGGGGGAGGTCTAGGCTGGATGTTAGGAGGAAGTTCTTCCCAGAGAGAGTGATTGGCACTGGAATGAGCTGCCCAGGGAGGTGCTGGAGTCGCCATCCCTGGAGGTGTTCAAGAAAAGCCTGGATGGGGCACTAAGTGCTATGGTCTGGTTGATTGGAAAGGGCTGGGTGCTAGGTTGGGCTGGATGATCTTGGAGGTCTCTTCCAACCTGGTTGATTCTATGATTCTATGTCCCTGGCAGGCCTTTGTCTTTTTCCAACCTTTCCCAGTTTACCTGGAAAGGGGGAGGGGCAGCTTGTCTTGGGCCCATAGCACCCTACCACCACAAGAACCCAACATCTGATGGCTGTGCTCTGGATCACAGCATTGTGCTTTATGTTAGACCTGCTCTGACTTCCTGCCAACCCGTGCTAACTATTAGTTTACTCAGCCCTCCCCAGAAGCAACTCGCTGCTGACTCGTTATCTCCAACGTTCTCATGCGACTGAAGACTGACTAATGACTTAATCACAGCTCGTGGCACTAAGCCTCAGTGACAACCCACACAGGCATGCGCAGCACCACGTTGTGGCACCATCGGACACTCAGCACCCTGTCGCCACATGCAGTCCTGGCTGCTTTGGTCCCTGATGAATTTTTTGTCTAGGTGCAGGTTTGAATCCCTCTGAAGGTTATAGGCTGGATGAGAAAGGTGATGCTAACTTTGGTTTGCATCCTGAGGAGGCAGCTGGCTTAGAGAGGATACCCTCTGGGGACACTGATTCTTCCCCAGGAACAAGGGGCAGCTCCGAGGTTTTGGGGAGGACTTGGTGAAGTATCCTAGCAGGATACTCCACAGCTCACATCTAGAAGATGGTCTGGTGCAGGGTCAGGAGATGTACTGGGGGAGGTTTGAAGGTAGGGGTGTTCAGCAGCATGGCTGTGAGCCTAGTCAAGCCACTCTGGTTCAGGGTCATTTTAATTGATAATCCGAAAAGGAGCTGCTGCTGCTGGGGCTGCATGTGGTTTAGAGCAGCACAGGAAGGTGGCCAAGAGCCTTCACTGCTTCTTCATGGCTGCAGTCAGCTCACAGTCCAATACATGCTGTGATGGGAACAGGGGAGAGGACCATATGTGGTTGCAGTGCACGTTTGACTCAGAAAGCCTGCTCAGAACAGCACATGGCTGTCAGAGGACACAAAGGAGCTGCTTAAATATCACAGACGACTTCAAGCTCCTCTGAGTTTCAGTGCTGGGAGGGGAAAAAGCGTTCTGAGATGAGATGGATCAGCCTACCTCTTCCCACCTCTGACCAGTTACCCACAGTGCTCGGTCACTTTGGGTCAGCTTGGCTCCCCCAAAAGACCAAGACCTTTATGCTCAGCTCCCCGCTGTCTCACGTGGTGGTACATGCTTACATGGGACAAGGGGACAAGGCAGGATCAGAGTAAAAACCAGCCCCCCAGCTTGCTGCCAGCAAGGAGCTGAATTCTGAAGTCTAGTTTTTAGCACCAGTTCCTCCAGACCTCTAGGCATGGAGCAGAGGACCATAAACCTTGAGTGGTTGTTGCTCTTTTTCCATAGCAAGTGGCATGTGTTAAATATAAGGAAAGAGCCAAAGCAGACACTAAACTCAGCTGTTTCCTCTTTATTTTTTTTTTTAAGTGGGGAAAGAACAGCCTTCTGAAAATTGTTCCTCCCATGGGAGAGATGTTTTGTAAAGCTGATTCGTCTCTGAAGTTTCTTCTGAACTGCATTTCAAAAAGAAACGAGTCTTGAGGCAGGATGGAGATGGGGAAGGGACTGCAAGAGGGGCAGAGGCAGGAAGTTGTGCTCACACAGATTTAAGGAGGGTTTGGGCCAATTCATGACACAGAAGTCCATCAAAAGCTAGTTATCATGAAGATGTTCATTTAGAGTTACCAAGAGGGTCAGTAATGGAGTGTGAGCCCTGGTCCTGCTGTGGCTGCTCTCCTGGGACTGAGCTAGGTTTGATTCTGGCACCACGGCCTCCTGGACCTCGTTCCTGCAGCAGCAAGACAAGGCTGCAGCAGGGATGCTGGGATGCTGGCAAGCCTGTGTGGGTGCTTTGGGTTCTGAGAGAGGGCAGCACAGCCTGGTGAAATCAGGGAAAAGCCTGCCAAGGGTCAAAGTGATAAACCCAGCAGCTACCGGTGGAAGAGTGCAGCAGGTGACACGACCTGGAGCAGCTCATGGGAGCTTAATGGGACCCCATTCAATATGGAAGGAGGGACTGTCTGCTAGGTCAGGGCATGAATGCTAGGGGCAAGGCTCTGTGTTGTAAATGCCCATCTTGTCCTCTCTCCCCAGGCTTCCTTCACCCTTCTCCAGCTTCTGCCAGTTGCAATGAATTCCTATATGGCTTAATAAAGTAAGCATGGGACAGCAGTGTGAGATCTCCTGCAATCTAGCCCCAGGCATACTATTCACCTCTGCATGCCTCAGTCTCACTGGTAAAGTGGATAGCAATGAGTGCTATCAGCAATGTTCATCACCATCATCATCATCATGCATGCTAAGTGATTCATGACACACACAGCTCTGGACACGTAAGGCAGCACACAAGGGGCAGGGAGCACTGGGCTCATCCTGGTGTGATGCCCACCCACCATCACAGTGGTTTTCCACCTATCCTTCACCTTCTTCCCCACTGCATCTTGCCCAGCTTTTGCCCTTCACTCTGGTTCCTGGGAGGAGAGGCTTCTTCCTAGACAAGACCTAGCAGACTATCGGTACCAGGGCTCATGCCAGGACCTTTTCCACCCACACCTCCACACTGCCGTCACCTGCACCCATCTTCCACGTGCCCACACTCATGCTCATTACTTCCTCATGGCCAAGTCCCATGGGAAGTGACAGCTCTGGCAGCTATGGAGAGATGTAGGGTTCACTCCTTCTCAAGACTGAAGGTATGCCTTGCCTTGTAGGGAAGGATTAGGGGATGCTGGTAGCTCAGCAAAGAGGAGGTTAAAGGCTTTGATCAGAGTGCCATAAATACCTAAGTTGGAAATCAAGGAGAGATAATACACTAATGAGTGCAGAGAACAAACCTACAGTGAATCCAAAGGCTTCACTGTAGGCCTTCATAGTAAAGACTCCACAGAGAGTTCAGTTTTAACAGCAGGCTTTGCTTGCAGCAGTCACCAAACGTGGGGATGGGTTTACTAGCAGGGCAGATTTTATCTCAGGTGTTGAGGCTTCTTTGGCAGAAATATCACCTCTGAGGCAAGGATGGCTTCAGATGCCCTTTTGTTCTTATACTCTGGGAGCTTTGAGTTATATTTCTTAATTTCTCTTTTAAAATGCCAGAGCCACTGAAACGCAGGCTGAGAACTAGCAGAGTTGTGTACACACAGCCTCGCACCACTTCTGTTTCTAGCCCTTGCTAACCAGCAGGTCTTGCTGTGAGGAACACAAAAACATCTCTGTTGATTTTGTGTGCTCTGCTAGGGCAGGACCATGTTGGTTTTGTCCCAAGTGATGACAAGGACATCATACTGTTGGAAGGGATCCAGAGGAGGCCATGAAGATGATCAGTACCGCCTATAAGGGGACAGGCTGGGAGACTTGAGGCTGTCCAGCCTGGAGAAGAAAAGGGTCCAGGGAGAACTTAGAGCACCCTTCCAACTGGGGTTGTTTAGCCTGGAGATGAAGAGGCTCAGGAGTGACCTCATTGCTGTCTACAGCTACCTGAAGGGAGGTTGTAGCTAGGTGGAGTTGGTCTCTTCTCCCAGGCAACCAGCAACAGAACAAGGGGACACAGCCTCAAGTTGTGCTGGAGGAGGTCTAGGCTGGATGTTAGGAGGAAATTCTTCCCAGAGAGAGTGACTGGCATTGGAATGAGCTGCCCAGGGAGGTGGTGGAGTCCCCATGCCTGGAGGTGTTCAAGCAAAGCCTGGTCTATGTGCCATGGTCTGGTTGAATGGCTAGAGCTGGGAGCTAGGTTGGGCTGGATGATCTTGGAGGTCTCTTCCAATCTGGTTAATTCTATGATTCTATGATAAAGGTCCCATCCAACCCAAATGATCCTATAATTTATTGATTCTTTATCATGGAATCATAGATCTGTTTCAGTTAGGAAGAACTTTTCAGATCATGCAGCCCAACCATTCTCTAACTCTGCCGAGGGTGGGGCTAAGCCTTCACAGGATCAGAGGATCACAGGCCTTGGAAAGAGATCATCAAGTCCAACTCCTCTGCCAGAGCAGGACCATATAGTCTAGCTCAGGCCACAGAGGAACACATCCAGACAGGCCTTGAAAGTCTCCAGAGAAGAAGACTCCACAACCCCTCTGGGGAGTCTGTGCCAGTGCTCTGGGACTCTTACAGTAAAGAAGTTCCCCCTTGTGTTGAGGGAGAACTTGGCTCTCAGCACCACATCTCTGCCTCTTGGAAACACTTCCAGGCACGGGCATTCAGCCACCTCCCCAAGAAGCCTGTGCCAGGCTTGAGAACCCTTTCAGGCAATAAAGTTCTTGTAACATCCAATCTAAACCTGCCCTGGGGCAAATTAAGGTAATTTCCTCTTCTCCTATCACTTGTGGTAAGGGGAAGATCCCAACCCCACCTAGCTCCAGCCTCCTCTCGGGGAGCTGTAGAGAGCAATGAGCTCTGCCCTCTGCCCCCTCTTCTCCACACCAAACACCCCCAGCTCCCTCTGCTGCTCCTCCCCAGCCCTCTTCTCCAGCCTCTTCCCCACTTTCCTTGCCCTTCTCTGGACCTGCTGCAGCCCTTCAATGTCCTTGGAGTGAGGGCCCCAGAACTGAACACAGAATTCAAGGTGTGGGCTCCCCAGGGCTAAGCGCAGGAGGACAATGCCTGCTGTAGTCCCGCTGGCCACACCACCGCTGATGCAAGCCAGGATGCCGCTGAGCCTCTGCGTACGTCCCCTGCCTGCGCCGGCCGCGGGCAGCCAGGCGCCGGCCCGCGCCCTCCGGCGCGCCAGGGGGCAGCACTACAACTCCCGCCATGCCCCGCGGCCGCGGGCGCGGCCCCGCCCCGCCGGCGGAGTGCGCGCGCGCGGCTGCTGCCGAGTCAAAGGGCTGGCGGTGAGCGAATGAGCGCGGAGGTGGCCGGCAGGGGTTCGCCGTTGGCGTCGGCACGGCGGCGCAGACCCACATCGATCGGCAGCTTTCCGGTGTGTTTTTCGCAGCGCCGGCTCGCCGAAGCCTGTGGGAGCGGGAAGGAGACTTACGGAAGCTCCTTCCCCGCTCGCCCAGCTGTGGCTGTTGTCCTCCCTGCGGCCCTGAGGAGACGGAGACTCTGAGGCTGCCCTCTTCCCTTTCTCCCTCAGCCTCGGGGAGCAGCGATTGCTAGCGCGGGGCGCTTCTCCTGTCTGCTCCCTTCTTGCCTGGGGTAAGTCGCGACCGAGACTCGTCCGTGCGTCCGTGTCGCCGGTGGGGGACTGTTCGGGGGGTTGCCTGCCTCTTGGGGCTGCCTCCGTTTCTCAGCCGCCTTCCCCCGCAGGCCTACGCGCTTTGTGCTGTGCCTTGTCGGGGCTGGGTTATTTAAGGCTGTTTTTTAACCTAAGTCTCTCTCTTTTTTTTTTTTATTTTTCCTGAGACCTTAGGAAGTTTGTTGCCTGCTTCTTATTATTATATTTTTAGTAGTTTTTCTTACTTACAACCCCCTTCCCCCGCCATCCGCCCCGCAGTCGGCCGAACCGCGCCGTGGGGCTGGGGATGTGCTGGGAAAGCTCTGCCATGGAGCAGCTATGGAGCCGCCTGCCCTTGGAAGCAAAACGGCAAACAAAGAAAAGAAACCAGGATCGTTCAGTATTTGGAATTCGAGGTTTTTTTTTTCCCCAGATGGTGTTGTTTTGTTTTATTTTTGGGGGGGGGCGGGAGGAAAAGAGTCGTCCCCCCTCCCTCCCCGGAGTCCAGGCTCCGCCGTTTGTCGCCGTCCACTGTGACGGAGCCAACGTTGAATGGGAACAGCTGCAGCACGCAGGCGTTTGGAAACGAAACAAAGGGGCATTTGGTTTTGCTGTCGTTCATCTGTGCAGTCTTGGTGCGAAAGCAGGCTGCTTTTTCTTTTTTTTCGGTAGCTCTTCCAAATTTGATGTTGTCTTGCTCTGGAAGAATCCAGAGAGCCGGTAGGTAAGTTGTCTTTTTAAGCTGGTGAGGGGCGGGGGAGGATCGCAAGGTTTCTTTTCCATGTCCTCACAGTCTTGGCTCTTTCGTGAGCAGCCTGCCGTCCAGTGAAACTTTCATCAGTTTTTTCTTTTCGCTCTACTATTTTTTTTTTTCGTTTCCGCGTTGCTAAACAATGCGATTTCAGGAAGAGATAATAATAGGAGGACGTTTCTGGCTGTAGCAGCCATGCAGAAGATCTTTAAGAGGCAGGGAGAAAAGGAGTGTTTTCAGATGAATTTTTTTTGCCCTTTAAAGGAGTTGTTTATAAGCAATTACCATGTTTTTTATACTGAAAGCTTGTTCATTTTTTCCTTTCCTATACATTTTCTAATTACCCCCTCAAAAAAACTGCAGCTACTTTGCCACTGCAAAAGGCAGCTTCCATAACCCATGCAAGCAAGAAGCAAGCTTAGCTGTAATGCTCCTGTTTCTGACCTCCCATTTCACTGGAACTCCTCTGCCTTGAAAGCAAACAACCAGGCCAGTAGAATCGGAAAGCATCTGGCAATTCTGCATCCAAAGGCTGGTGGGGTTATTTTTTCCCGTTTCGAACGTGTGGGGGGAGCAGGGGGAGAGGCGGAGATAAAAAAAGACCATTTCCGGTTTCTCTTCAGTAGCTTTTCAGATTTTTGGTGTTGTGGGTTTTTTTCCCACAAAAGCAGCAGCTGGGTGACTTGTTGCTTTTTATGCTGGAAGGCAGCGGGAGGTTAGAGGAGATGAAAGCTGCAGCTAACTAGGCTGCCTATTTTTTTTTGTTTGCATGCGTCGCCCTGCAGTCCCGTGTGGCTTCACGTTGGCTTTGTATTGTGTTAGACCCAACAGGTTAAGTTTGGGACTAACGTCGTGCTAGAGTTCAGATGTGTGCGTGAAATGTTTCCCCCTCTCCGTGCCTCTGCCTTCCTTCCCACCAAGAAAAAAGCCTGGTTTGTAGAAAATTGAGCAGTCCTAGTAGGGAAATTAGACCTTTGTAGTGCCCTGTGAGAGAAGTGTCCTAAGTTCTTTTTGAAGTGGTATGAATGGCCAGGCAGGAGGTCGTTTTATGTGGATACCTACTGACAACCTTAAGCTGAAACATCTCCTGTTTCAAATGAATTCAGCTTCACCTCAGTGGTGTGAAGTGTGCCTAAAGAATTTCTTGCTGAACACTGAAATGGGTTTCTCAATGCAGCAAACAGGTCACCGTGCCCATGCACACCTTGGAAATTAACGTTTGGAACTAGTCTTGGAGCTAAGATTGTCTTTTATTTTGGTGTCAATACTGGTTGCTATTAAGAAATGCAGCATGGAAAACCAGGATCCCTTTCACTTCAGGATTTGGAGCTAGCGACTGTGCAAAACAAAGCATCACCTTTGTGGAGCTGGTGGTATTGAAAGCTCTTACTCATTTGGAAGGAATTAATTACAGTTACATTTCTATGTGAAATGTCTTCTCAGGCAGGAACTGTGGAATATGCAGAAAACACAAAGCTGTTTGTAGATGCTGATGCATGCCCTGAGCTAAAACAAAGGGAAGAATGAGGGTATATAATGAGAAATCAAAGGCATCTTTGAGTGCCTACTTCTAAGCAAAATTGCACAGTTGATTAGGAATTCCTGCAGGATACCAGTAACTGGAGGTACATTACTAGCTGGTCATCATGCACCTTGGTGGTTAGACTGTCAAAGCTTTGACTGCAGCTCTCTTGCTTCCCAGACATTTGTTCCTTAGTTTCCAGATTCTCAAGCATGCTGACAAACTGTCAAAAGAAGTGACAGCAAAGAGATGGTGCAGGAAGTAGGTCGAGTGCTGCTATGTACTGCTGAGAGAGTTTCAGTGGAAAAAGAGTAAGCCTGTTTCCATCTGATCTAGTATCTGCTTCCTTTCAGTCTACTGGTCAACAAGTGGCACCAGTAAATGTCAGCCTCCGTTCTGAAACTGCTGTTGCATCCTTCATGGGGCTCAGTCAGCCTGACTGGAAGGAAAGCTTTGTGGGGAAGAAGCTAAAAGAGCAACTGAGTTATGATCCTGTGATGTCCAAATTACATCTGTTGGTCAGATGTGGCTCTGTCTCCCATGAGGCCCTGGGCAGTTGGTGGGGTGGGTTTCCCTCTCCCTGTGTTGCTGGAGCAAGAGGGTGTGTTCTGTGGTGTGTTCTTTGTGGCTTTAAATGTTGTGCAGTGGGTGTGGCAGTTCTAATAGTCACAAGTGATGGTGGTTTTTGTGTACAGTGCTCGAATGGATGTATTCAGAAACCTGCCTTCCAAGTTAGAAAAAGCAGAAGTTATTTGGCATACTAGGAACTAGTTCTTAAACTACAAGAAAAAACAAGCTCTACTCTGATGCTTTCTCCTAAAAGCACTGAAATCTGTTGACAGTAAGTTGATTTGCTGAGAAGTGACAGCCTTGCTCTATGGATATGTGATTTTGCAAGTATCCTGCATTTATGATTTGGAGATCTTGCCTCATGGAGGAAAAGGTGCTAAGTGTGTGGTTTATGGGCTGTGTTAGGTGAGCCCTACACCATGGACTTCTTTTGCTGATCCATGCTAGCTGCTTAAAATGATATTTTGGAATAGCCCTGTGGTTGTGAATGGATGTGAAATAGGTGACTGGAAACTGCAGGTTCTGCCAGAGAAGTCTGCTGTTCTGTGCTGAAGGTAGGTGGTCATCAGTGCCAGCCTTGCTTGCTTCAGCAATGTCTCCTGGCTGGCATACCAGCTATAAGTGCTGTGGGGTGGTGGTTTGGGATGTAAGCATTTCATTCAGACTGAGGGCATCAGTCCAACTGGAAGTGTTCAATGAGAGATAGTGTCCTCAGGGCCCTGCCTATGCAGCAGCACAGTTCAGAATATGAAAAGGTGACAAATATGAGTCTGCTGACCTTGCTGCTGAAGTCAGTGATGAGACTTGCCTGCTAGCCCTGGCACACTGGTGGATAAATTCTGGATGTGGGGTTCAAAGCTGTAATACTTGAGAGCAGAGAGGACTGAAGATTGCAGTGTGCTCTTGGCTGTGCTTTCAGGAGTGCTAGTATCCTATCAGTTGAAGGTGTGTGGCAGTTGTCAGAGCAGGAGTGGCCTAACCCTCCAGCTCTGGCCCTGTATCAACTTCTGGGTAGAGGATTCAGTCAGCTCACACTCCAGTTGTGGTACTTTCCTTGTTTGCCAGTAGACTATATTGTAGAAGACTCTGGATGTGCTGTGCTGGCTCAGAATGCCCCCAGTCTCCTTCTATGTGGTGTATACAGCTACATCAATCAGTGCCAACCTTCTTTGTGGCAGATTAACTGTAGAGATGTGAAGAGAGACAAGTGCTGGTTTTGGGAGAGGTTCTTTCAGATGAACCCTTTGGGTTGGAGAAGCCCTTTAAACTCATCCAGTCCAACCATCGTCTAACTCTGCCAAGGCTGGGACTAAACCATGGCTATCAGCCCCACATTTCTGCTCTTTGAAACACCTCCAGGGATGGGCACTCAACCACCTTCCTGGGCAGCCTGTGCCAGGCTTTGAGAGCACTTTCAGGGAAGAAGTTTCTTCTAATGTCCAACCTAAACCTGCCTGCCCCCCTCCTGTCACTTATTCCCAGAGAGAAGAGGCAAATCCCCACTTGTCTCCAGCCTCCTTTCAAGCTGTTGTTGCCAAAAGGCCTCCCCTCAGCTGCCCTCCTCAGAACAAATCATCCCAGTTCCCTTAGTTGCTTTTCAAGACCTGTTCTGTAGTCGCAGGTGTTTCAAAGAGGCAGACGTGGTGCTGAGGGCCGTGGTTCAGCCCCAGCCTTGAGAGAGGTTGGACTTGATCGTGAAGGGCTCTTCCAACTGAAACAATTCTGGGAAAGAATATTTTGTAGTTATTTGCAATATATGAGTTTGGAGCAAGTTGATCGAGTAAGATTCTTTGTGAGAGTTTGTTGGACCTAGGGCTCGAGGAGAATGTTGGAAAATAAACCTGAAGCACAGAAAAATAAATGAAGAAAACACAAGGCCCTGCCTATCCAAAATTGCCTTTAAGTCATCTTTTATTGATGGAGTTTTGCTTTCATTGTCAATGGATTAATCTGCCTGGATGTCCTTATCTGCTTTTTTCATTACATTTCAAGTGTGCAACATTTCTGCAGCTGTTGGACTAACTGGACAACTTCACAAACACTTCCAAATGCTTTTCTGAGCTGGGATTCCTGTTTGCCATGCTTCATGGCTGAGGTCAGTGACAGAGATCAGATGTGAAGGGGTTGAGTTGGCTTCTGTGAAGAAACTAAACCATTGGCATCAGTAGAGCTGCAGGGCTGTTTAGAGGCATCATGAGAGCAAGCATGGTGACCTGACTTGAGCATGTTGTCTGGGCCTGCCTTGCCTCTCCAGAGCTCCTGTTTCATGGCCCAGTGGTTTATCTGGAACTGGCATCTTTGGGTTAGATCTTGTCAGCCTCTTCTCCTTGGTGGCAAGTGACAGAGCCATAGGGAATGATTCCAAGCTGCCCCAGGGGAGGCTCAGGCTGGATGCTAGGAAATACTTCTGCACTGGAAGGGTTCCCAAACATTGGAATGGTCTGTCTAGGGCAGTGCTGCAGTCCCCATCCCTGGGGGTGTTCCAGCAGCCTGTGGAGCTGGGCTTAGGCGTGGTTTAGTGCTGACCTGGCAGTGCTGGATCAAGGGCTGGATCGGATGAACATCTGACCAGATGCTTTCTGTGTTTCTGTGAAACCTTTCTGTCATCTTTGTCCAAGCAAGCAACACTGACTGGGGCAGGACAGGAATCTCCTAGATAGAGCCATGGACTTTGGGCATGGAAACTAATAGGCCTGTGTAGCCTGCACTTGTGGCCCCTTGGCCATTGAGGCTTTTGGGGTGCTGAAAGACAGCACTAAACTAGTAGCAAAATCACGGTTTAATGTTTGTAATTCCTTTTCTTGTGGTAACCTTATGCCACTCTGCTGGTTACAGGTCCACCCCAAAGTGTCTACCTTCCCTGTCCACAGCTCCTTCAGCTTTTAGTGGCTGAGCAGTATTAAGTAGTAAATACTTGATTTTAAAATAGTACAAACTTGAGTTACTTTGTCTGAATTTTCCTTCTCCTAAGACAAATCATTTGTGTTAAATGATAAAAGTGATCTTGCGGGAAGGCTGCAGAGGGAGTTCTTACAAGAATGTCCACTGACAGGACAAGGGGAAATGGATTTAAATTGAAGGAGAACAGGCTTAGATTGGATCTGAGGAAGAAATTCTGCACTAGAAGGCTGGCAAGACTTTGAAATGGATTGTCCAGAGAAGTTGCAGATGCCACTTCCTGGAGGTATTCAGGGCCCAGACTGGATGGGGACTTGACCAACCTGTGCTAGTTAAGAGGTGTCCCTGCCCATGGCAGGGGTTTGAAATAAATGATCTCTGAGGTCTCTTCCAGCCTGAGCCATTCTGTGATAAAAGTAGGCACTGAAGAATTTCTGCTAAGAAATCTAAAGGCTTCAGAATCAAACTCTGATGGTAATGTGACTTCAGATGTAGGAAGGCTGCTTTCAGAGCTCCACAGAAAGCTATATGATCCCCACGAGTGTCATGAGTACCTTGGCTGTTTGTGCCCAGCTCCCTAGGGGATCTTTGTCCTTGACCTGGATATGTCCCAGTATAATGTGTCTTCTGTTCTTGGGTGTCAGGTGGCCCAATCATAGCTCCAGGCTTGAATGGCCACCAGAGAGGAGACTGGCCAGTTTGGGCTGGAGAAGAGGTGGAGTAGTGCTGCACACTTGTTAATGACTTACTCCTTTGTTCTTTTCTGCTTCCAATTGACAAAGTGAAGCCAGGCGTAAAGACACCTCTATTTTTACCCAGCAAATGTTGGATGCAGATGCTGTTTGACTTGCTCATGTTAAAATCATTTTTAGTATCAGTAGTGATGACTAGAAGTTGAACTGGCAGGGGGGAAGCTCTTAGTCAAACTGTAAACCAAGTCACTGTGCTAGCACCTAAATTCAACACCTGCTACGTGCATGTGTTAGGGGAGATTTGTTTAATGTGCCTTCAGCAAAGAGCTGGGAAAGATGCATCTCAAATTCCTTGAAACTTAGAGTCAATCAGTAAAAACTGTTGTTCATCATGGAAGATACCTAAACTTTTTTTTTTTATCAGAGAGTAGACATAACCAAAGAGGTTCTACTTTTGTGTTTTCATGGCATTTCACAGAATCCCTGACTGGCAGGGGTTGGACGGGCCCTTTGAATATCATCTAGGCCAACCCCTTCACTAGAGCAGGGTTACCCAGGCTAAAGCACACAGGGACATATCCAGGTGTTTGGAATGCCTCCAGAGATGGAGACTCCATGGCCTCTCTGAGCAGCCTGCCAGAGCCCACTGCTCTGCCATCTTCACAGGGAAGGAGTTTTCCCTTCTGTTCCTGTGGCACCTCCTGGGTTCCAGTTTGTGTCCATTGCCTCTTGTCCTGTCCCTGGGCACCACTAACCAGTCTGTCTGCATCTTACTGACCCTCACTCTTCATCATTGCAGTCCTCAGGCTGCTATTCCCCAGGCTGAGCAGCCCCAGGGCTTTCAGTCTCTCCTCACATGGTGATGCACAGTGCCCTCAGCAGCTCAGGGGCTCTCTGCTAGACTGTCTCCAGTAGCTCCTTGTCCCTCTTGAACTGGGGAGCCCAGAACTGGACACAATGCTCCAGATGAGGAGCAGAGTAGAGGGCAAGGAGAGCCTTTCTTTACCTGCTGGCCACACTTTTCTGAGTGTATCCCAGGATTTGTGATTTTTCTTGCGTGAAACTGTTCAGGCAAATCTGTGATGGTAATGCTGATGCTTTAGATGAGGACTGCTTCCATCTGCTCTCCCTGCACTTCAGAGTTCAACCATTTCATGTGCTTTCATATGCATATAAAACTACACAGAATCACGGAGTCGCTTCAGTTGGAGAAGACCTTTAGGATCAAGTCCAGCTCTCACCTGTATAAATATGACTGCACTTCATACCTTGGGGTTAGCAGACTGTGTTTAAGACAAATGATATTTTAATGCATATTAATCTGAACACAGTTGATCACACTTCTGCTTAGGAAGTTTTCACAGCCAAGTCATCCCCCCTTGACTCCTCTTGTAGGTGGATCTATCACACTGGATCTTTGCTCCTTGATATACATTATTTTTTAATAAGATAATTCCTATGCTGCTAATAGCCCACATCAATTATTTTAGCATTCACTTGGTGCTGGATGTGAAATAGTGTTCCAGCAGTATTTCCCTTCTGGTGCAGCAAGAATTGTTGCCTCTTGGTTGAGGTCTCTGTGAAGCTGAGATTGTTGCAGGGGACTGGAGTGTACACCATGGAGAGGAAGTAATGGATTGCTCTGTTGAGGCTGTCAGCCACATGCTGTAGCTGAGGAACTCCACTTTTGGGTCCTGAGCTGAGGAACTCAATCATTCAAATAGCAATGCATGAGTAGCTTTGATGTTTATCCATCTCTTATTCTTTCTTGCCCTAGGTGTGTTCTTCAGGCAGTAGTGTGGTCAATGCCAAAGTTTTGTGTGAGCAGCAGATGAGAACACAAAGCTCAAAGCCACTGCCTCTCATCCCATCACTGTACACCCTTGTAAAAATGTCCCTTTCTAGCTGTTGGGCAGCCTCCTTCAGGTACTGGAAGGATACTCTAGGATCTCCCTGGAGCCTCCTCCAGGCTATTCAGCCCCAACTCTTCCAGCCTGTCCACATAGATATGTAGATACTCCAGCCTTGCGGTCATCTTTGTGGCCACTTCTGGACCCACTCCAAGGCTTCCATGTCCTTCTTGTGTTGAGGGCTCCAGAACTGCTCTAGGTGGGGACTCAGCAGGTCAGAGGGACACAAAAACTGTGTATAGCAAGTGTTTGGTGTCTTTCAGTCTCTTAGAGTATTGTAGGCATGCTGCTGCTATTTTATTATAATAAACAGCCCCTAGTAATGAGGAGGATTAATACTGAGATATTTCTGGCCACTTTGGTATATATTTCAAAACCTCATTCATCAAGAATGTTCCTAGGGAGAGGAGACCAACCCCCTCCTGGCTCCAGCCTCTGTTCAGGGAGCTGTAGAGAGCAATGAGGTTTTCTCTTCTCCACAATAAACACCCCCAGCTCCCTCAGCTGCTCCTCCCCAGCCCTATTCTTCAGGCCCTTCCCCAATATCCTTGCCCTTTGCTGACCTCTTGCAGGGATGAGGCTGTGATCCTTCTGTGCTAGTACCTTGTGCTATCCTCAAAGACAGGTGGGGTGTGCTCTCTTCCAGATCCCTGGAGCTCTGGGCAGGGTGTCTGAGCCCTTCCAGCCAGAACACTAGAAAGCCTGACAAAGCTAAGACTGTGCTTCGCTGTCCTGGCTAACCAGGAGCTCACCTGTGGGGAGGTGGCACATTGCCCATGTACTGGGCTGAGGGGTGATGTCTCCAAAGCCTCAGGTGGCTCTTAGGCTTGTCTTTTTTAACTCTGTGCTTGTTTTGATGAAGGAATTCACAGCTCTGTTGATGCTTAACTTGCGAATGTTTGGAGGCTGCTGCAGAAGTGCAGATCTGTGTTCAGTTACTAATCAAATCTTGCTCTGCTTTGGGCCATCTCAGTAATGAAGTACCAAGGACTGTGAAGGTACTTGGAAGAACTGCTGGTGCAGTGTGAGCTCCCAGTTCTGCTTCCCCTGTGTCAGTGTGACTGAGGACCAGGTGCAGGACTTATCCGAGAGCCAAGGCTGATGCTAAGGAGGAGAGCACACAGTGCTTTGGAGCCTGGGGAGTTACCACATTTGCTGCTGAACTTTGGCAGCAGTGGATGGCATCTCAGAGTGCCAGGACATGTGCCTGCTGGCCACTGTGTTCAGTTCAAGACTGCGCTAAGCACATCGATGGGAAATCGCAGAACTTCTTAGGCTGGAAAAGACTTTCAAGATCAAGTCCAATTATTAGTTTCACACTGACAAGTCCGTGACTAAACCAAATCCCTCAGCACAACATCTAATCACTATGAGTCCCTATGGTTGGAAAGAGCCACCAGGATAATCCAGTTCAACTTTCATACCAGCATCCTTAAGCACTAGACCATAGCCTCAAGCACCACATCCACTCTCATCTTAAAGACCTTCAGGGTTGGTGACTCCACCTCCCTGGGCAGCCTGTTCCAGTGCTTGACCACCTGCTCAGTAAAGAACTTCTTCTGAAGATCCAACCTAAACTTCCCATGATGCAACTTGAGGCCATTTCCTCTTGTCATATCATTAGTAATTCAAGAGAAGAGACCAGCTGCAGCCTCGCTACAACCTCCTTTTAGGGAGTTGTAGAGGGCAGTGAGGTCCCCTCTTGTTTGTATGAATGTGCCATTGGAAAGATAATTTGGATTGGATTTGTTGCTTGTTCTCAGGTGCGTGAAGCTGGAGTGGTCTGAGGCACTCTGCTTGTTCTTGAAAGATCCAGTGCTGTATTTCTGGCTGTTGGGAGATGCTGTCCATGAGTACTTTGTGTTCTGTTGGGTTGATGGCAGCTTCAATAGTACTGCATGTACTGAAAACATCCAAACCAGGCTTAATTCAATTTAGATTTTACAGCTACTATTATTGATTTTTCTTTATTTTTTTTTTTCCTTACAGCTGGTCTGGGCAGTCTGCTAGCATTTTAATTACTTTTCCCTACAGGAATGTGGGGAAGGACCTTGCCAGTCTTTATTTGTGTGTCTAAGGGCTGCTTGTGTGAATAAGAATTGTAGAGATCAGATATCTCTGCTGTGGTCAAACTCTCCATCTATAGAAGCTGCATCAGTATGCTGCTTTATTTGTGAACTTGTCTTGAATGCTGACTGGTTTGGGACATGTAAGGATGGTGTCCTGAACAGAGTCAGTCAAAAAACTTGAAATTTATAGGAACCTGGGACAAGAAGGGACTGTTGGAAGCAGCTGCACCTACTGGAAAAGATGAACTTTGTCATTTTGCAGCTTGTGTGCTGAAAGAATAGAAGGCTGCCCATAAGACCATGGCCTCTGAAGAGACAGAAAAGGCAAGAGGGAGGGGAGAGAAACAGCACAAGTAGGAGTTAGCGTATGAGACAAAAAGAGGAAGGAAATGAGGGGTGGAAGGAACAGAGCATAGAGCAAAGTAGCCAAGCAGGATGAACTGCAGCATTCTGAATGCTGCAGTCGGCAGGAATGCCTGACAGCTGTGTCTGCTGGCTTCAGATCTTGACTGTTCATCTCTCTTCAACCCACAGAGACAAGTGGCTGTGCATAAGCATGGTGTCTGGCCAGGTGCCTGGTAACCTTCAGAGTGGAGCAGGGTTCCCTTCCATTCAGACTTTGTCTTAAGGATGGTGACTAGTCTTTGGAAGCATTACTTTGACAATCTTTAGATACTCTTCCACAACCAATCCTCAGAGACCATATTTCTGTCCTTTTCCTGTCTTGGAATCTGTTGGGGCTTCTTCAAGCTTTTGGCCTTTAACAAGCAGTGCTAAAAGATACTTTGGCAACATGTAACCAAATGGCTACTTTGGAAGAATTACTGGGAGAAGTTCTTGCAAGTAGTCCCTAAAGTGTGTGGATGTGAACGTTAATCTCTTCTCCCGAATAACAAGTGATAATATGAGAGGAAATGGACTTAAGTTGCCCCAGGGGAGATTTAGGTTGGAGATGAAGACCAACTTCTTGATTGAAAGGGTTCTCAGACTGGCAGAGGCTGCCCAAGGAGGTGATTTGAAAGAGGCAGAGCTGTGTGCCGAGTGCCATGGTTTAGCCCCAGCCCTGGCAGAGTTAGAGAATGATTTGACTCTATGGTCTTCAAAGGCTTTTCTAACCTGTGTTCTGTGTTAATGTTGCCAAATCCCAGGTTTTATTTTAACTGCTGCTTATGGGAGGAACTTGCATTAATGTTAGCAGACTAACTATGCCTTGTTTTTTGCCTCCCAAAAGTGTTTTGGTAATTTTTGTTTAGTTGTTGGGCCTCATAAGAAGAATTGATGCTGTATCATGCTGCAGAACTGACTAAGTGTGCTTGTCTTCCCCTTGTCTCTTAAGTTGCCCCAAGTTCTAGACTCCAAAAGATAGCAAAACTGAAATAGAAAACTTGTCCTAAGGAGAAATGGACAGGATGTGACTAAACTTGATGAAAACAGAATCAAAGGTTGTTGCAAGTGTTCTTGTGTAACTGAGGCAGAATTGGACATTTTTTGTTCGGTGCTGCTGCTCTGTTTTCAGACATCCTTCATGTAAGTTTAGTATTAACTCAGTGTGCATGCTAATAAGGTTACTGCTGTCCTAAGCTGTCTTTGCTGATGAATGTAGCTTTTGCTACCTAAAGGAGCCAAGTAAGTTGAATAGAAGAGCAAGGATAGAGAAAACAGGAAGAGTGTTTCCCCCTGCTTCTCAGTATTAAACACATCTTTTAAGGACAGCTGAGGAGCAATCTCTGTTCTCTCAGTTCACTATTAATTCACCTGTGCATTGAAGGAGGTAGAAGCTTGCTCTTTTTTATAGTCACAGAACTGCTGAGGTTGGAAGGGACCTTGGAGATCAAGTCCAGCAGCTCACCTAGAGCTCACAATGCCATCGCTGAACCATGTCTGTCAGCACCACATCCAGGTGGCTTTTAAATACCTGCAGGGGGAGTAGGGGGCTGATGTCCCCTCAGCCTCCTCTTCTGGGAACTAAGCAACTCCAGCTCCCTCAGTTGTATTCAAGTCTTCTGTTAGTGGTAACAGTTAAGTGTAGGCATTCCTGCAAGTGGTGAGAACAGGTAATAAATACCAGTCCTGTGGTGCTGAGTGCTGCTGTCTGTATGCAAAGCTCAGGCCTCTGCAAGAGTAGCCAGATTTTGTCAGTAAAAAGAGGAATTAAATTTGAAAGGGAACTCTGGAGATCTGTTGTAGTTCCTCCTGCTTAGTGTAGTTTGAAAACCACCTCTGTCATCCCTTGGTTTTGCATGGTCTCAAATAGCATACAGCCAGGGTGCCTGCTGTCAGTACTCTCCTGACACTTACCTATACCTCTGTCTTCTGTCACTGCAAACCTTAGACTTACTCAGTATCATTCCAGAACATCATCTGAGATGTCACTGAAACCCACTGACTGCCAACTGTACTTCTTCAATAACTTGAGATAACCAAGTATCTGACTAGTCCTGCACTAGGTATAGTGACTGGACACGAGAGTATGTGTCATGTGCAAAGACACAAGGATGATCCAAGGTCTGAAGTGCCTCTGCTATGAGGGCAGGCTGAGGGAGTTGGGGGTGTTCAGTCTCAAAGAAGACTCTGGTGGGGGTGTCACCTTAGAGCTGCCTGCTATTGCCTGAAGGGTTCCTACAGGATGGCTGCAGAAAGGCTTTTCCTAAGGGTGTCTAGGGACAGGCCAAGGGGGAATGGTTTGAAGCTGAGTGAGAGGAGGGTTAGACTGGAGCTGAGGAAGAAGTTCTTCAGTACCAAGGCAGTGGGACTCTGTAATAGGATGCCTGGGGACACTGTGGATGCATCTTCCTTGGAGGTGTTTAAGGCCAGGCTGGATGAGACCTCACAGCTGAGTCTGAGAGGTGTCCCCACCCATGGTAGGGAGGTTGGAGTAGATGAGCTCTGAGGTCCCTTCTGAACTGAGCCATTCTAGGATTCATGCATTTCTTGAGGTAGATTCATTCCAGTAGACACTGAGACAATGAAACTCTTTGAAACTTCCTCCCAGTGCTTGCGAGCATCAGGAGGAGAGGTAGACTCTCCACTGCTGACAGTTCTCAGCTGCTGCTGCTGCTCACCACTTGGTGCTAGTGTGGATTGGGCTTAACCATATGGTCTTGCTCTGACTTTCTTTCAGAGTATTGAAAACTTGTGTCCTGCCTGCACTAGCACCTAACTGGGCTGAACCCCCAGTTGGCAGCCACCATCACCACCAGGTCGTTTTCCCTCTGCACTTGTGGCTTTTCATTATGTATCGTAAATCCAAGTGGAAGCGCGAGTACAATCTCGAGGTTCTTGGACGTGGTGAGTTGACATCTACATCTGTGCTTAGAGTACAGACTTTTCTGCTTGCACCTGAGACTTCTTCTTCAGATGAGAAATGTGAAGAGAAAACTGATTAACCACTTGTAATCCTTTAAAATAGGCCTTTTATGTGTCTGAGTTTGAGATGACTTGCCAGAAACAGAAATCATGGAATGGTAGAGGCTGGAGAGGACCTCTGGTCACCCAGAGTCAATCACATAGGAACATGTCCTGGTGGGTTTGGAACGCCTCCAGAGATGGAGACCCCAGCATCTCTCTGGGCAGCCTGTGTCAATGTAGAACCACACAATCAACCAGTGCTGACCTGCTGTCACTGCCCACCAGAGCAGTGTTCTCTTAACACTGTGTGGGAGAAGGTTTCAAGGTGTTCATTGGACAGCATCTCTCCACAGCAAGCACTTCCAGCTTTTACAGACTACAGACATGCTCTTGGGAGGATGTCTCCTGAGCTGTACCAGATTTTTCTTTCTTCATGCTCAGACCTTGGATTTCTGCTAAAGCTTGTTTCCAGAGGGCCTGAGCTGACAGAATGTTTACTGCCTGCTGAGAAGGGTGCCTTCTGCTCATCCCCAGGCCTGGCACACCTTTAGGCCTCTCCCCAGATCTAAGTTGTGCGGCTCTGCACCCTTCGTTCCAGACCAGCTGACCAGGCTCTTTCCACAAGCATTGCCTTCCTTGTTTACCTCAAACCTGCTCTATTGTGAGCTGACTTTTTCTCTCTAAGTTGAAACAAATGTATGCATGTGGCCTAGAAGGCAAATCAGATCTTAGGCTGCATCCAGAGGAGTGTGGGCAGCACGGCAAAAGAGGGGATTCTGCCCCTTAGCTTTGCTCTGCTCAGACCTCTCCTCCAATCCTGCCTCCAGCTCTGCTGTGCCCAGCAGGACGTAGAGCTGCTGGAGTGAGGCCTGAGGAGGCCACAAAGATGCTCCAAGGGCTGGAGCAGTTCTGCTGTGAGCACAGGCTGAGGAGGCTGGGGGTGTGCAGCCTGGAGAGAAGGCTCCAGGGGGACCTCAGAGCTGCCTGCCAGTGCCTGAAGGGATCCTGCAGGAAGGCTGCAGAGGGCCTTGTGCTGAGGGTGTCTGAGACAGGCCAAGGGAGAATGGTTTGGAGCTGAGGCAGAGCAGGGTTAGACTGGAGCTGAGGGAGAAGCTCTTCAGTGTGAGGGTGGTGAGACACTGGCACAGGCTGCCACCTGCCTGGGGGTGTTTGAGGCCTTGGGCAGCCAAGTGTAGTTGAGAGGTCTCCCTGGGCATGGCAGGGGCCTGGAGTAAATGTTCTCTGAGGTACCTTCCAACCTAAGCCATCCTGTGACTTTTCCAATAGGTTTAGGGTGCAGTGTCTTAAATTATGTCACCAGACTGAGTGCAGACCCTTTTCATGTGGCAGACTTTGAGTTCTTGTGTTGCTTCCTGTCGCTTTGTGAATGTGCCTGTGGCTGGGTCTTTCTCCTGGTTTGGGAACAGCAGCTGCTGCCTCTGCTCTCTATTGCTTGCCTCAAAGTAGTAAGGTGCTGTTGTGAAAATACCAGCTTGTCCTTGCTTGGACCAGTTTTTATACCAATGTAATGCTAGCAGAATCAAGAGTGTGACCTCCATTCTGGGGGGTGTACTGATGCTTTTGGCATCTAGCTTTGAAAACACTGACAGTTTTATTTTACATCTCAGGAGACTCTTGCAAATAAGCACGAGATGTTCATCCTGAGCATGTTTTTCAGCACTAAAGATGCCAGTAGTTGAGGAACTACTGGTTTTGTTTCACTGGGCAAAGTCCTGAAACTGATTAGTCAGTGGTTAACAGCCTGAAGTGTGCCAAGGATGTAAACCATCACTTCACTCTATTTCACCTGAGTTTGCTGACTTGAATTTCTGATGCATATTTATTTGAGGTTTTTAATCACTGTTACTGTCCAGTTTTGTGTCTCCACTTTTGTGTCTCAATTCTTTTGTCTCACCTTTTGTTTCTCTCATGAGTCAATTATTAGCTCAAAATGGCTGAGCTCTGTCAGTGTCTTTCAAGGTGAAGCTCAACAGATAGCACAGAATTATCCAGAGCTTTATAGAATCACAGAATTGTCTGGGCTGGAAGGGCTCATCCAGTCCAACCCCCTCTGCACTCAGCAGGGACATCCTCCACAAGAGCAGGCTGCCCACAGCCCTTTCCAGCCTCACCTTGAATATCTCCAGGCATGGGTCCCAACCACCTCCTTGGGCAACCTGTTGCAGTGTTGCAGCAGCCTCCTGCTGCAGAACTTATGCCTCGCAGCCAGTCTCAATATGCTCTGCTCTAGTTTGCAGCCATTGTCCTCATCCTGTCCATGCAGGCCTTTGGCAACAGTCCCTCTGTAGCCTTCTTAGAGCTCCTTCAGGTCCTGGCAGATTGCTCTTTGGTTTCCCTAGAGTCTTCTCCAGGATGAACACCCTCAGCCTGTCCTTGTAGTAATAGTGTATCTGTTAGAGCTTTGTTTTATCAGTTCAGGAGGGTCATGTGTTAGGAAGAAGATCTAATGAAACATGTTGGGTCAGAGAGAACTTTTGATGCTCCAATAATTATGCATGAGCCAAAATCTTAAGAGCAAGCTATGTTCCACAGCTCTTAAGGAAGGACAGGCCGCTGAGCTGAAGGTGAGGGCTTGAGATGTTGGAAGGTCCACAGCACTGGAGTGCCTCAGCTCTTCAGACAAAACAGTGCATGCTCTCAGTACTCTTAAGTGACCCCAAGCATTGTCTCTGCTGATACTGTCACTGTTATGAAAGTCTGGGGCTCACCCAAAGCCAGTGTGGAGAGCTGAAGTGCATGTCTAGTGCAGCCTTGCCTAGGTGTGCTGATAGCAATCTTGCTTACTCTAGGTAATTTAGTTGCCTCCAGTGCAGTCTCAGGCTTGGTGAGGTGACCTGATAGGTGAACAAGACCAGAACCTGAACTTTGGTTTCTTTTCCTTCCCCTGTCTGCTTTTACTCTTGGGTATTTTTTCACCATGCACCTAGAAACAAAGTCCTGCTGCTCAGTGTAGTTGATCATCTGTTAAGCATGTGAGCAGCAGACCTCAGTTCTGTTTGTCAAAGCATGGTGAATGCTTGTTGTAATAACAAAATAGCTTAGGCTCCTGCTGCATTACTGCACCAGGAAGTCAGCTTCCCTCTCTGAGCAGTTCCTTAGTTGTTCCAGACGTGAGGTGATGACATCTTTAAAATGGCTTTATTTAAATAGTTCTTGGATATCAGAAGAAACTTCTTCCCTGAAAAGGGTTCTCAAAGGCTGCAGAGGCTGCCTAGGGAGGTGGTTGAATGCCTATCCCTGTAGGTGTTCTCAATAGGCAGAGATGTGGTGCTGTGAGCCATGGCTTAGCCTCAGCCTTGGTAGAGTGTGATGGTTTGGGTGTTACCTGCCCCCCTCCACTTAAGAAAATCACCCAGGCTAGGCTCAGTCGATCTGGGAAGTGAATGAAGCTTTATACGTACAGCTTAGCACAGTGTACAAGCAGGTATTTACAATATAGACAGAAACAGACAAGTTAAAAAGTAATACAGAAACACAGCAGCCCTCCCAGAAATCTGAGTCCCCAGGAGGGGCTCCCAACCACCCTTCCACCTTCTCCCCACCCCTCTACCTTACCGCAGACTTTGCCTTACACGCAAGGTGAGTTTGGAGGGTCAGCCAGGGGGGTTAGGAAGCAGATGGATTAGTCACACAGATGGCAGGTTAGAGAGAAGTTCATGCAGCCCCAAGAGACACAGAGCAACTCTGTTATCTATATTTATGTTCTTATCCTTATGAGATCTCTTCCAACCTTGATACCGTGATCTCAGCAAGCCTATGAGTGAAGTAGACATTGCCATTGTTTCCTTTCCACAGCCTGTAATCTAACTCTTCTTACCAAAATATCCCAGCTAGGCTCAAACTTGCACAGAGTTAGAGAGTGGTTGGGGTGGATGAGCTCAAAGGGCTTTTCCAACCCAAATGGTTCTATAATCCTTCTGACCAATGGTTTTGGTGCCCTTTTTAAAGAGGCACCTTGAAACCATCTTCAGAGCACGCTGACTTTGCAAGCAGTTAGTGGAGAGAGAAGTTTTGTTCAAGGATGCAGTCTCCTGTCTCCTACAGCTGGTTGAGATCACTCCACACATTTCTGGTTGGAAAGAGATTCCACCTTGGTTCTGATGTACAAGAAGTTTTTCTTTTTGATCTTTGATTTCACCTGGCTACCACTTTGCTGGGACTTTCCACTGTAGTATTTCAGTTCTGCTTTGTGTTAGGTCTTTTCTCTCTTGCTTCATTTTTTTGTATTCTGGGCCTTTATTTTTGCAGGTAAAGACAAGTCTTGCTGCTTTACTGTCTGCATCTGTAGTGGTGATATTTTGAAGGTAGAGATTGCAGTCTCATCTTTTTATCCAGTTTTTCACACTTTAAGTAGAACTCTGTATCAAAAGCTGGTGAATGCAATCCTCTCACTTTTGAGAACACATTTAAATTTGTTACTGAAAAAAAAAGTAGTCTGTGAAAAGCCAAGGATGTTGAGATGGAAATCACATTGACTGTGGTTGTTTATCTATTTAACCTTTTAATTTTGCTGAGTGAGGGAGAGTGACCTGAAAAGACAGGTCTAGTTATTAGGAGAGGCCAAGAATTGCTGACCTTGCACTCCTTAGTGCTAGGCTCAGTTAAATGTCCTGGGTTGTCCTTTTAAGAACAAGTAAAACAAGTGGGTATTTCCATAGTTGGCCTTTCCTTATCTGGCAAAACTTTAACAGCAGAAGCAGTGAAAAATAACTCTTCATCACAAAGCCAGGGAGGTGCAGGAGTGATGCTTTGTTATGCAGGGGCTGAGCTCTTCATTCCTGGTTCCTGGCAGGTGAGTTTCAGGGCTGCCAAGCTTTGTGTCAGCAGTTGTGCTCCTGCCTTTTGGCTGTGATGTTTGTAATCTCCTGTTCAGCAGATTATAGTGTCGGTCAAGGTTGGAAGGGACCACAAGGATCATCTAGCTAGGGTCAGTGATTCGACTTAGACCTTTGAAATTGTGAGAGCAGGTCATGAAAGCATGAGCTGAATGTCTTAGTGCTGCCTAGCAGTGGTGGCATGCTTGGACTCTCGCTGGGTAATGTTCTTTTGGTGTGCTTTCTGTCTTCATCTGCTAGGATCTGGCCTGGCTTTTCTTTCTGCAGTATCATGTTCTGAGTAGACAAACCCCAGTGCAGGCTCTGGAGAGCATGACTCTTATAAACAACAAAAATACCACTTTCTTGGTACAAAAACACCTTTTGATGCTTTTCAGAAGTGCAACTTGCATGAGCCACACACTTCTGTAGTTTAATCAGGAGTCTTCTGGCTGTGACTCAGGACTGTATGAATCTGCAATGTTCATGGAAGATGTCATGTCTGTGTATCCTAGGATCAGAGAATGGTTTGTGTTGAAAGGAATCTTAAAGGTCATCCAGTTCCAACCCCCTGACATTGACAGGGACACCTCCCACCAGCTCAGCTTGCTCAAGGCCTCATCCAACCTGGCCTTGAACCACCTCCAGGGAGGGGACATCCACAGCCTCCCTGGGCAACCTGTGCCAGTGTTTCACTCCCTTCATCCTAAAGAATTTCTTCCTCATCTCCAGTCTCAATCTCCCCTCTCCCATCTCAAAGCCATTGTTCCTCCTCCTGGAACTCCCAGCCCTTGTCAAAAGTCCCTCCACATCTCTCTGCAGCCCGTTTGGGTATTGGAAGGCTGCTCTAAGGTCCTTTCCCAGGCTGAACAGCCCCAGCTCTCCCAGCCTGTCCCCATAGGAGGGGGTTCTCCAGCCCTCTGATCAGCTTTGTGGCCTGCTCCAGCCCCTCTTAAGCAGCTCCAGGTCCTTCTTGTGCTGGGGGCCCCAGAACTGAAGGCAGTGCTGCAAGTGAGGTCAGAGCAGAGAGGCAGAATCTCCTCCTTGTGCAGCTACTCTCCCTGCTCTGGATGCAGCCAGCACACAGCTGGCTCTGGGCAATTTCATCACCATCCAGCACCCCTAAGTCCTCTCCTCCAGGCTGCTCTCTAGACATTCTTCACCCAGCCTGGATTTGTGCTTGGTGTTGCCCTGACCCAGGTGCCAGGTCACTTTGAAAGCTTCCAACTCTCATTGGAACGCCAGACACAGCAATTGGAAGTGGAGCATATGGTCAGAACAAAGCCCCTTAGGTCCCTGAAGAAGTAGCACAGGTCCAGCACCACCACTGAGCTATTCTACCCTTGGTTTTTTTTTGGTGAGAACATATTTGGCACAGCAATACCAAATGTCATTATCTGACAAGAGCCAGGAGTATTTTCCAACTGTTGCCTTGTAGCTGTAAACAAGGAACTGAATTGCTGGCTCAACCCAGGAGTGCCAGCCAGGGGTGAGATGCCTGGCACTGAGCCCTAGCTCTGCTTTGGGAGCCATCTTTTTGTTGTCAGGTGAGTGGAGGTAATGTGAAAGTGCAACTCAGCTGCTTCGTTTTGTAAGCAGCAACCTTATCTGGATTGGAAGTGTAGGAGATAAAAGCTTGCTCCTCTCAAGAGCTTCCAACTCATGCTTCGCCCATAAAGGAAGGAAAAAGATGACATGGATTATCATGGGATTGGTTTTCTCTCTGAGAGGAGGGACCTGGGGACAGGGTGGGTGATGTAACTTGAGGAGGTGTTTGAGCACTTGCTGGCTCTAGGAGGTGTTTAACATGGAAACTTTAGTGACCTAAAAGATGAGTTTTGCATGGTTATGTGAATACAGGCTGTGTTGGTGTGCTAGTTTGAAGCAGGCTAGAATGTTTTGGAGAAAAGA
Organism: Pogoniulus pusillus; assembly: GCF_015220805.1. Taxonomy (NCBI): domain Eukaryota; kingdom Metazoa; phylum Chordata; class Aves; order Piciformes; family Lybiidae; genus Pogoniulus; species Pogoniulus pusillus. Next base: position 26,341,086 of record NC_087270.1, on the reverse strand, counting down.
ACTAGATTATAGGCTGTGAAAGGAAAACAATGGTGATGTCTGCTTCCCTCAGAGTCTTGCTGAACGAGAAGAAAGGAGACACTAGATAACACTCTCGCCATTTTCTCGGCACTCTCGGGCTGGGCTTTGACTGAGCTGCATCTCCCTAACCTCACCTGCCACTCACCATTGCTTCTGAACCTCTTTTCTTCCTTAGGACTGGGGTAAGGTTGAGAGGGGCAGGGAGAAGGTGCAGGGGTGGTTGAGAGCCCCTCCTGGGGACTCAGGTTTCTGGGACAGGAGTTGTGTTTCTGTATTACTTTTACCTTGTATATTTCTGTATATATTGTAAATAGCTGCTTGTATATTGTGCTAACTGTAAATAAATAGCTCCATTTATAGCTGAATGAAAGCAGGTTTAGACTGGAGCTGAGGGAGAAGTTCTTCAGTAGGAGGGTGCTGAGATTTTGGAAGAGACTGCCCAGGGAGGCTGTGGCTGCCTCCTCCCTGGGGCTGTTCAAGGGCAGGTTGGATGAGGCCTTGGGCAGCTGATTCTATCTGAGTGGTGTCCCTGCCCATGGCAGAGGGCTGGAGTAGATGATCTCTGAGGTCCCTTCCAACCTGAGCCAGTTAAAATACAAAGTGTTATTTGTGGGGAGCGCAGTAACGCTGCGTTGAGGAATTCAGGATAAAAGGGGAACTGTTGGATGAAGTTGACTTTTGTGTGTCACAACCTGTCCAGGGAAACAGCTTTATTCTGAGGCAGCTCTGTGTGATGTGGGAGTTGAGTTGAAACTGTACCAAGTGAGTTTTGAACTTTGCCCCTCTTCAGCTCCTTTTCTTAACCTAGCACTTGAGTGTGGGGAGCCAGCTGGTTTGTAGATGAGTTTCTCTTAACTGCTTTTCCTGTCCTTTTTTAGCTAGTGTCTGTGAAATAGTTTTCCTAAGGGCTAGTGGGGTAAAGTTGTGTTCTTCATTCTAGTGGCTGTCTTAACTTTCTCTGAAGTCTGTGGTTAGCTTTGCAGGAATGAAAACTTACAGGTAATGCAGGTTCAGCTAGTTCTGCTGGAAGGTACCTTAAAAGTTTTGCAAGCAGGAAAATTGTGTCTTGGAAATGAATAAAAATGGAGCCTCCCTTTATTTAGGGGAAACCTGGAGCTCAGTCAGAGTCCTGCCGTTCAGAGAATGCAGAGCTACAACTGAAATGTTCTTTGAGAAAGTGCTTGTGCATAGCCTGGGTTCACTGAAGGTGAACTGTTTGGCTTGCAGAGTTTTCAAGATCCAGAAAGACTCCTGGAAAGCTTAAAAACAACAAGCAAGCAGAAAACTAAACCAAGAAACCCCAAACTGTTTCACTGCAGTTTCCAGATACGTGGGAAGTCCAAGGTTGCTGTCTTGGACAAAAATCTGGTGCACCATAGACCTAGCAGGTGTCTCACATCAGTCTGACCCTTTGGGAAGTGAATGTGGCTTTTTCACAGTTCTGCCTCAGCTGTTGTTAGTCTGGGATGCTCAGGAATCTGGCACGCCTGGTGCTGCAGGCCTGTCTGGAGAAGACAAGTGAAGGACCATCTTCAGAGCAGCTTAATTCCCAACTGTCTTGCTTGAGCAAGGATTGCTGTCAACAGAGTTGTGTGGTGCCACTGCTGGACAGCTTATGGGACACAGTTCTCTGGTGAAGCCGTGGGTATGCTGTGGTCTCTTTCAAGTGTTTAATTAATCCGAGCAGGCTTTGGTGTGGCTACAGCAAGCTCTCTGCAGTCATTTTTGCCAGTTGTTTTACTTTAAGCAAATGCTGTGTCAAGCAGTTATAGAAAGGCTGTGGAGGAGCTCTGCAAGACCACTGGTCAGCTGCAGTTCAGCAGCAGTTCTGCAGCTTTCTCTCTTGTTGCCTGAGGCAGTGCATGTCTGCTGAGGCCATTTCAACTTAAAGCTCCCGACCTCTTGCAGTAATAGCTCAGGATCTGGAAAGCCTACTCCTGCTTTGAGTGTGAAGGTTGGACTAATGACCTCCTGAATTATCCAGTGATTCTGTGAAGTCTTCCTGTGAAGAAAGGAGTTTACTCAGTCTCTTAGAAACACGTAAGCACCAAGCAGTTGGCAGTCCTGCTGTCTTGCAGGTATTTGTTCATTCCTGCCCAAGATGGTTTCAGACCACGGTAAGGTGATAAAGTGTGCAGTAGTAAATTGGTTCTCAGTCTGAGGATTGGAGCTCTTGCATGCACTTTGCTTCGTGAGGATCTCTCCCCTAGCAGATGGAAGATACAGAGCTGGTACAAAGCTAAAAGCCACGTGTGCCTGCAGAAGCAGAGCTTAAGCTGAAGGCAGAGGGCCAAGTGTCTGTTTTCAGTCAACACAACGAGATCTGCATTGATGCTGTCTTGGAGTGGAAGGGCTTCCCTGATGTACCTGAGAAGCAGGCAGAGCTGTAAGGGTAGAATGGGGCTGGGTAAGAAATGCTGGTCAGGTTTGTCTGATGGCAGAGCATGCCTTGTGTTGTGGGAAGTGCCTCTCTGTAACTAGGCTACTGCAGCTTTGGTGACAAATTGCTCCATGGTTGCCTAAGGATCAGTGTGGTTGTTGAGTGACAGACATTTTCAGATTGGCATGTATCCCTTTGAAGGAGATTTTGCTGTCCTACAAATGTGATTGGCCCCTCCTGCTCCTTCCAGAAGTGGTCAGCATGGAGGGGTTCATGAAGAACCATCTACCCTTCATGTTACAGAAAGCTGAGGGACAGAGACGTGTTCTCCTGTAGCTATAACAATGGACCTTTGTTTCAGCCCTTACAAGAGCTTGCTCACTTCTCACAGTGAGGCACCATGCAGCAGTGCAGTGGATTAGGTCATTTCCTTCCCTCCTCCTCTTCCTGCAGATTATTTGATTAACATTTCTATTGTGTGCTCTACCATGTTCTTGGCTTCAGGCTGCACCCCACACCCCATAATCGCCTTAAAACACTGTAATGGGACTTTATTACTTGTAGAACATGGGAACTCCTTGCACAGAGGTTACTTGCAGCATAGTGCGATAAAAGATTGATGGGACTGGCACATCAGTTGTCTTCCCTCCTGTCTTCTTTCCTCTGCATCTCACTTTAGGCTTCTGGAAGCTCCCAGCAGTGGTACTGCTTTGGCATGGTGTTATTTGGCTTTGATCAGAGTTCAGCCACTGACTTCATGGGACGTGGGGTTAGGGTGGTGTTTAGTTCATGTCCAGCTTTTATTACTGAAAGTAGGAATGTACTTAATCTTGGGACCAGTGCAGATCCCAGTCTCCCACGTTTTTGCTCTCTTCTCTCTGTGCTTCCTTTTGGTCTCCCTTCCTCTGGCCACATGTGCAGCAATTTCAAGTGTTTCTCCTTTGCGGGGTTTTGAGAGTGCTCTGTTTTGTTAGGTGAAATTAAGAACAGGCATGTTCCAAGCACCCACCCTGAAATGCAGGAGTAAAACACTGGTGGGTTAAATCTAGGATGAAGAGCTTGCAGCTCAGGCTCCTCAGCAGTCTGCACACTGCAAGACAGCAGTGCCCTTTGTCCATTTCTGCTAGGCTGTCTTTGGAACCAGTATAGTCAGGAATGCATTCATTGCTCTGCAGAACTGCCTTGGAATGTCACCTGGAATCCCCTCCTTACAGCCAGCTGCACAGCATCTGCTGGTGAGTCAGAAGAGCATGAGGGACCCTTGGTTTCTGTAGCAACTCCAAGGGAAGAGCCTCCCCTGGGTTTCAGCATCACTTCATGAAGGCAGCAGTGCTACAGATGTCATTGTTTCAGTCTGGCATGGTCAGCAGCATCTCTGCTCCAGGAAAAGGGTTAGCTTGCCTAGCCACAGCTTGCTTCAGGCATTTGCTTCCAGTCCTTAAGGCATGGCTCTTCTGCAGAGGGGAGATCGTGAAACCCTGGGGCCTCTTAATTGAAGTGAGAGATGATACCAACAGGAGAAGAGCTGAGCAGAGCATGGCTGTGAGTAAGCATGGACTGCTAGGAGTGTGGCTAGGAGGGGGAGAAAGCCTCAAAAACCCTGCTTTCAGATGGGGTGTGAGTAGCTCTGAGAAGGGTGTCCCATGGTGCATTTACCTGCTGGGCCAGAACGGGGCAGGACACCAAGAAGATGTGAGTGGCTGACAGTGGCTCCCATGTCTGTCTGTCTCTCAGCCCAGGACTCTTGCTGGAATTATTTGGCACCATGGACGTTTGCCTGTCTTTCAGGTGCCCTACCCAGGCCTTTCTGTGACAGCTCAAAGTCAAAGCAATGAAAGGGTTTCATTGCTCACAGAGGCCACAGCCTTGGGACTGCCACAGGTAAATGCACTCCCTGCAAGGTGCTCTCGGGGTAATGAATGCTGGGTCACATCTGACACAGGTACAAACCTTTGCTGTAGAGCAGAGATGCAGAAGTTATGGAATGTGACAGGAGTCCCATCTAAACAAGAGGAGGGATTTCTGTGAGGGTACAGAGCACTGGAACAGGCTACCCAGCGAGGTGCTGAAGTCTGGTGTCCAAAGACATGCCAAACTCACCTGGATATATGGCCTTTTTTAGGTGAGCCTGCTCTAGCAAGGAGGCTGGACTAGGTGATCTCCAGAGGTTCTCATCTGTCTTCCACTTGAATTTGCTCATGCTGCACCCCCCTTGCTGGCCCTGCTACTGGTGCCAGGGACAGTGTGCCCAGAGGCTTCATGCCCCAGCCCAGGCTCCCCTACCTTCTAGGTGATGTTCAACGTGATTTGGGAGGAGCGTTTGAGGAACATAGTTGTGTATGTTTAGCATGTACTTAATTTTCCTCATTAGCATGTTGGAGGGGGTGTCAACTTTTCTATTAAAAATGACAGTTAATTGAGTTAAGATCTTGGCTCAGGCAGCCTGGCCCTCAGAATCTGCTTTGAAGTTGGGTGTAGCTGATACTTGAGTCTTACTCCAGCATTTTTAGCCAAAGTAGGACAGCCTGATCTTCACAAGGCTCCCCCTTTCAGCTCTTTAGCAGCAGCAGCAGCATGGTGGATCTTCACTGAACACAAACACTGATAACAGGAAACAATCTCAGTCCCAAAGCTAGGAAATGAGCTTATGTGCCTGTGCCATGGCTAGCTGGGTGGTGTGACCACACATGTCCTCAGCTTGTGCTCCCTGAGAGGAGGCTGGAACCAGGTGGGGGTTCAGTGCTGCTCCCTAGAAAGAAGTAACAGGAGAGGAAATGGCCTCAAGTTGCTCCAGGGCAGGTTTAGGTTAGACATTAGGAAGAACTTATTGACTGAAAGGGTTCTCAGACTAGCACAGGCTGCTCAGGGAGATGGTTGTATGCCCATGCCTAGAGGTGTTTGAAAGAGGCAGAGATGTAGTTACTGAGGGCCATGGTTTAGCCCCAGCCTTGGCAGAGTTAGAGACTGGTTGGGCTGGAGGATCTGAAATGTTTTTTCCAACCTGAACCATTCTAAGTTTGCAGCATTGAAGGTAGGTTCATGTGCCAGTGGTTCAGTTTTGGCAGTTAGGAGGGTTCACTTTTCATCTCAAGATGTGGGTTGATGACTCCGTGGCTTTACCGGTGAGATTGCTTCAGAAGGTTCCTATCACCTCACTTGCCTTGGTGTGGTGGATTTACAGAACAGCCTCCAATGGTTAAGGGGGTTGAGGTTTGTGTTGTTTCTGGTGTTTGAGTCATTTTCCATCTTGTTTATCTGATAGCTAAGGACTGTACATCCTGCGCAGCAATGTGACTGTTTCTAGTAGCCAGAGGAGCAGGAAGGAGAGGGAGCACCTGCACATCAGCCTTCCTCCAAGCACTTCCCAGTGTTCAGAGGCTCCAGCACTTCTGTGGAGCAGAATTAGATGATTGTGCTTGGTGGGAATCAAATCAGTGTCTTGGAGCCTGTGCTTAGTTTCATTATTCAGAGCACCCTATGGAAGGGTGTTCCGCAGTTTGTTCAGCCAGATGACATGGGGTGGTCTGCAGAACAGGGCTGGTGAGGAGCAGCTGAGGGGGCTGGACTTGTTTAGTCTGGAGAATAGAAGGCTGAGGGGAGACTTGACTGCTCTCTACACCTCCCTGAGAGTAAGGTGGGGGTTAGGCTCTTCTCCCTAGTCTCAGGTGATAGGAGGAGAGGAAATGAATTTGTGCTAGGGGGTGGTTAGGCTGGAGATTAGGGGAAAATTTCTTTCCTGGAAGTAGTCAGAGATTGGAACAGGCTGCCTAGGAAGGTGGTGGAGTCTGTGGAAACCTCATGGAAACTAATCCATGAAGCTGTCCTTGTAAAAGTGAGGTGGCAAGCCAAGGAAGGAGCAGGAGAAATAGGAGCAGGAGTCACTTGCAGACTTGGAGATGTCAAATGTCAGTCTGAATATAGATGGTTTGAGCCAAGGTAACCAAGTACACTGTGGCCCGCTCTAACGGTGGTGCAACAGTTGATGACAAGGTGAGGCTGCCACCTTCTGTTGTGCTTGGAGCAGCCTGGGGACCTCTGCCGGGTCCCTTCTAAGAGGCAGTGGCCTGGAAGCTGTGGGAACTCAATCACTATTTGACGGCTCAGACACCAGAGTTATCCCACCCACTGGCTTGCTTGCAGCAGGTTCACTGCTGGGAGGATAAAGAATGAAGCTGGGAGCCTGGTGTAGCACAGGGAGCTCTGCTTTTCTGGGGGTGCACCCTGCAGGGCTGAGTTGCCACAGCTCTGCTGGCCTGGCAGGTCCTGTCCGCACCTGCAGGTGTGTCAGGAGTCTGATCCCATCCTGGCAGTGAGAAAGGGGAGAGCGGTGCCTGGATTGATGCTGCTGTTTTTCCTGCCCATTGTATTAAGAGCTGCCTTTTGTGTGGGGGAGGTGGGAAAGCTGACTGGGTAATAACTGGTGGTTTACTAAAAAAGCAAGAAGCAGGCAGGTATAGCATGCACAGGGACACTTATGTAAGAGAAGCGAGGAGGAAATAGCTCAGCGTTCCTGCACCAGCCTCAGCCAGAGAGCTGCCGGGGAACTGGGCTGCAGGGTGGTTCTCAACACACCCTTTGCTTCCTTTTTCCCTTTTTGGGGCCAGAGATGGATGGATTTATAGAGCGGTAGGCAGGATGCAGGCTCTGACTGCAGCCAATGATCGATGGTGCAGTGGTGTTTACCTCGTTTACGCAAGGCAGACCCAGCCCCTCTTTAGTCAGCAGGCACTGCCCACGGCTTCAGTCATAGCACAGAGCAAAGGCACTCAGCCTGGCAGTTGCTGGGGCTTTAAAAGAGTTGGTGGATTTCAACTGGCTTTAAAGGAGACCGAAGGAGTGTCGGTTTGCTTGCTTTCTTCTCCGCTATAGTGATAACAAAAGGACAGAAGGATCCTGGTAAGTGCTCTGCATGCTGTCTCTTAGTGCTGCGTGGTTTCACTGTCTCTTCTGAACTATCTTTGGTTGCAGTGTTATTTTTGGTGAGAAGCTGAAACATGGTCGGGTGATGTGGTTGGATGGAGAGCTGAGAACAGGCAGTGTGACTGTAGGTTGCCTTTCACCAGAACCAGGAAGGCTTTGGAAGTGCACAAGCTGGTAAATTCTGTTGCCATCTCATCAGAAGTGTCAGGCACTGTGCATGTTGAGGGTGCAGGGAAAGAGGCCTTGAAATTTTCATCAGTAGCCAACAAAATCATACCAAGGAGGATTCATCCTCAAACCCTGAGAGATCTGTTTTCTCTAAACCAGGTAATGGCTGTCAGTGTAAGTGTAACTCCTGGCTTTGCAAGATGATGCAGTGTGCAATGTGAAAGGCCTTTAGTCCAGCACAAACATATGTTTGACTGCTACCTCAGTACAGAAAGTGCCTCAGAGGGAAGTCAGGCTCACCAAAAGTGACCCAGTGAATTTCAGATCTGTGGAAGAAGTTGCTGTGGTGGTGTGTAAGCACACAGTCCCTGGCTGGGTACTCTTGCTGAGGTGTGTCAGCCTATAGAATCATAAAATCAACCAGGTTGGAAGAGACCTCCAAGATCATCCAGTCCAACCTAGCTCCCAGCCCTAGCCAGTCAACTAGACCGTGGCAGTAAGTGCCTCAGCCATGCTTTCCTTTAACACCTCCAGGGACAGCGACTCCACCTCCCTGGGCAGCCCATTCCAATGCCAATCACTCTCTCTGGGAAGAACTTCCTCCTAACATCCAGCCTAGACCTCCCCTGGCACAACTTGAGGCTGTATCCCCTTGTTCTGTTGCTGGTTGCCTGGGAGAGGAGACCAACCCCACCTGGCTACAACCTCCCTTTAGGTAGTTGTAGGCAGCAATGAGGTCACCCCTGAGCCTCCTCCAGGCTGCACACCCCCAGCTCACTCAGCCTCTCCTCACAGGGCTGTGTTCCAGTCCCCTCACCAGATTTGTCACCCTTCTCACATGTTCCAGTGTCTCAACATCCCTCTTGAATTGAGGAGCCCAGAACTGGACACAGCACTCAAGGTGTGGCCTGAGCAGTGCTGAGCACAGGGGCAGAATAACCTCCCTTTGTCCTCCTGGCCACACTGCTCCTGATCCAGGGCAGGATGCCATTGGCTCTGCTGCCCGCTCATGTTCAGCTCGTCTCTCTCAGCACCCTCAGGTCCCTCTCTGCCTGCTCTCTGCCACTCTGTCCTCAGCCTGTACTGCTGCTTGGGGTTGTCATGGCCAGTGTGTAGAATCCTGCCCTTGGCCTTGTTCAGTCTCATCCCATTGGCCTCTGCCCACCCATCCAGCCTGTAGTGGTCCCTCTGCAGGGCTCTACTACCCTCCAACAGCTCCATATCTGCTCCTAGCTTGGTGTCATTTGCAAACTCACTGATACTAGATTCAGTCTCCTGGTTCAGATCATCAATAAAAATATTGAACAGGACAGGGCCCAGCACTGATCCTTGGGGCACACCACCAGTGGCAGCTGCCAGCTGGATGTGGCACCATTCACCACGACTCTATGAGCCTGGCCCTCCAGCCAGTTCTTGACCCATAGCAGAGTGAATCTGTCCAAGGCATGAGCTGCCAGCTTTGCCAGGAGCTTGTTGTGGCAGGTGGTATCAAAGGCTGCCCACCCTGCTTCTGGCCCTAGACAGGCTGCCCTTGGCTTCCTTGGCTACCTGGGCACACTGCTGCCTCAATTTAATTGAATGCCAACCAGAACCCCAGGTCCCCTTTTAATTCTTCACACACTTTCCTCCTGAGCTGGGGGAAAGCTCTGCCTGCACAATCCTGCCACGTGCAGCTGTTTGGAGGGGCTGGAAAGAGATGACAGACGAACTGAAAACGGACTGAAATTCTGGCCTAGGCATGGAAATCCCATTTCTTACTGGCTGCCTTCCTCAGTATTCACTTAAGCACAGAAGGCCTATGCATGAAACTAGTTCCTGTGGCATAGAACAAGCCACAGCTTTCTGATGACACAAGCAGAAGCAACAGCCAGAGGCAGCCTGTGTTCACAAACCCTGCTTCAGAGGAGGGGAAGAGTTCAAGATGCTGCCTGCTCCCTCTGAGCTTGCCTTTTCCAGTGGGGTCATGGAGTGAATTCTGGTTGCTCTGCAGCTACCAGCTTTACTTCATCATCCATCTCCAGTCAGCCAGCTGCATTTTCCAGTTAGGGACTTAGGTACCACAGGTCTTTGGTGGCTTCTGCAGAAATTCACAGAATGGGCTGGATTGGAAGGGACCTCCAAAGCTCATCCAGTCCAACCCCCTGCACTCAGCATCACCCCTCTACACCACATCCTCCACTACAGCAGGTTGCCTACAGCCCTCTCCAGCCTCACCTTGAGTATCTCCAGACATGGGGCCCAACCACTACCCTGGGCAACTTGCTGCAGTGTTCCAGCAGCCTCCTGCTGCAAAATTTGTTCCTCACAGCCAATCTCAATCTGTTCTGGTGAACAGTCTCTCTGCAGCCTTCTTATAGCCCCTCTTGGTACTGGCAGGCTCCTGAGATCTGCCTGGAGCCTTCTCTTCTCCAGGCTGAACACCCCCAGCTCCTTCAGCCTGTGCCCAAAGCAGAGCTGCTCCAACTCCCTCATGTTCATGGCCTTCTCTGGACCCTCTCCATCAGGTCCACCTGGACACTTCTGGCTCATGGTCAGTGACTGTCAACAGACACCCCCAGGCCCCTCTCCCATGTCTCAGCTTTCCAACCACACATCCCCAGGTCTGGAGCTCCCCGTGGTGGTGTTGTGACCCAGGGGCAGTACCTGGCCCTTGGCCTTGTTGCACTTCATCCAGTGAGCCTTGGCCCATGGCTCTCAGCTGTCCAGGTCCTGCTGCAGAGCCTCCCTACCCTCTAGCAGATGAACACAGCCACTCAGCTTGGTGGCCTCATGTGCCAGGAGCTGAGGTGGAGGCCATGGGTGGTGAGGGGGTGTAGGCTGCATGTCAGCGTAGCGCTGGAGCTGGTGCAAAGCTCTCTCAGCTAACGAAGGGCACAGATAACGTTGCGGTGACAGCTTTAAAATAGACACCTTGTGCTAAAAGACAAATGTTTGCAGCTTCCCACACGCAGGCAGGATTGCATCACGTAGAGGCTGGGGGAGGCTAGCGTGTTTTCCTCAGGGGAGGAGCAGCTGTTACTTTTTCTAGCTGAAAAAAAAAAACCATGTAAGTGCTGGATGAGTTTGTTTCCAGGAAAAGACTGTTCAGAGTGGGGTTTTGTCAGGTTTGCCCCAGTGGATTGTTAGAGGTTACACACAGTCGTTTCAGCTGGAAAAGCCCTTCAAGCTCAGCCAGCCCAACTATGCCAGGGTTTGGGCTAAACCATGACCCTCAGCACTTTGTCTCTTTCAAACACTTCCAGGGATGGCCATTCAGCCACCTCCCTGAGCAGCCTGTGCTAGTTGAGAACCCTTTCAGTCAAGAGGTTTCTTCTAATGCCCAACCTAAACCTCCCCTGAGGCAACTTGAGGCCATTTCCTCTGCTCTTGTTCCTAAAGAGAAATTAGTCTTCCAGGTTTCATATACCTGGCCTTGTTCTCTTCCCAGGTCTGGAGTTGTCAGAGATCTGATTGAAATTAGGCCCCTGTGCTTAAAGCAGTTCTTGTCCAGCTTCTGAACAGGAATATTGCTGGTTTTGAGTACTGTCATGAAGTACAGATTTTGGTAGAGGTGCCTGAAATAGACGTTTTGCTCTCAGACACTTGCCTTGTTCATTGAACAAGGGCAATTGTCCCCACAGGGCTCTTCTTGACTGCTGATAACTGCTCAGACTTGCTGAGGTAGAACCAGAATTTGAAGCAGGATGTTGCATGCCAGATTGACTAAAAACTGCTGCCTCTTACACCAGAGAAAGTTAGCTGCAGCCTTGGTGTGCAAAGGGAAGTTTGGCCTTGTGTATCACAGTAGTGCCTCTCTGACAGTGTCTTGCAGCATGGGTTTGTCCTGTGCAGGACAGACTGCTTGTTGATGGGATCATAGAACAGCTCAGGCTGATACAGACCTCATGTACTCTAACTCCTGCCACCTATCAGCTAGCCCAGGTTACTCAAGGTCCCATCCAACCTGGCCTTCCAACAGGCTGCCCAGGGAGAAGGTAGCCCCAAGCCTCCCTGGGCAGCCTGTGCCAGAGTCTTATTACATTCATACTGAAGAACTTCCTCAGCTCCAGTCTAACCCTGCTCTGTCACAGCTTCAAACCATTCCCCCCTGTCCTGTCTCAGACACTCCCTCAGCAGAAGTCCCTCTGCAGGCTTCCTGCAGGATCCCTTCAGGCACTGGCAGGCAGCTCTGAGGTCCTCCTGAAGCCTCCTCCTCTCCAGCCTGCACCCTCCCAGCTCCCTCAGCCTGTGCTCACAGCAGAGCTGCTCCAGCCCTTGGAGCATCTTTGTGGTCTCCTCTGCCCTCACTCCAGCAGCTCTGTGTCCTTCTACTGGGGATAGCAGAGTTGGAGGCAGGATTGGAGGTGAGGTCTGAGCAGAGCCCAAGGGGACAATCCCCTCTCTTGGCTTGCTGCCCACACTCCTCTGGCTGCAGCCAGCACACAGCTGCCTGCTGGCTACATGAGGGCACTGCTGGCTCCTGGGGAGCTTCTCTATCAACACCCCCAAGCCTCTTTCCACAGAGCTGGTCTCAGCCCATTCTATACCTAGTTTATATTTGTACCTGTACTTTTGATCAGTGTGTCATGTCCTGGCTTGTCTCTTTGGTCTTGCTGTTCAGTGCTGCTTTCATCTGTGAAACCCTCTGTATGCTCTCTTATTCAGACACTACCAAAGGCAAGCAGGAAAGACTAGGGAAGGAGTTAAGCTACACAGTAGCAAAAGGCTGGGCTGCTTTTCTGTGCTGCCAAGGCTTATTGTTTGGTGCTGAAAAACTCCCTTTTCTCGAAAGCAGAGAATTAATGATCTTTCCTGAGAAAGGTGAAGCCAGGCTGCTGACCTGTAGTGCCTTCACAATCTGAGTACATAGCAGCTGCATCACTCCATCTGTGCTGTGCATCCCTAGCAACAGACAGTCTGGAGCATCTTGGAAGAGGAACATAAAGCCTACTGCACTTACAGTTCCAAACTTATGTTTGGAGGAAAGGCAAACTTGTTCTTGACTGGAAGTGGGGAGAAGCCTGAGAGCTATGGTAGGTATGTGTGTTGGCAGCCCAGAAGGCAGCTGTGAGCTGGGCTGCATCCAAAGCAAGGAGGAGCAGCATGACGGAGGGGATTCTGCCTCTTTGCTTTGCTGAGACCCCACCTGCAGCACTGCATCTAGTTCTGGTGCCCCCAGCACAAGAAGGACCTAGAGCTGCTGGAGAAGGTGCAGTGGAGGCCACAAATCTGATCAGAGGGCTGGAGAACCTCTGCTGGGAGAGTTGGGGTTGTTTGACCTGGGGAAGAGAAGACTCCAGGGCGACCTTAGAACAGCCTTCCAGTACCTGAAGGGGCTCCAGTAGACCTGGGGAGGGACTTTTGACAAGTTCTGGGAGTGCTAGGATGAGGGTCAATGGCTTTGAGCTGGGAGAGAGGAGACAGAGTGGAAATTAAGGAGAAATTCTTGGCAGTAAGGGTGGGGGGACACTGGCACAGGTTGCCTAGGGAGGCTGTGATGTCCCCTCCCTGGAAGTGCTCAAGGCCAGGTTGGAGGTGTCCCTGCCCATGGCAGGAGGTTGGCACTGCATGGTCTTGCCTTTTCAGCCCAAGGTACTGTGTGCTAAGCACCCTGCCTCCAGCTCCCTTAGCCTCCGGCAGGCTTCCTTACCCTGATGACCATTTCACTGAAAACTGTTTTCACAAAAGCTTACTAGAAGCTTGCTAGGGAAAACACTCCAAGGAGAGTCACTTCCTAGTGGGGACTGCCCCATCATGGAGAGGAAAGTAACTTCCCAGTCTTTATCTCAGCTCCCAGGAACACAGTGATGTAAGGAGCTGAGTCCTTGTTGCTTGCATCAGTGGAGATCAGCAGTGGTGGCATGGATGAAATCTGGGAAGCTGGACTTGATGGGGACTCCCCATCAAAGCAGAAGTCAGCCAGTTGGGTTGGGCTTTTTGTTGATGTTGGGGTTTTGGTGGGGAGGAGGGTTTGTTTTTTTTCTCTCATTGCTTCTTCCATGTGCAAACATCTTCATCTTGAGCAACTACTGTTCTGTGTGGTCTCACACTGACTTCAGTTTGGGTGTTCTGGTCCTTTAAATCTGGAAGTTAAGGTTTTGCCTCTGAAGGGCTGAGACATAAGCACCGAAGAGAACACAGGGCAGTGAAATGTTAGGGATGTGTTCAGAGGCTTTGGTTTCTGATTCTGCAGTGGCAAAACTGCCCAATGGAGTGCTGAAGAGCTTCAGTGCTGGCGACCTTGGCTCCTGTTGTGTGCTGTCAGGTAACTGCACTGCTACATGGGAGCTGTTCTGCAGAGCAGCCTGGAGTTCACAGCCCAGTGAAGTGCTGGACAGCAATGTGGGAATCTCGGGAGGATGAAGACAAGGGGCTTTTGGGTTGGTGGTGCTCACAATCACATCGAACTCATCAAAAGCACAACTAAGTTGCATCTTTCAGTTGCTTGTTCAAGTTGTGTTGGGCTGCCTGAAATGGATTGTATTCCTAGAGCATAATTCTGCTGCAGAGATTGTCTGATCCAGTCCCCCCTGCTAGGAGTGGCTGTTCAGGGCCATGTGCAGCTCAGGTTTGAATGTTGCTAAGGGTGCAGACCCCACAGCCTCTGCATTGGGTTTTCTTTTCCCTAAGATCGCCAGTCAGGATTTCCTGGGCTGCAGCTTGGTTGTTGCCTCTCATCCCATCAGAAGGGCTGAGTTGTATTTTTTTTCTCCTTAGCAATGCTGTGTTAAATCAGAGGAGTAAGGAAAGAGCTGGGTATGAAAATTGCCAAGACAGTAAATGGAAAAGTACAGCTAGCAGATGGCAGAAAACTAAACCCTTCAGTGGACAGGACTTGTGAAAAACTCCAGCCCTTACAATACACAGAACACAAAGGAGATAACTTTATAAGAGCAGGAGGGGGAAATCCCTTTTTTGCATCTGAATCAGCACGTTTTTCTTTCATATGCTCCTTGAGAGAGGACTCCTTTTCATGCTGTGCAAGGGGGGGTTCATGCGGTACTTCAGCAGAGGGCCAGCCTGGCAGCAGCTGCAGTTGCTAGCAGTCTAGAATGCTGGCTCTGTCTTCAGAAAACGATGGGAATTTATTACAAAGAGACTTCTATTCCAGTATTTTTAGCTCAAAGCCCAGTGTTTAATGAACCTCTGCTTGGGCTCATTGAATTTACATCCTCCCCTCCCCCCACCTCATTTTAACCATTGATATGCTGCTACTCCAGCAACTCCAAAAGCTGTGCTTGGTCTGCTAACCAGAGAAGTTCTGCATGAGGCACTGTGCTTTGGCACAGGCAAGAGCTGAAGAGCTGCTAGACATGAGCAGGCAGTGTAAGCTTGCAGCCCAGAAAGCCAATGGCAGCCTGGGATGCATCCAAAGCAGTGTGGCCAAGGACAGAGAGAGGGGATCCTGCCCCTCGGCTCTATTGAGACCTCACCTGTAGGGCTGTATCCTGGGTTCTGGTTGGCATTCAATTAAATGTGAGTCAGCAGTGTGCCCAGGTAGCCAAGAAAGCCAAGGGCAGCCTGGCTAGGGTCAGAAGCAGGGTGGGCAGCAGGGACAGGAGGTGCCTATCCCCCTGTGCTCAGCACTGGGGAGGCCACAGCTCGAGTGCTGTGTTCAGCTCTGGGCCCTGCACTGCAGGAAGGACACCGAGGGGCTGGAGCCTGTGCAGAGGAGGGCAGCGAGGCTGGAGAAGGGCCTGGAGCAGCTGGGCTGTGAGGAGGGGCTGAGGGAGCTGGAGGGGGTGCAGGCTGCAGAAGAGGAGGCTGAGGGCGGAGCTCATTGCTCTCTGCAGCTCCCTGCAGGGAGGTTGGAGCAAGGAGGGGGCAGCCTCTGCTCCTTGGTGCCAAGGGACAGGAGCAGAGGAAATGGTTCCAAGCTGCCCCAGGGGAGACTCAGGCTGTATGCTAGGAAATATTTCTGCCTTGGAAGGGTTCTCAGACCTTGGAATGGTCTGCCCAGGGCTGTGCTGGAGTCCCCATCCCTGGGGATGTTGCAGTAGGCTGTGGAGCTGGTGTTGAGGGACATGGTTTAGTGCTGAGTCAAGGATTGGGCTGGATGATCTTAGAGGGTTCTGCCTGTACGTTGTGTTCTGTGATCCTGTATTGCCTGTCCATGAGTTCCTCCTGTTCCCATTTCCTGTTTTGGAGACTGAAAGATGCTAACTGGCACCCACTCTGGTTCTGTGCTAATGGCAGGCAGTTGTGGTCACCTCTTGCTCAGCCTTGTTGTGCTGTTTCAGGATGGCTTGCTGTGTGCAAGTTGCTTCACTCCTGTGATCCTTGAAGGTCTGTCAGGGCTGTGCCTGGCTTAGGGGCCTTTGGGCTTTGCTCTCTGGCAAAAGCAGACCTTGTTTTGAAATCTTTGTTGCTGCCAGTTGCATGATTTTGGGAGGAGTGTTGGATGAGGTGGGATCTTGTGATTTACACCTTGGTCCTCACCAGCATTGATGGCTCTGGGAAGAAGTTTGGGCCAGGTGGGTGTTTGGCGCTCACTCCTCCAGTGCCCAGACTATAGGAAGCAGCAAACCCCCAACTCCTCCGTGTTCTGTCCAAGTCATGAGTTCGTTAGTTCACAGTGTCACAGAACATTAGGGGTTGGAAGGACCTCTGGAGATCATCCAGTCCAACCCCCTGCCAGAGCAAGGTCACCCAGGGCAGGTCACACAGGAACACGTCAGGCAGGTTTGGAAAGGCTCCAGAGAAGGAGGCTCCACAACCTCTGGGCAGCGAAAGTCCCTCTGCAGCCTTCCTGCAGGATCACTTCAGGCACTGCCAGGCAGCTCTGAAGTCCTCCTGGAGCCTTCTCCTCTGCAGGCTGCACACTCCCAGCTCCCTCAGCCTGTCCTCATAGTAGAGAAGGAGAAAATGAAGTACTTAAAGCCAAAACATGGTCCCCACCTACAGCAGCAAGTCCCCTCCCTACCCCCCGTGCAGGTACCTGTGGGCCAGCCTTCCAGAGGCACTTCTGACTAAGCTGCAGCGCTGCTTTGCCCTGGGCTGCTGTCACCTTTTGTGACTGATGGGGACCCTTGGGGCAGCATTGCTGTTGTGTGTATTGGTGTGAAGCCTTCTCGGGTATATGGGGTAAGAAAGCCTGAAGGGGCATACAGGATATTGAGAGCACTCAGAGCAGATTGCTGGTGGGAATCAGCATATCCATGGTGATGAAGAACCTGGTATGTTGAGAGCCAGGCTTCTCTGTGAAGGAGCAAAGGGGACCAGCAGAGGGTAGAGATGAGGTCAGGAACAGGATCTTTGCCTGGAAGGAACATGAGCAAGGTGTCAGGCACTGCCACATCCTTTTCTCTGCTGTTGGAACAGAAGTGGCCAGATAAAGTCTGCAAGGTGATGCATTTCTGCTGTTATCTGAGGTCTGGCTGAGGCAGAAGACTCTGGTTCCAGTATTGCAGTGGTGACCAAAGCTGATGACAGGGTTCCAGAAATGTTACCTGGGCCAAAAACGTGCACTTGCACATCAGTGCTAACAAAGCTTTGTAGCTTTCCCTTGGTCTAAAGATTTCCCTGGGAGGAACAAGGGAATGATTTTGTCTCTGGTAAGGCCTCAAACAGGCCAGCACCCCCTTTTCCCTTATTGAATGCTCTGGTGGATGCTGGAGGCTTGGAGCAGGCTGACCAGAGATGATGTGGAGTTTACTTTTCTGGAGACTTTCCAAACCCACCTGAATGTGTTCCTGGGTGACCTGCCCTAGCAGAGGGGTTGGACTGGATGATCTCTGTGGAGGTCCTTTCCAACCCCCACCATTCTGCCGTTCCTTTATAAGACAGTCACAAGTGGGTAGAGTAGCTCAGAGGTGTCTGGAAATGTTACTAATGAGAAGCAGTAACAAAATGCTAGTGTGAACTGTTCTTCAGAACAGAAGTGTGACCAAAAAATGGATCTCGAGAGACTTTTCTCACTGAGAGTTCTATGGAATTCCCTCGGGAAGTCTGCTTCGAACAGCTCTTTGTAGTCCTTGTCTCTGGTGAAATAGGAGAGGTCACAATGTACACCCAAACTTGTCCCACAGCTTCCTTCCATCTGGAAACCCAGACCTCTCTTGGAAAGCCCTGACCCAGATCCTTTCCATGGGAACTTCAGTCTTTCTAGTTGCTTTGGTGCCTGCTTGTGTTTTCTTCTTGAAGTTTAACCGCTGTCTGGTTCAGCTGTTGATAGCTGAACCCAACATAGGAAGTGAAGATGGATCCTGGTGGTACTTTTCTGTACTGCTGCCAGAAGTGCCAATGTTTCAGCAAGGCCATGCTGGAGTCTGCTAAAGGCACTGGTGAGATTTTGGTGGTCTGGTGGAACTTCCACAACTTCAACCTTGATCCATGTGGCTCTGCATGGATCTGAAATGGTATCAGGCAAACCCAAGCTGTGGGCAATGCAAAGTGTGGTACCTGCTGCCATCAGATAGCTTGGAGCATTGAGTAACTAATCTATTTGAGCCTTTTCACTTGCAGCTAACATTGTCCTTTTTCTCTTTTCACAGGAGATAATGAGCAAAGTGTGCCACAGCTCTTGATCAGAGACGTGAAGCTGGAGAAGCCGCTAGCTAAGCTCATGTTTTCTCCTGATCAAGACAATCATCCGTCCAAGGCACCAGTCAAATATGGTGAACTGATCGTGTTAGGGTGAGTGGCTGTGGCTTGGGGAAAGGGAGAATGAAGAAACAATTTCAGGGTCCACTCAAAGCAGGTAAAATGTTGGTTGCTGTGAGATGGTCCCACAAACAACCACTTCAGCTCCCCCTCCTGCAGCACATCTCATGGGCGTGCAGCTGAGTCACCAGCTGCTCGGCACGGCTGTGCTCCCTGAGCTCATCTCAGACAAGCACACAGTAACAGGGTGGGCTGGGCTGGAAGGAATCTCCAAAGCTCATCCAGTCCAACCCCCTACACTCAGCAGGGACATCCTCCACTAGAGCAGGTTGTCTACAGCCCTCTCCAGCCTCACCTTGAGTATCTCCAGGGATGGGCCCCAACCATCTCCCTGGGCGACTTACTGCAGTGTTCCAGCCGCCTCCTGCTGCAGAATTTGTTCCTCACATCCAATCTCAATCTATTCTGGTGAACAGTCTCTCTGCAGCCTTCTTATAGCCCCTCTTGGTACTGGCAGGCTGTTGTTAGGTCTGCTTGGAGCCTTCTCTAGGCTGACCGACCCCAGCTCCCTCAGCCCGTCCTCCTAGCAGAGCTGCTCCCTCAGCACGGAGTGCTGCCTTCTGCAGTGGCAGTCAGGTGCTGTAGATCATGGCCTGCTTTGGAACGTGGCTTTGTTGTGACAGCCTGAGCATGTAGCTCTCAACACCAGGGATAGACTGAAGCTGGTTTTCAGCTCTTGTGTCTTCCCTGAGTGGGTGTTTTGTGGCAAAAGTCAGGTTGTGAAGGCTTTCCCAGCTGGTTCCAGGTTGGGCCCAAACAGATGAGCAGCATCATGTGGAAGGGGCAGCTCCCTGGGAGGTCAAGTAAAATAAAGCTTTCTAAGAGCATCATAGCTGACTCTACATCCAAGTGCAAACAGAAAGGTTTCACTGAAGCCTGTCTGCCTACTGGCCTGTTCGTGCTGGCATGTTCAAAGTCAGAGGTTGAGGGGTTTCTAATGGAGTAAGCAGAAGTCTTGGAGGACGTTTTCTTTCAGGTCTTTACTTCGGCCGCAGCTCTCTAAAACGCCAGCTCCCCACCAGGGCTGCTGAGCAGATAGAGCCTTGCATTTACCATGTGAACACATCATTTGAAGGGAAAGCTCTAGGCAGGCATCTAAACTTGGTGTCATGTTTGAGACCCATGTCTTCAGTCTTCCCTCAGTACCCTGACACTTAAGAATATTGATCATAGAATCACAGAATCATTTCAGTAGGGAGATACCTTTTAAGGTCATTGAGCCCAATCATCTTTGAGGCCTGCAATTCAGGGAAGAGCATAAAGCAAAAACCTGTGGACAGTAACTCTGAGATGACTCTGGAGAGTATTCTCTGCCCTACAAGCTTCATCTGTGCCTACTGCCCTCCTGTGGGTGTGTTTTCAGTTCTCAGATTTAAATGGGGTTAGTCTGCAGTCTGTAACACTCACCGGCTGTGCTAACTAAAATGACTTGGTGCTTAAAGTGACAGTTCCTGTGGGCCTGTGTCCCATGAGAAATGAAATCATTCAAGAAGATTGACTTGGTGCTTTCTCTGCTTTTTGATAGGTACAATGGGTCTCTCCCAAATGGAGACAGAGGAAGAAGAAAAAGTAGATTTGCTTTATTTAAAAGGCCCAAGGCAAATGGGGTGAAACCCAGCACTGTGCATATTGCCTGTACCCCTCAAGCAGCAAAGGTAAGCTGGAGTTAAGTCTTACATCTCCTCTAACAGAGCTGTGTACAGTCAGTGCTGTGCTGGTGAGATGAAATGATGTAAAAAGCCTGAAGTTCTGGCCCTGAAAAGCGTGCTTTGTGTTCATCCAAGGGGCTTGATACCTATCAGGGTTAGCAAGAAACCAGTTGGCAAAAACAAATCTTGAGCTTAGTCCTTGCCACGTCCAGAAAGAAAACTGTGGGTTTGAGATGCCTGTTGAGAAACACTGGCTGGGAATCACTTTGTTTTGTTTGCCTTCCAAAGTCACTGCAGATGTCTGCTCTAGGCTTCCTGTGTGTGCACTCACTCCTGCTGCAGGGTTGGCTGACTGCTGCACGTGAAGCCAAAGCTCTGCCTCTACCAGTTCCAGACAGTGGGGAGGAATTCCCCAGGGATGAGGACAGGCGGGCTTTGCAGGGCTTGTAATCGGTTTCAGAGTTCCCATTAAGAAGCAGGAAAGGCTGGGCTCAGATCTTGCAGTTGTTTCATGTTCAGAACAAGTATCTTAGAGGTAAGGCACTGCTGAGGAATCTTCTTGCGTGGCGGCAGGTTAAGTGTAGGCACAGTTAGGTTCAGTACCAAGTGGGACATCTCTGCTGAAGCCAATGGAATCTGAGAGTATTTCGTTGTCTGGAATCTCCACTAGCCACATCAGGCTTTTAAATACTGGAGTGTGCTGAGTGTTTGGCTTCCTGAGTCCCTTGACACTAAAGAATATTGGTCATAGAATCACAGAATCATTTCAGTTGGCAAAAACCTTTTAAGGACATCAAGCCAAACATTTCTGAGGTCTTAAATCCAGGGAATGGCGTAAAGTATCCTGAAAACAGAAGAGATTTGCTAATGATTTTGTTAACCAGCTCTTGCAATAGAATTACATCTACAGGAGAGCTGTGCAAAGACCTTTGATAATTCATAGAATCACAGAACAGCTCAGGACCTCAGATCATCCAGTTCCACCCCCCTGCCATGGTCAGGGATACCTCCAACTAGCCCAGCTTGCTCAAGGCCTCATCCAACCCAGCTTTGAACACCTCCAGGAAGGCAACATCCACAGCCTCCCTGAGCAACCTGTGCCAGAGCCTCCCCACCCTCGCTGCCAAGATTTTTTTTCTCATCTTCAGTCTCAAATCTCTCCTCTCCCAGTTTTGGAAAGCTGCTCTAAGGCCTCCCTGGAGGCTTCTCTTCTCCAGGCTGAACAGCCTCAGCTCTTCCAGCCTGTCCCTATAGCATAGGTTCTTCAGCACTCTAAGCATCTTCATGGTTCTTCCTGTGCTGAAGTCCCCAGAACTGGTGGCAGTGCTGCAGGTGGGATCTCAGCAGAGCAGAGGGGCAGAATCCCCTCCCTGCCCTGCCGCAGTTGCACTGCTTTATGGTCTTCTAGCAAGTGTTGTTTAGAAGCACTTCTAGAAAAGCATTTGTTCAGGTCCTGCTGGGTAGTTGCAGAACACAAACCCATACTGACTAAGCAAAACCCAGATTATTTTGTTAGAGTTCCTGCAACCTGTGTGATTCCTCCATTTCACTCTCTTTACCTTCACTATTTGTTAGATGTTTTTAATCTATGTATGCTACTAATCAGAACTGGGTTTGGTCTGAGCTTGGATCCTGGCTTCAGAATGCAATCCTGAAGTTCTGTGCTCAGTTTGCTATTGGAGAAGTTCAGGCTGAGAGGGCCATGATGTCATTGGGCTCGGTTCTAGTCTGTGCACTCTTAGGGGGTTTGCTGTAAGAAGCCAGTGTTGCTTTAAGATGGAGCAAGCCTGAAGAGCTGCTTTTGTGTGGTCAGCAGACCAGTTGGGGCTGCAGCTTTTTTTCAACAGCCAGGGCTGGCTTTTGTTATAACACTTGGTGTGTCGATACCAGGCATTTGCCTTAATGCATTAATTGAGCAGAGGAGAGCCTGGCTGTCTAGGTGCTGTGCTTTGCTCCTGTGCTCAGCAGCCCGTTTGCTGGATCACTAACCGCTGGCATCTTTTTCCCTAGGCAATAAGCAATAAAGACCAGCACAGCATCTCTTACACTTTGTCTCGGGCCCAGACAGTAGTGGTTGAATATACCCATGACAGCAACACAGACATGTTTCAGGTATGTGAAGTGAATATGATTTGTAAATGTACATCTAAGTGTGCTCTTCCCAGCAGGAGTTCCTGCCTAAAGGCCATTTTCCTCAGACCCAAAAGTTTGCACTTTTCTCTTCAGAGACATTTCATTCTGCTCCTTCCAAAGGCCATGTGTATCTGTGCCTCTCTTCTTGTATGGCAGTGGTGAAAGTTGGGTTTGGGGCTGTTTTGTGACTGAGGCACAGGATCAGTTGTGCCCTGCCTCTCATGGAGCCTGTCTTCTAGTCTCTCCTTGCAAAATGAAAGCAGGAGGTTCTCCTGAATCACTGGGTTCTTTTGCTTCTAGCACTGGGGGAGGAATTCGGGATCAGCCATCTGGAGATGGGGTGGAAGATGTATAGTGGGATAACACAGGAAAGTTTTGGACACAGCTAGAATGAAAAGCACCCAAAACTCCTTCAGTCAAACCCAGAGCTAAGTCTAAGGCACAGGGAGATAAGTAGAGAGGAGGCCAAATTATGGTGTGCTGCAAGCCTCTTTGCAGTTCCTGTGTTTGCACAGACATTTGCAGCTGTGGTGTCCCCTCAGATCTTCTAATTGTTTCCTGTTCTCTGATTCCTTCTGCTTGTTTTGGAGGGGGTTTGTGGGTGCCTTGTTCTGATTCCTGCCCTGATCTTTCATTGATGACTTCACATTTGCTGTTGTCACCAATTTATAACAAGGAGTTTTGCTGTCACAGCATTTGGCTGTGACACCACTGCAGAATCAAAGGGGGTAGAGGAGGTGTTGGTAAGTGGTGGAGGAAGCTGCTATGCAACTGTAGATGTCCACAATGGAGCAGAAAGGCTGTAAGGAGTTCACTGCCACCTCATTATTGCTTGTGTGACTGTTCTCTGTGCGTGCTGTGGCATGCACCCTGCCCTGACCCTGCCAGGGCAGTCCCTACATGCTGATGGCTTAGCCTGCCTAAGAAGCAACAGAAAAATGCATTCTGACAAAGTAGTTGCAGACTCAGGAAAGCTCTTCAGCCTTCACCAAAGAGCACCTGAGGATTTTGGGCCTCCTGCCAGCAGTTAGCCTTAATGTAAACAGCGATTCTGTAAGAGGCTGAGAGCTTTGGAAGTGAGTGAAAGGTAGGAAGAGGGATTTAAACCTGTTTGTGTGAATGTCTGAGAGAGGATATAATTTCTCTTCATACTGCAACCAGATCCTCTTCCTTAAATGCCTTTTTAAAGTGTGTCAAAACCATTAGTCAGAAGGATTATAGAGTCGTTTGAGTTGGAGAAGCCCTTTAAGCTCACCCAGCCCAACCAGTCTCTGACTCTACCAAGGCTGGGGCTGAACCATGGCCCTCAGCATTGCATCTCTGACTCTTTGGAACACCTCTTTGGGCATTCAACCATCTCCCTGCGCAGTCTGTGTCAGGCTTTGGGAACCTTTTCAGTCAAGAAGTTCCTTCTCATCTCCAACCTAAAACCTTCCTTGGAGCAAGCTGAGGCCATTTCCTCTGCTTCTGTCATTTGTTTATAGGAAGCAGAGCCCAACCCCCACCTTGCTCCAGCATCTTTTCAAGGAGCTGTAGAGAGCAATGAGGTCTCCCCTCAGCCTCATCTTTTCCCCCAGGCCCCTCAGCTGCTCCTCCCCAGCCTGCTTATCCAGACCCTTCCCCAGCTTCCTTGCCCTCCTCTGGACCTGCCTCAGCCCCTCGATATCCTTTTTGGAGTAAGAGCCCCAGAACTGAACCCAGTACTCAAAGGTGTAGCCTCCCCCAGTGAAGGGACTCTTGCAAGCAGAGAAGGTGACACAGCTGCTAGAAAAAGAGGATTGCAGCCAAATCTTGGCATTTTTTGTTGTGCTTTGTGCATAGTGGTGTAAGCCCTTCTGCCACAAACATCTTGGATGTGGTCTGTCCCAACAGCCTTGCTGCTTCTCAGTGCCTCACCAGAGATGGAGAGTCAGCTCACAGTCTAATTGTCCCACATCCACACCTCCACCTAGTCTGGCACTGTTCAGAGTGCTCTGGGCGTGCAGGAAGACTCAATGTCTTTTTTTCTGTCTCACTGCTATTCCCTGGCTGCTTGGGCAGTGCTGCAGCTGGTCCAGCTGCCTTTCCACTGAGAAGGACTTCACTGGGGAATTGTCTGAGGATGGATTTAATTACAGCATTTTCTTTGCCCTTCCTTCATCTGGCTGAATGCAGCTTTTAGAATAACTGCTGGCCTGGAGGTGGAATCACTGATGAGCACAGGTTAGGTTTTCAGAAAGCTAAGTTTAGGCTGGTGACAGGGAACACTTTCAAACGAAATGCCATAGAACCATAGACCAGCTCTATCCCAAACCCCCTGCCACGAGCAGGGACGCCTCCCAACTAGAGCAGGTCTCTTACGGCGCCAGCAAGCCTGGCCTCCGTCGGTTGGTTTGTTCCCTTGGTTGCTTGTAGCTGTGGGGAGCCGGAGGGCGGCTGCTGTCTGGGCGGTCTGCCTGATGCCGTTGCCTTTGCAGATTGGCCGCTCGACGGAGAGCCCTATCGACTTCGTGGTGACTGACACGGTGCCGGGCAGCCAGAGCAACGTGGACACGCAGTCGGTGCAGAGCACCATCTCCAGGTTTGCCTGCAGGATCATCTGCCAGCGCAGCCCCCCCTTCACCGCCAGCATATGTGCCGCCGGCTTCGACTCCTCCAAAAACATCTTCCTAGGGGTAAGGCAGCCCTGCCATCACAGCGTCCCAGGGTGTTAGGGGCTGGAAGGGACCTCTGGAAAGCTTCCAGGCCAAGCCCCCTGACAGAGCAGGACCAGAGAATCTAGCACAGGTCACACAGGAACACATCCAGACAGTGCTGGAAAGGCTCCAGAGAAGGAGGCTCCACAACCTCTCTGGGCAGCCTGTGCCAGGGCTCTGGCACCCTTACAGTTAAGCAGTTCTTCCTCATGTTGAGGTGGAGCTTCCTGTGCTGCAGTTTCCATCCAGTGCCCCTTGTGCTGTCACAGGGTGTAGGTGTGAAGAGGCTGCCCTTCTTTTCTGACCCCCAGCCCTCAGCTATTGATAGACATTGCTCAGGTCCCGTCTCAGCCTTCTCTAACCAGTCTCAGGGCTCTAAGCCTTTCTTTGCATTCTGCCCAGGCTGCTTTTAACACTCATACTGAAATCCACTACAGCCACCTGGAAGGTTTTGTTGACATGTTCCTCTTAGGAGAAGGCTGCCAAATGGAAGACATCCGATGGGCAAATGGATGGGCTGACCACCAATGGAGTTCTTGTCATGCATCCTCGGAATGGATTTACAGAGGACTCCAAGCCAGGGGTGTGGAGAGAGATCTCTGTGTGTGGGAATGTGTTCAGCCTCCGTGAAACCAGATCAGCTCAGCAGAGGGGGAAAATGGTAAGAGTAAGTGACCCGTCTTTGCTGCAGCCTCTTGAGAGTGGATCCAGCCATAAACAGTACAGCCTGGTCACTTGGGAGGAGCCTGCTCTCTTCACTCCAGGTGTCATCTCTGTCCTTAGCTTCACTGACTGCCTTCGCTCAGGGAGGTGTCTTGCTCAGCCTCGGTAGCTGACAAGAGTTCCTCTGCGGATGGGGACCTCGCTGCAGCTCCAGGCTACTCCCCTGCAGGGAGTGGCCAGTCCCCTGTGCTGCAAGCAAGCTGCTGTGGGCATACACCTGCTCCACAAACTATTTTCCTGATCCTTCCCTTTGAGTTGATGTTTTTCAGGTTTTCCCACTTTCCCTTTTGAATAGAATGACCAAGAACAGTGATGGTTTCAGTGATGCACACCTAGGTAGCTGTGTGCCCATTGCCACCCTGGCATGCCAAGTATGGCTCTTGTTTCTAAAGTAGTGTTGCTGCTTTGTTCTGCTGTGGCATGGAATCCCTTAGCAAAAGGAAATGCTGTAGGAACACTTCAGTGAGGCATTTAGCTGGGAATGCTGGCTTCTAGAGGAGAGGAAAGCCATGTCCAAAGGTATGGGTGACAAAACCAGTTTAAAACAGGGTGGAGGACTAAACATGACCAGGCCTGTGCCAATCCTCCTTGATGCATTTTAAATAACTTAGTCCTATAGAAATGGAATTCAGAGGAATTTGGAGAACAGCTGAGCTTGTGACCAGCAGCCTGGCCTGAATCAGCAGTGGTATGGGCAGTCTGAGCAGGGCAGGGATTGTCCTTCTGAGGAGGCCACACCTGGAGTGCTGGGTTCAGTTCTGGGCCCCCACACCAGAAGGACACTGAGGGGGGGCTGAAGGGGGTCAGGTGAAGGGTCTGGAGAACAGGGTTGGGGAGGAGCAGCTGAGGAAGCTGGGCTTATGCAGCCTGGAGGAGGCTGAGGGGAGACCTCATTGCTCTCTATAGCTCCCAGAGAGAAGGCTGGAACCAGGTGGGGGTTGGGCTTTGCTCCCTAAGAACAAGTGATAGGAGAGGAAAAGACCTCAAGCTGCACCAGGGAAGAGTTAGGTTGGAGATTAGCAGGAAATTCTTCCCTGAAAGGGTTCCCAAAGCCTGACACAGGTTGCCCATGGAGATGGTTGAATGCCCATGCTTGGAGGCGTTTCCAAGGCAGAGATGTGCCGAGGGCTATGGCTTGGCCTGAGCCTTGGCAAAGTTAGAAAATGGTTAGGCTGGAGGATCTGAAAGGGCTTTTCCAGCTGCTGTGGTTCTATGGTACATGCTGTTGAGGCTGGAGAGGAGCTTTTCTCACTTCCTTTTGTGTATGCCTTCATCTTTTCTGAAGGGTTTGGTTGTTTTCTTTTGAAAACAGAGAGGAGCAGCTCTGGGCTCTCCGAGGTTATGTCACATAGGACAATCTGTCAGGAGCTGCTCGAAACTCCTGGCTCTTGGATCTGGCTGAATTTTCCAGGCAGATTGCAGAATCACAGAAACATTCAGATTGGAGAAGACCCTTGGGATCAGCAAGTCCAACCAATGACCCTGCTATTCAGGGTTCATCCTTAGAACCATATCCCCAAGCAGCACATCCTAATGACCTTGAAACTCCTCCAGACTTGGTGACTCTGCCACCTTCCTGGGCAGCCTGTGCCAGTGCTTGACCACTCTTGCTGGCAAAAACTTCTTCCTAATGTCTAATCTTGCCCTGCTGCAGCTTGAGACCTTTCCCTCTTGTTCTGTCACTAATTACCTGTGAGAAGAGCCCATCACCAGCTTCCACACAGCCTCCTTTCAGGGAGCAGTAGAGAGCCATGAGCCTCTGCCTCCTCTCCTCCAAAATAACCATCCCCAGCTCCCTCAGTCACCCTGCAGAAGGTGTCCAGGCTGAGGGTGCATCCCGTTGCTCTCCTGGTAAGCTTAGGTGACCCTGCTCTTCCCTTGTGCCCTCGGCTAGGTGGAGAACGAGTCGAACCAGCTGCAGGACGGCTCCCTGATCGACCTGTGCGGGGCCACGCTGCTGTGGCGCACGGCCGAGGGGCTGGCGCGCACTCCCACCCTCAAGCACCTGGAGGCGCTGCGGCAGGAGATCAACGCGGCCAGGCCGCAGTGCCCCGTGGGCTTCAACACCTTGGCGTTCCCCAGCATGAAGAGGAAAGACGTGGTGGATGAAAAACAGCCCTGGGTGTACCTGAGCTGCGGCCACGTCCACGGCTACCACAACTGGGGGAACAAGGAGGAGAGGGACGGCAAGGACCGCGAGTGCCCCATGTGCCGCTCGGTCGGCCCCTACGTGCCGCTGTGGCTGGGCTGCGAGGCCGGCTTCTACGTGGACGCGGGACCCCCCACTCACGCCTTCAGCCCCTGCGGACACGTTTGCTCGGAAAAGACGACTGCTTACTGGTCCCAAATCCCCCTGCCCCACGGGACCCACACGTTCCACGCGGCCTGCCCCTTCTGCGCCCATCAGCTGGCTGGTGAGCAGGGCTACATCAGGCTCATCTTCCAGGGACCGCTGGACTAGCCGCGGGCCGCGACAGACCCTTCTGCCGAGCCGCTCCGCCTCTCAGCCGCCCTATTCCTTCTCGCTGAGCTCTGCCGGCTTCCTTAAGATGAAGAATCGTGGGGGGAGGGGGTTTGGTCGTCTTTCTTGAGAAGTCTGGAAGGACAAGAGAGAACTCCTGGGTTGTTTGTTTTTTTTTGGTTAACCCCTCCTGACTTGCTGAAGGAAACATTGCAGGGGGAGCTCAGATGCCTTCTGTTTAGTGGTTTTTGAATCACACCCACATGGGATTTGCAAGTTGCTTCATTCCTTTTGTATATGGGAGGGTAAACAGTTCAAAGATGAAGTTTGCAGCTGAGATGAAAACCTTGTAAAATACAACATGTACATGGACCCTTTTCTATTTATCTTTGTTACTGAAGATGGTGTACAGTTGTTTAGAGGGTGGCATGGTCGTGGTGTGGTATATCCAGCAGCTGGATGTGTGTGGAGTAGCTCTGGATGGAGAAGAATGTGGGATGGAGATGGTAGAAAAATCTTTTTTTTTTTTTTTTGTCTAATCTAAAATACTGAGTTCTTAGAGTAGCTAAAATGCTTTTGAAACTAAGCAGATGCTGGTGGTGTAGTGGGCTGCTTTAATCTTGCTGAGAGGTAGCTAAGGAGGAGACGTCTTACAAGGTCTTTTTGGTAGTACTGCAGATTTGGTTATGAGAGAATTTACCAGGCTCTTGGAATATGCAACTTAGTTGAAATTAAGGGTTTTTTTCCTCCCTTCATGCTAACTCATCTCCTTATTTAGCATTAGTGAGACTTGTAAGGGGTTTCCCAGCACTTGGTGTGAGCAGAAGCTGAGAGGTGAGGCTGGTTCTGTGCCCTGCCATTCAGGGCAGGGCAGAAGCTGAGAGGTGAGGCTGGTTCTGTGCCTGCCATTCAGGGCAGGGCACGAGGAGAGGTGGCTGTGCCACGCACACGCGTGAGGAGCAGGGAGCCTGGCCACAGGAAAGGCCAGTGCACTGCGTCCAGCTTGGCTGCTTCAGGGCAAGTCCACAGCTTCACCTGAGCATTCAGTTGAGCCTTTTCTTTGTCAGCTTCATCTTTTTTTTTTCCTCCCAGAAGAAACCCACATTGCAGATTCCTCCGCTTTGGAGCAGAGCTGCAGTTTGCCTTTGGAAACAGTTTGAAACATTCTGGGTGTGAAGAGAGAGGCGTCCTGAGTTCACTTGGACTGTCAGTTGTCTCCAGTTTTGACCAGAAGTTCTCTCTGTTGTTTGGTTCTCCGGCCATGCATGTGCTGGGCAGCCTGTATGCTGAGTCAGCTGTCACATACAAGGAACTGCTCTTTACTCCCTTGCCGTAGAACCCAACTCACCCGGACATGTTCCAGGTTAGATGCATTAAGTAAGAAAAGTTCTGCAGCAGGAAGTCCCTGTGTCCTAGCTGTTCTAATCATTTTATCCAAACTCTTCTGATATTGTAGTTTTAATTTTTATTTGCCAATTAATTTATTCCAATGCCATGAGTAAACTTTTCAAACACACAATTGCTGGGATCGTCTCTTGCTTCGCTTCCAAAAGATGCCAAAGGGAGCTGCAGGTGGCTCTGGTGCTGTCACAGGAGGTGTCTGCTCAGAAGCTGTGGATTCAGGTCAGACAGCAGCAACTGGAAAGAGTTTGCCTGTTACAATGGTCATGGGTTTGAAAGGCCTCTTGCAGAGTTGGCATTTTGGTGTGTGTTTTATATTGAAGCCAGCAGCAGCTGTGGGACTGGCGTTCAAATGATCCCTTCCCCAGAAAGTAACAGAGCAGGAAAAGAAAGCAGAATGTTGTGCCTGGGCTCTTAAAATGCCAGGAGGTCTTGAAGGTATTGAGGCACCCTCAACCAGCTTGCAGATGGCATTGAGCTGGGAGAGAGTGTGGAGCTGCTGGGGGGGGACAAGAAGGCTCTACAGAGGGACCTGCACAGGCAGCATCCATGGGCTGAGGTCAATGGGATGAGATTCAACAAGGCCAAGGGCTGAGTCCCACACTTGAGGTACAGCAACCGTGGAAGGCTCCAGGCTGGGGGCAGAGTAGCTGGAAAGTGCCCAGCAGAGACAGACCTGGGGGTGCTGGTGGGCAGCTGGGTGAAGCTGAGCCAAGCTGTGCCCAGCTGGCCAAAGAGGCCACTAGCAGCCTGGCCTGGATCAGCAGTGGTGTGGGCAGCAGGAGCAGGGTAGGGATTGTCCTCCTGCACCTAGCACTGGGGAGGCCACAGCTGGAGTGGTGGGTTCAGTTCTGGGCACTCACTGTGAAAAGGACATTGAGGTAGAGCAGGTCAGGTGAAGGGTCTGGAGAAGAGGGTTGGTGAGGAGCAGCTGAGGGAGCTGGGGGTGTTTAGTGTGCAGAAGAGGAGGCTGAGGACAGACTTCATTGTTCTCTACAGCTCCATGAGAGGAGGCTGGAGTCAGGTGGGGGTTGGGTGCTGCTCCCTGGTGAAAAGGTACTGGAAGAGAGGAACTGGCCTCAAGTTGCCCAGGGGAAGTTTAGGTGGGAGAACTTCTTGGCTGAAAGGGTTCTCAAAGCCTGGCAGAGGCTGCTCAGGGAGGTGGTCGAATCCCCATCCCTGGAGGTGTTTGAAAGCAGAGATGTGATGCTGAGGGCCATGGTTCAGCCTTGCCAGAGGTAGAGACTGGTTTGAATATAATACTGGATGCTCTGAAAGGACTTTTCCAAGCAAAGTGTTTCTGTGCTTCCACCTTCCATGAAATCCTCTTGCCTCTCATTCTCTGGTCCTGATCTTGCTGACTACCAGGCTGTGTGAAATCAGAAGAGGACATGATGAAAGCTCCAAATGTGAGTAATACAAAGATGAGTTGTGGAAACAGATTAGGAGCTGGATGGCAGCAGACAGATGGCGAGCGCTGTCCTCTCCCCGCATGGGCGGCTTGGCTAGGTGCTGGTGTGAGTAGCTAGGTGCACACACACTGAATGCAGCAGGCAGGAGAGCTCCAGCTCCATGCCCAGACTGTGACTGAGCCTCTCCCTCATCCCTAACACATGAAGATGACAACTGGTGCTTTCCTCACATTTTTCAGCCCACTCTCCTCAAACAGCAAATGTCCCAGCACTGTCATAGAATCATAGAACAGCTCAGGCTAGAAGATCAACCACTCCAACCCCACTGCTGTGGGCAGGGACACCTCTCAACTAGCCCAGGTTACTCAAGGCCACATCCAACCAGGCCTTGAACATCCCTGGGCAGGAGGCATCCACAATTTTCCTGAGCAATGCATTTCAGAGTCTTACCAGCCTCCTAGTGAAGAATTTATTCCTCAGATTCAATCTAAACCTGTTCTTCAATTTAAATTCATTTTCCCTTGTCCTGTCAGGGGATGCTCTCATAAAAAGTCCCTCTGCAGCCTTCCTACAGGATCCATCCAGGCACTGGCAAGCAGCTCTGAGGTCCCCCTGGAGTCTTCTTCAGGCTGCACACTTCCAGCTCCGTCAGCCTGTGCTCACAGTAGAGCTGCTCCAGCCCTTGGATCATTTGTGGCCTTCTCTGGACTTGTTCTGACAGAAGGTGTAGTCCTAGCAGAACTGGGCAATGTCCTGCTAAGGGAGCCCTTCAGAATCTGCCCCATGCTCTCTTTCTCTTGTCTGCCTTTCCTTGGGCAAAACATGGGAACAGACACAACCAGGACACAGAAACTGCACTGCCAGCAGTTGAGAGGTTTGAGGAGCAGTTCCCATACCAAGTGCAGGCTATGCAATAGCAGCAGCTTTGACTGGGTCTAATGTTGTAGTGCAAGGGCTGAGCTGCCTGCTCCCCCAGCACAAGTGAGGGGAAGAGTAACACACACCTCAGGGCTGATACAGAGAAGAGTTTAATGTAACATAAGGTATCATCAGCACAATGCCTAATTACCTTAGTCAGTAATCTAATTAATAATACAGTGCATGATGACCTTAGCTCAACCTATTTGCAGAAGCAGCACAGTGAAAATACACAAGGCAAAAACCAGCACAAAACAGAAAGCCAAACCCAGCAGCTGCCTCGCTGCCACCTGTTCCGCCACCAGGCCTGCAGGAAGAGCCAGCATCTACGAGCCAAAACCCAGAAGCAGCAACCAGAGCAGGAAGCCTTCCCTGCTGCCATCTGAACTTCAAGCCCCATCACACTTGGCTCCAGTCAGCACTTTCATTATTTGAAGCTGGCAGGGCTGCAGCAGAGTATCAATAACAGCAGCAGGTTCAGCTTAATCTATGACACTGGGGCTCCCCCTGGGCTTTTGTTCTTCAATAAACAATTTAAGTAGGTCTTTAATAGAAGAACCAGGCTGCCCAGAGAGGTGAAGTCTCCATCTCAGGTGGCATTCCAAACCCACCTGGGTGTGTTTCTGCATGATTGACTCAGGATGACCCTGCTATAGCAGTGGGATTGGACTGGATGATCTCTAGAGGTCACTTCTAACCTCCACTGTGCTGCATTCTCTGTCTCTTGCTCTGTAAACTCTAAAATGAGCATCAGCTTGGAAGTGACCTAAACAGCTGCCTACAGCACTCTGGAGGCCTTTGCTCCTGAATCTGGGAGCTGTGCAAGAGGTGGTTCTGTTCTGGCTCTGATGTGGTTACAGCTCCACTGGTGTGCAGACAAAGTCAGCCCCAAATAGTATCTGAGGGTTTAACCCTGCTGTCAAAGGCTGGGGTGAAAGGAGGCGTTGCTGATGCCAACAGCAGATGGGACAGGGCTGCTCTTCTCTGAGTGGAACTGGTAGGGGGATGCCTGTGGAGATGAGCACATCTTGGCTCTTTTCTAGCCATGAAATGCTGATAGAGATGATCCTGCTCTAGCAGGGCGGTTGGACTGGAGGATCTTTCGAGGTCCCCTCCAGCCCCTGACATTCTGTGATCGTGATGAAGCTTTCTGAAGAGCTAGAGGAGCACAGCTGGAGATCAGTAGCTGGCTTGCTGCAGTTGGGTCGTGTGTAGATGCTCTGTTCTGCACAATGCAGGTGATGAAACTTTGCAGCTGTGGGGAGCTGCAGGGGTTTCCTGCTGGTGGGAGGCAGCAGCCTGGCACAGCAGTTGGCTAAGGCAGCCCAGCAGAAGTGGGCAGCTGGTGCTGCTGACTCCCTGATGGGCAGCAGTGTTCCCTGGGAAGGTGGAGGGCAGCCCTGCACCCATGGACACTCTGCTCCTGCCATGGCTCAGCCATGGGGTGTGAGCAGTGCCATGAGCAGGGAGATGGGCTGGGGATGAGGTTTTCTGCCCCCATCTGTGCTGGGTATCTTACACCTGCAAGAATAAGGCTGGAATCCAGAAGGGTTTAATGCCTCAGGGGGTGACCCCAGCAGTCCTCCTGCGCTTGGAGGTGCTCAGCAAATCCCATAATGACCCTGCAGTGGCACACCTTGTCTTGTTCTGAGGAAACAGTTTCCAGGCCCAACTCTGAACATCTGTTTTCAGTTTGGCAATGCAAATCCAGCACAGTGACTGGAGCTACCTGCCTGCACGTGGCCTTTCTGCCCCAGCTAGCCTGGATTCCCTTGACCTGGACTGGGCTTCCTGCTCCCTTTGCTGTGGGGATGCTGGCAAAACCACTCTGCTTCTAACTTGAGGGCTGTGATCAGCCAGGAAGCACAGCTCCTGAGGCTCCCACTGGCTGTAAGGTCACCTGGACAGTGCTGGTGTGCAGTCCATGGAGATGAGGTGGGAGAGCACCTCCACGGGAGGTCTGATGGCTCCTGTGACTTGTCAGGGGCTCTTTGGCAAGCATGGCCTCTGCAGGAGCAGCACCAGGAGTTCAGGACCCCCTTTTCCAGTGGAGAATGGCCCCCTGGCACCCTGCTGCCTGCATGCAGTGTCCCATGGCAATGTGCCCAGTGACACACACCCACTGGGGACACACCGGTGTGGGCTGTTGCACGAGAGCTGGCTGGAGGCTTCAACTGCGCTGGGCAGCTCTGGCCCCGTTTGCTCCCTCAAAGCAGAAGAGGCAGATAGGAAGAGGACAGCAAAGCCAGGTGCCCCCAGCACCTAGCTGGGGACAATCTTTTAAGACAGGCCAGGGGGGAATGGCTTTAAACTCGAAGAGCATGATTCAGACTGGCAGAAGTCACTTTTTTCCACTGAGGGGGGTGAGGCACTGGCCCAGCTTGCTCAGACAGGTAGGAGATGTCCCATCCCCAGAACCACTCCAGGTCAAGTTGTTTGGGACTGAGCAGCCTGCTATAGTTGATCACATCTTGTTGGAACTGGATTCTCTGGTCCTACTCTGGCAAGGGTTGGACTGGAAGCTCTTCAGAGGTCACTTCCAACTCCTAACATCCTCTGATCTCGTGTGACACCTTGGCACATTTCTTGTGCTGGTGAAACGGATGACCAGGAGTGGTGAGTACCAGTCAGGCAGGTATGAAAGCACAGCATGGGCAAGGGATCTGCCATGTAGAAATCAGAAATGCTGCCATGGGATCCAGAGGGCACTTAAATGAGGTTGGTGCTCTGTGGTGTGCTCTAGAAGCCCTGTTCCAGTAAGCATGTCTGAGAGGCCGGAGAAAGGCTGCCATCTGCTGCCATCTGTAACACAGCAGTGTGAAGGGGAACCTGACCTGCAGCAGAGCACAGGAGCCACAGCAGAGCTGTGAAGGGCTGGGAGTAGAAGCAAGGGAAGGCAGGTGAAGGTGGACTTTGCACTTCAGGGCATGTTGATTCTTTCCACACAAATCACTCTCAACAAGGCCAAGGGCTGGGTCCCACACTTGAGGCACAGCAACCCCAGGAAGGCTCCAGGCTGGGGGCAGAGTGGCTGGAAAGTGCCCAGCAGAGACAGAGCTGGGAGTGCTGGTGAGCAGCTGGGTGAAGGTGAGCCAGGCTGTGCCCAGCTGGCCAAGGAGGGCAGCAGCAGCCTGGCCTGGATCAGCAATGGTGAGGGCAGCAGGAGCAGGGCAGGGATTGTCCTCCTGCAGCCAGCACTGGGGAGGCCACAGCTGGAGTGGTGGGTTCAGTTCTGGGCCCTGACTGTGAGAAGGACATTGAGGGGCTGGAGAGGGCACAGAGAAGGGCAAGGAAGGTGGGGAAGGGTCTGGAGAAGAAGGCTGGGGAGGAGCAGCTGAAGGAGCTGGGGGTGGTTAGTGTGGAGAAGAGGAGGCTGAGGGAGACTCTCTGGACACTGGGACAGATTGCCAGAGAAGTTGTGGATGCCTCATCCCTGGAAGTGTGTAAGACCAGGTTGGATGAGGCCTTGAGCGATCTGGTCTAGTAGTAGGCAGCTCTGGCCATGCATGGTAGGGGGTTGGATCTGGGTGAAGTTTAAGGTTCCTTTCAACTCAAACCAGGCTTGGGAGGGTTAGAGGTTGGACTCAAAGATCCTAACGTTTTTTTTCTGACAAACTGGTTCTGTGATTCTGTCCTCATGACTGTGACACACCACTGCAGCATTCATATCCTTAAGGAAAAGGAGGATCCTTGTGGACTGCTTTAGACCCTGGGATTTCCAGTCAGGGTCAGAGATGGGCACATGAGAACTGAGCTGCTGCTTGGGGGAGCCTCCTGTGGGAGGACAGTGTGCTGCTTCCTCTTCTTGCTCCAGGCTCCCTCCTGCTTCTGCAGCCTCTCAGCTGCAGCATTTCCCTGCTGTGTGGCTTTCCCCTCAGAGATGAGGGTGAGACCTGAGGTCACAGCCAGTTTGGCTGGGATTCCTGAGACTGTACCCTTGACCTTGCAACCTAAAGCTAGCAGAGGCTAAAACCAGGGCCTTTATCTCTCACCTTTTAAAGAAAGTCTGTACTGACACAGGTGCTAAAACCAGACTCAGTTTCCGTGGAACTGAAATTCCTGATCAGCCCAGCTGGCTTGGTACATTCTTGAGAGGTCACCAACTCAGGCTGCTTCTCCTGTGTTCTTCTTTCCTAGTCCACTTGATCTGAAACTGTGCATCTGGACTCACAAGTGCTCTTGAAACAAGATCTTTTAGTTTGCTTGAGTAAAGACAGACAGAGAAGGTAGAAAGGATCATCCCAAATAACCAGGTTAGCAGGGAAAAGGTGGGACTGAAGGACAAGAGCTCCTGACCACCTGCTGCTTTGATCAGAAGTTGCCTGCGTGGCTGTCAGGTGGCAGCCCTGCAGCTGCCCCTTCCGTGCCCTCAGCCACCTCAGATGTAAAGGCTGCACTCAGGAGTGTTCAGCACGTGTGGGTTGTTTGCTGCCTGCCTGTCTGTCTCTGTCCCTGGACACCAAAGCCCATGGAAGTCGAGACAGAACCAGAGAACTGCTGAGGTTGGAAGAGGCCTTTGAGATCACTAAGTCCAACTACTCACCTGGAGCTCCCAGCCCTACCCATCCCTCAGCATCACATCCCTCATGCTTTGAAACCTCTCCAAGTATGGAGACTCCACTACCTGTCTGGGCAGCCTGGGCCAGTGCCTGAGAACTCTTGCTGGGAACAAATTGTTCCTGATACCCAACCTGAACCCTCCCTGCTGCTCCAGCACTTCAATGTCCTCTGCTTCTGGGACACCAGCATGGATGTAAACAGTGAAGTCTGGGAAAGAAAAGAATGAATTCGTGGCTGTGTTATGTTGCAGTGCTCAGGTCAAACACCAGATACCTCTGAAGCAATGGGCAGCTCAAGGTAGCAGCTACTCAAGCTTGAATGGTGGAAGCAGAGAGGCCAATATGAGAGGCAAGTATTTGTCACCAGTACAAAGGTGTGGGCCATAATGGTGAAAACATCCGGGATGTGATAGTGTTAACAGTAGGGGTGGGATCTGAGCGTGCCTCTCTGCTGAAAGAGAAACACAGGCCTGAGGTTGTCAGCCAGACAGGTTCCTCCTGGGCCATTGTCAATCCAGGGTCATTTCATGGTAAGCAAGCTGTGGAAAATTTCCTTCTACAGCTGCTCTGAGCAGCTGAGATTCCCCTGGCAGGTTGACTCCCTGGCCCAAGTGCACATGCTTCAGGAGACCTGTACCTGAGCAGCTAAGCACTGAGTCAGCCCTGCACAGCTGTGCTTGGCTCCTGCTCAGTCTGTGGGGCAGAACTGGACACAGCACAGTACTGAGGGCATGACCCCATGGCTCATCCAAGGCATTCCATAGAGAACGATGCTGCAGCACTCACCTTCAGCCCCAGGCTGACCACAGGACTGGAGAGGGGAAACTTGGTTTGCCAGGGAGGCCATGAGAAGGGCTTTCCCTTCAAACCCAGCAGCTGTCCTTAACCACCCACAGCTGCTCACATGCTGAGGATTCCTTTGCCTTTCCTTATTAGCTCAGTAAACTCCTTATCTCAGCCCACAGTGGGGACTGTGTTACAGAATCACAGACAGGTCTGTCCTGGAAGGCACCTCCAAAGCTCACCCAGCCCAAACCCCTGCACTCAGCAGGGACATCCTTCACTAGAGCAGCCTGCCCACAGCCCTCTCCAGCCTCACCTTCAGTATCTCCAGCCATGGGCCCCAAACACCTCCCTGGGCAACCTGTTGCAGGGTTCTAGCAGCTTCTTGCTGCATTACTTGTTCCTCACAGCCAATCTCAATCTGCTCTGCTCTACTTTGCAGCCATTGCCCTGGTCCTGTCCCTGCAGGCCTTTGGGAACAGCTCCTCTGCAGCTTTCTTGTAGCCCCTTCAGGTACTGGAAAGTTGCTATTAGGGCCTCCCTGGAGCCTTCTTTCCTCCAGGCTGAACAATCCCAGCTCCCTCATAGGCTGTCTTTGTGTCCCTCCTGTCTGTGTGCAGGTCCCTGCTTGTGAGAGCAGGCTCTCCTACACCAGCATAATCCCAGGTCCTCTTGTAGAAAGTCAGACTACAGAAAGCAAACCATTAAGATAATTTGAGCAAGCCCAAACTTTCTGTCTCACTTGCAAGTCTTGCAGGAGTCATGGGGACACCCCCAGCCAGCTGGCAGCAATGACAAGGCCTGGAGGCAGAAATGCCATTGATCTGAGACAACAATAAGGAACAGAAAGCAGAACCACGCTCTGGGGGCTAACGCAGCCTCTGTCCTCCCACAGCCTCTCTACCCTCACGGAACAAATTCTGCAGACTCATTCTCTCTGCCATCTGGGTCTGTGAGCAGAACTCAGCTTCACATTCTGCTCGTGAGCTCTCACTTTGTGTGGTAGGCATTGGAAGATAGAGAGACTCTAACTAATGTCATCCTAAAGGGGGAAACCAAACAACAGCCCACCACGCAGTTCCCATGGGGAGCATGCCTGCAATCTGAGCATCTGAACACAGCTGAGGCTGCTGGGCACAGATTGCTGCCAGGTAGCAGAAAAGATGCCTGACACTGTTGTGAATGGCATTTAGAGGTTGCTGGAAGGAAATTCCCATTGGTGTCCTAACAAGGATTTTACATTTAATGTTTTATTTATACTGCTTTTTCCATGTCAGCTTCCTCTGAAGCCAGTCTGTGCTGTGCTGGTATTGATTCCAGCACCTCAGAAAGCCAGGGGTGATGCTTTGAAGCATGAGAAGGTGCCTCTTCATCTTCTAAAGCATGTCAAAAGCACAACCGCTGATGCTGACCATGGACACTGAAACCAGCAGTTGTGTGTGAAGCAATAGTAGTATCAAACCAGTACTGCCTCTGGCTGCTGCCACACTTCCTGCTGCTTAAACTCATCATATAAACCTCTTGCAACAGCAGCAGCAACACCCAGACCCCCATCTGGACATGAGGCCATTGCTTCCCAAAAGGGCTGGAACCTTTGGTTCCTTGGACAAGTTGTACTCCTGCTGTAAATGAAGGGCAGTGGAAGCTGCTTGCTGTGCCCGCAGTCCATTGCACAAGGGCTGCAAGAGGTGTGGGCTGAGCCCGTTCCTGTCTCAAGGAAAGCCCCTTGAGTGGCCTCTGCCATGCTCACACACACTTCTCTGGGGACTGGGGATGAGTTTGGCTTCGTAGCAC
Organism: Pogoniulus pusillus; assembly: GCF_015220805.1. NCBI lineage: Eukaryota > Metazoa > Chordata > Aves > Piciformes > Lybiidae > Pogoniulus > Pogoniulus pusillus. The sequence goes on along the minus strand of NC_087270.1, from coordinate 26,302,448 downwards.
CAAGCCAGCCAGGGCCTTGCAGACAGGGAAGTGAGAATTATTTTTGAGACAGGCATCTGTGCTTAGATCCTGGTTTGTGCTCCATGGCATCGCTTAGCATTTCACAACCTGGAACCTGGGCACCTACACAACCATGGAAATGGTTGGGTTGGAAAAGACTTCTAAGATCATTGAGTCCAACCACTAACCCACCACCACCATGGCATCCTGGCCTGGATCAGGAACAATGTGGCCAGTAGGACAAAGGAGGTTATTCTTCCCTTGTATTCAGCACTGCTCAGGACACACTTTGAAGGCCGTGTCCAGTTCTGGGCTCCTCAACTCAAGAGAGATGTTGAGATACTGGAAGGTGTCCAGAGAAGGGCGACAAAGCTGGTGAGGGGCCTGGAGCACAGCTCTGTGAGGAGAGGCTGAGGGAGCTGGGGGTGTGCAGCCTGGAGAAGAGGAAGCTTAGGGCAGACCTCATTGCTCTCTACAACTAGCTGAAAGGAGGCTGTGGCCAGGTGGGATTGGGCTCTACTCCCAGGCAACCAGCAACAGAACAAGGGGACACAGTCTCAAGTTGTGCCAGGGGAGATCTAGTCTGGATGTTAGGAGGAAGTTGTTGCCAGAGAGAGTGATTGGCATTGGAGTGGGCTGCCCAGGGAGGTGGTGGAGCCACCGTCCCTGGAGGTGTTGAAGCAAAGCCTGGGTGAGGCACTTAGTGCCATGGTCTAGTTGACTGGACAGGGCTGGGTGCTAGGTTGGACTGGATGATCTTGGATCCTGTCTGATTCAATGACTGAACTATGTCCCAAAGTGCCACATCTACAGGTTTTCTTGGGCACTTCCTGGGCAGCCTGTGCCAATGCCACAGGTGCACCTAGACATGTGATGATCTAGGGAAAGAGAAAGTAAACAGTGACAAGAGGGAAACTGCAGCCACAGCTTTCTGTAGGAATGTGATGTAAGTCAGAACAGTAGCAAGCAACGTGTGAGCATCTGACCTTCGTTCCCACAGCTTCAGGATGCCTCCCACGGAGGAGGAAAGATAGCAGGACATCTGGCTGAGGGGAAAACCAAGGTGTGATATATGTAAAAGATTGGGCTGTACTTGCCTAGGTTATGCTAATGTGTAGGTGTGTGGTCTATGCTCAAGACTATATAAACAGGGTCTTAACCAACAGTAAAGGTCTCCAGATTCACATTGAACTGTATGGAGTCCGTGTTGTCCCCTCGCCGGCAGATTTCCTTTGGCCTCTCGAGGTAAACACCAATGGAATCCTCCTGTCTGCTTCTCCCTGGTCTTCCTTTCTGCAGTGACCTAAAGCCTGCTGAGCTAACATCTGACTTAAGCTGTGTGCTGAGTGAGACAGCAGGTCCCATACAGAGTTGTGCCCTAGCAAGTTCCACCTCTAGGTCCAGCAGCTATGACTCAGCCAAGTGACTGAGCCCATGCTAACGCAAGGTGGGGAGAGTAGTCTCCCTGGAGATGGCAGCCCAGGTGTGTGATACCAGCATCAACACTGCTGCCTGTGCCTATCTGCTGCTGGAGGCGAAGTAGCAGCCAAACTCAGCCCTGACATGACACAGAGGCAGGAGATCTGCCCTGTGAGCTTGCCATCTGAGCACCCAAAACCCCAGCCTCTGCTCTGGGGGATACAAGGGCTTGCTGGTGGGGCTGTGCTTTACAGCTACTGGATCTGCTTCTCCTTTAGCAGCAGCATCGATTACACGGCTGATCCCACCTTCAGCCTGAAGCAGCCTTGGGCCATGCTGCAAACAGACCCTGGCAGAAGGAATGAAATGAGAACCTGCACCCATACTATGCAGCCTCCCCAGGACAGTGGCTGGAACAAGGCACATCAGTGTGCTTCAGGGTAACACCAAGCTGTGTGGTGTGGTTCTCATGCTGGAGGGAAGGGATCCATCCAGAGGGACCTGGACAGGCTGCAAAGCTGAGCCCAAGCCAGGGTGTCAGTTGGTGACAAACTACCCAGGAGCTAGCACTGGTCACTGGCATCCCAGAGCCAGTTGTGTGCTGGCTGCATCCAGAGCAGGGAGGGCAACAGCACAGGGAGGGGATTCTGCCCCTCTGCTCTGCTGAGACCCAAAGTGGAAGAGGGGAGATTGAAATTGGAGATGAGGAAGAAATTCTTGACAGGGTGGGGACACACTGGAACAGGATGCCCGGAGAGGTTGTGGATGTCTCCTCCCTGGAGGTGTTCAAGGCCAGGCTGGATGAGTCCTTGAGCAACCTGGGGGTAGTGAGCTTCTGCAAGAGCTACAGATGCAGAGAAATACACACATGCCTGTTCCCCACACAGCCCTGCACTAAGAACATAGAACCACAGAATGCTTTGGGTTGGAAGGGCCCCTGAAGATCATCTATATCGGCTCCTGCATTAGTGACTGCCGTGGGGTCATGTCTGGTGCCAGTAGCTTTCTGTTGCACCAGTACATCAGTGATAAGAAAACAGATGAAAATAGAAGCTGCTACCTGACAAAGGAATGTCCCAAGCCAAAGGGTGAACACAGATCAGATCAGGACTGTGTGGGATTTATTGGTCCAAAGTCTGCCAAACTAATTGTACCCAACAAGCATTTCTTGACATAAACAGAATCACAGGATCACAGAACACATCCTGCTGGCAGAGCCCTCCAAGCTCATCCAGCCCAACCCTCCAGCCAGCACTGCAGGTTTAGCACTAAACCATGTCCATCAGCACCAGCTCCACAGGCTGCTGGAACACCTCCAGGGATGGGGACTCCAGCACTGTCCTGGTGTTGTGGTAGGCCTGAGAGGCCCAAAATAGGCTTAATACATGTCCTGGCTTGCCCAGGCATGTTTTGCTCCTGTGGTAAACAAGGTAGGCACACTTAGCTTGTGCCTGCCACATGCGAGGCCTATGCTTTTCCCACCTTTGGGTAAAGCAAGCCTATGGCTTTGCCTAATACGGTAAGGTTTGGCTAACTGCCATCCTGATTGGCTATTCTGTGTCCAAAGGGCAATTAATCTCAGCCCACACTGATAAAAAGAGATAGGCAGGTAAACAACGTGCTCTGCCACGCTCTGCCACGCTCTGACGTTCTATCTGTGCCTGCTGTTGCCTGTTGCTATTGTTGCCTACTGCCTCCTTGCTTGCCTGGGAACTCCCCTGTGGCGAGTTTACCAGGGACAGGCTCTAAATGCGTCCAGGCGGTTGGCCTGCGCAGCCAGTGTGGCATCGTGCTGAGGCTGTGCAGCACAAGACATCCTGCCTGCACCTGAAAGCCTCCTGCTAAGACTAGAAGTCCTGGAGATACAGAGACTGTCCAGAGGAGCCAGGAGACAAGGTCAGAGACTGTCTGCCTCCTTTCCCCAGGAGCCTGGAAAGAATCAAGTCTCAGCAGCCGGCAAGACAGAGCTGCCTGAAAGTGTTTGGCTACTGTCTGGGACTGCAGCCAGCCCCGCGAGTCGGGTAATAACAATTCTGTGAGTAAACACTTTAAAGCCTCTTTGTAACTCTCCATTGCCTTCTGCCATAAGCAGAAGGAGCTCCTTGAGTCCATCTAGTGGGCAAGCAATATAGAATCATAGAATCATAGAATCAACCAGGTTGGAAGAGACCTCCAAGCTCTTCCAGTCCAACCTGGCACCCAGCCCTATCCAGTCAACTAGACCATGGCACTAAGTGCCTCATCCAGGCTTTTCCTTAACACCTCCAGGGACAGTGACTCCACCACCTCCCTGGGCAGCCCATTCCAATGGCAAATCACTCTCCCTGATAAGAACTTCCTCCCAACATCCAGCCTAGACCTCCCCTGACACAACTTGAGACTGTGTCCCCTTGTTCTGTTGTTGGTTGCCTGGGAGAAGCGACCAACTCCCACTTGGCTACTGCCTCCCCTCAGGTAGTTGTAGAGAGCAATGAGGTCTGCCCTGAGTCTCCTCTTCTGCAGGCTGCACACCCCCAGCTCCCTCAGCCTCTCCTCATAGGGTTTGTGTTCCAGGCCTTTCACCAGCTTTGTTGCCCTTCTCTGGACTGCAGGAGGCATTTGACCACTTGACCTTCTCTTCCAGTTCGATTAATGTTTATCCATTTTTTTCTGGTTATTACTAGATTTAGTTATTATCTGTAAAGAGTTTCCATGACCATGCAAGAACCTTAATATTATTAAAATTAGTGGCCAGGGGTGGCAAGAGTTCTGAATATCAACATGAAGAAACAATATTAATATTGGAGAAAAAATAATCTTGCATTAATTAATTTCTCCTTCATTAATTAATTTCCCCTTTCACCTGGGCAGACCATTCCAAGGTTCGAGAACACTTCCAGGACAGAAATATTTCCTAGCAACTGTCCTGAGTCTCCCCTGGGGCAGCTTGGGTCATTTCCTCTGCTCCTGTCGCTTGCCACCAAGGAGCAGAGGCTGCCCCCTCCTCGCTCCAACCTCCCTGCAGGGAACTGCAGAGAGCCATGAGGAACAAACCTTCAGCCCAGCTGGGTAACACCAGTCCCACTGGTGCCAGCACAGGGGCAGACACAGAAATGAGCTGGTTTGCTGCAGGCTGGGATGTGAGTCCATGAATTTCCACCTCTGTGCTATGATGTGGCCCACAGCCACCTGCTCACGTGCCTCTGCTCATGACCACAAATAGAACTACTGCTACTAATTAACCAGAGCCTCCCTCGGCTGTCATATCTTTTGTTGATTGCCACGGGACTACAGCTGAGAGTTTGTATTTAAGGCACAGTCAGGCAGGAGGCTGTGATTGCTTAACTGGGCCCTAACATGTCTGGGTATTTCAGCATCTTGTGCGGCTTGGTTATGGCCCAAAGTGTAGGTCTGAAGAGCGAGACAGGGGACTGCTGGGTGCAGAGACTGACTGAAGTGCCCTTGTGCCAAAGGCAGCTTAGGGTGCACTAAGAAGAGTGTGGCCAGCAGGCTCAGGGAGGTTCTCCTTCCCCTCTACTCTGTCCTGCTGAGGCCTCATCTGGAGCACGGTGTCCAGTTTTGGGCTCCTCAGCTGAAGACAGACAGGGAACTACTGGGCAGAGTACGAGAGCGAGCCAGGGAGATGATTAGAGACTGCAGCATCACTTTTATGAGGAGAGGCTGAAAGGCCTGGGGCTCTTTAGGATGGAGAAGAGCAGCCTGAGAGGGGATCTGATCAATGCTGGGCAATAGCTAAAGGGCAGAGGGCAAGAGGGGGCTGGGCTTTTTTCAGTGGTGCCCAGTAACAGGATAGGAGGCAATGGACACAAACTGGAACACAGGAGGTTTGGTGTGAATTTAGGAGAACTGCTTTAAGGGTGCTGGAGCCCTGCTCCAGGCTGCCTGGAGAGGCTGTGGAGTCTCCTTCTGGGGAGACTTTCAAAGCCTGGCTGGATGTGTTCCTGTGTGACCTGCGTTAGGTGGTAACGCCCTAGCAGGGGGACCGGACTACAGAGCCTCTGAAGTCCCTTCCAGGCCCCATCATTCTGTGGTTCTGCAAAGTCTCTGAAACATGACCATGGCTACCTCCTGTGATTCCTCCACTGCTATGCAGCAAAGTCTCTGTGGATGAAACCCGTGCAGGAGCAGCCACGACCCCAGAGCCTGGCTGCTGCAGCCTGCCTCCTCTGCTCACTGCTGGCACAGAGGGAAGCCATGAGACCTCCGTGGCGCCAAGGAGAGCTCTCCCCACCCAGGGCACAGCTGGGTCCGCTTGCGGAACCATGTGCGCTCCAGGATGGCTTTGCTCTGGCTGTGAGGCACATGGGACTGCCATGGGACGGTGGTGCTGTAGAGCTGTGGGTCACTGTGGGGCCCTCTCGAATGATGCTGCCTCTGAAGTGGCACCACCTTGGCCATGAGGCCTCCCGCAGCCCATGACGGCAGTGTTGTCGCCGCGGGGCCTTTCAGCTGGGGATGTTTCAGCCGTGAGGGGCAGCTAGGGTCACTCGAACGGCAGCACCTCGGCTGTAACTCATTTCTGCAGCCTCTCACGCCCCTGGCCGGCGGTGCTGTAGCTGGGGGGCACTCATGAGGCCTCTCAAATGGCAGCGCCCCGCCCGTGGTGCCCTGTGCTGCTTCCTGCACCCCAGCCGCTCGCTATGCCCGGCCCGGGCCGCAGACCTCTCAACTCATCAACCTGCCCCAGGCCGGAAGAGTTTGAGACCGCTCCGGAACTCGCACGGCGGCGAGACAAGACAGCCCCTTCCGCCGGCCGCGGCGCCGGCTCCTCCTCCGGCCGGCCGGGAGAGGCGGTGCAGCCGAGCCCCGGCCCCTCCCGCCGCCGCCGCTGCCGCCGCTGCCGCCCGGGCCGCTTCCTGCGCCGCGCCGCGCCGCCAGCCCTGCCCTGCGCGGGGTCGGGCAGCGACGTGTCGCGGCGGAGGCGCCGCGCTAGGCCGCGCCGCTCGCCCGGCGCCGCAGGTAGGCAGCGGGGAGCTCCCCGCCGCTTCGGGCGCCCCTGCAGGTGTCTCCTGGCCTGTGTCTGCGGCCGGGAGGCTCTGACGGAGAGCGGCTGGGTTTTCTCCGGTGCCCTTTGTGTTTGGCCGCCCGGGCTGTCCGCGGGGTGCGGGGCCGGGTGGGTGAGGGCCTGGGCCGTGTGGAAGAGAGGAGGGCGTGAGGGAGGGAAGGGGCAGCGGCTTCGAGGGGCAGGCTCTGCCGCCCGCTTCTCCCCGTTTCCCCACAAATGTACGGTTTGCATTTCCATGGTAACAGCCCTCCTCGCCGGCTGTTGTCTAACATCTCTGTGTCAGAAAGTGGCGCCTACGCCTGGCTGGGAGGCGTTGAGGCTGTGTGGAAGGGTCCGTTTTAAGCCAGGCTCTCCCGGCCCGCCCTGGGCACGGCCATCGTTGCCCTCTTTCATGTGGGTTTCTCTCCTGCAGGTCACCATCGCGCCGTCCCCAAGGCTCTCAAAGCAGGCGTACGATGCGACAGGGAGAGATATGACGACGGCCTCCCGGAGATCCCCCCGCTGTGTTCTGGCTAAGGTAAGGCCGGCTCCTCACCTGCTCTTTGGGCACACATTTTATGTGCAGGGGAAATAACGTTTGGAGCAAGCGTTTGGGGGTTTTCTCTGTAATAATGGCACTTCATGTACATGTTGGACTGGAATGTGAAAGTGCTGAAGGATTTGTTGGTTCCATAGACCACATAGGACTGCTGTGGTTGCTGGGTTTGTAGGTGATACTAACATTGCATGCAAGGGCAAACCTTTCCTTGCCTTAGTTTCAAACACAGTGTGTCCCCTTGAGAGAGACACCTGTATGTGTTTGTAAAATATCAACCTCCTGTACCTTCACTTTCTCTTCCTCTGGCTGCCCAGCCTTGACCATAGGATTTTATGGATTCTCTTTTTTCTACTTGCTTTGCCTCAGCGACTCTAAAATGCTTGGGGGGGGGGGGGGGGTGTCTGCTTCAGAATGTGGAGTGATGCCACATATGTAAAGTGCCTGTTTTGAACAGCTTTGCCTGTCTGTTGTTGTGTTTGGGGAGTTCTAAAGCACAGGTGGTGTATCGTCTGTCTCGCCTGTGCCCTGAATGAGAAGCGCTGTGGACTCTGTGCAGCTGTGGCCCCATGCAGCCACAGCTGCTTTGCAGCCCGGTGAAAGAACGCCCCTGGTGAAGAACTGCAGTACGTTGGTTAGTGCAGTTGCTGCAGTCGTTGCCACTTCAGCCTGAGAGCCAGCGTGACTCCTTTCCAAACTGTAGGATAGACAACAACTGTACTTCATGTGAAGTTCTCAGGGCATGAGGTGGTGCTTCTGTTGGGCTCCTGTTGGTGCTTCAGATGAGCCAGTCGAAAGGAGACCTGCAGCTGTCTAAGCAAAAGCTGCTGTGCATCCCGTGGGTGGCTTCATTGCCGAGGTCCAAAGGCTGCCCACTGAGAAGCAGCTCAACTTCTCCCATACCATTCACCAGTAACAGAATCTGCCCTGAGTGTCCCTGTGTCTTCAGTTGTCCTCTGGTGCATGCCTTGCTGTTGACAGCACAAAATTCCTGAGGGACAGAGATGTCCCTTCCCAAGGGTGAGCAGAAGTCCTGTTTGCCTGAGAAGGGTCAGGAGCCACCAGAGGTGCTGGAGGAAGCAGATGGCAGACTAGCTCTGGTAGTTGGGGCAGGAAGAAGTTGGGAAATGGAACCCAGTGGGTATTAGTTCTGCTTTTGGAGAAGCAGCTCCATGTAGTAGCTGCTTCTGCTTTACTGCTTCAGGTGTCTGAGGAGATGAGGTGCTGCATGTTTCCCAAGAAGAGGGAAGTATCCTTCCAGATGTGAGGCCCACCCCTCCTCCGCCCCTCCTCACTGAATCACAGCTTCACAGATTGCACTGGGTTGGAAGGGGCACCTTCCCAGGGCACTTTGTCCATCCTCTGCGCTCAGCAGGGACACCTTCAGCCAAAGCAGGCTGCACAGGGCCACATCAAATCTGATCTTGATTGTCTGCAGGGACAGGGCCTTAACCACATCCCTGGACAACTTGTTCTGGTATCTCACCAGTCTTTGTGCAGAACTTCCTCCTGATGTCCAGCCTAACTCTGCCCTACTCTGGGCTCAAGCCATTGCCTTCAGCCTATCCCCACAGGCCCTTCTGAGCATGTAGGTCAGATATTGAAATGCACCTCTAAGGTCTGCCTGGAGCCTTCTCTTCTGCAGGCTGAACAGCCTTAACTCTCCCAGCCTGTCTCCATGGGAGAGGTGTTCTAGCATCCTGGTCATTTTTGGGACCTCCTCTGGACCCACTCCAGCAGGTCTACGTTTTTCCTATGTTGAGGACTCCAGAGCTGGACACAGCACTCACTCTCCTGCCTCCTCTGTCAAGCCCACTTGATGAGACTTGCTGTGCCTTGTGCTGTGCCTGCTTTTGTCTAGTCCCCAGTTTCAGATTTTGCATAACGTAAAAATTGTCAAATACTTTCATTTGGTTCTCTCATAGCTCCTTGCAGTTCTTCAGGGCCTTGGTGAGGCTTTGGAAGCACATGATTGTCATGGGAAAAAAAAGTTGAAGAAAATTAGTTTCAGAGTAACAAATTGAAGCTAGCAAGTGGAAAGCCTGCATAGAGAAACTCGCTGTTGGTGCAAGCTGCCATGAGCTTCTTTTAGAGAATCACAGCGTGACAGGGCTTGGAAAGGACTCCTGCAGATTATCCAGTCCAAGCTAGAGCAGGCTCACGCAGATTCAATCCTACGGGAGCACATCCAGGTGTGTCTGGAATGCCTCCAGAGATGGAGGCTCCACAGCCTCTCTGGGCAGCTTGTACCACTGCTCTGCCACCCTCACAGGGAAGAATTTTTCCCTGATGTTTCCATGTCACCTCCTGGGTTCCAGTTTGTGTCCATTGCCCCTTGTCCTATGCCTGGGCACCACTGAGGTCTTGCTCCAGCCTGCCACTCACCCTTCAGCTATTGATCAGCGTTGCTGAGATCCCTCCTTGAACTCCTTTCCTGAAGTTCAACCCTTGGTGTTGCAGTTTTTGTTGTGGCTGGGGCAGTCCTTCTGCCTTTTCTCAGAGTGTCTCTGCTACTGACAGTCTGCTTACTGGAGTGTCTGCTGGGGCTTCTTGGTCTTTGTTCAGCTGCATGTCCCTCTGTGGGCTTTTAGGAGATGCTCATATGTCACCATTGTCCAAGGGCATAATGCACACTGTAATGCTGGTGTTTGGAAATAAAAGAGCATAAAGACATTTCTGCTCTCATCTTCTGTGGAGGTGTGGGCAGGCAACCACAAGGCCTGGTCTGTTATGGTTTTTACTCCTCTGTTAATTGTCTCTGAATGATCCTGCCAGTCCTGGTGTGGAAGAACGTGACTCACAGTGGCCTAAACAGGTGTAAAAAGGTCTGTTCCTGCAGCAGAGAAGCTGCCTTCTGATTTGACATGAGTGTTGAGCACTGGGAAGGTAGGTTTCTGGATGAGAGCAGGTGCAGTTGGTTCATGAGGTATATCACAGGTGTCGGTTTCATTGTTTTATTCAGCATCAGACAAGAAGTAAAACACAGCTCTCAGGGGAGACCTGGAGCTCTCCAGTTTTTGACAGACTATTTGCACTTGTGTTACCCTCAGTAAACTGCCTGTGTGCATGCATTCAGATCCCAAGAGAGCCCAGGGGGGCAAAAGGAAATGGCAGAGAATGGAATAGCAGGAAATCAGAGACTGTTCCGCCCTGGGCAGTGCTTTGCAGTGGGAATGCAGTTCTCCTGTCCTTTCTTTGCAGGCAGATTACTTTTCCTTCTTGCTTGTTGCCCTGCTGGAGGAGAGCACTGAGAGGTGACAGTTCAAGGGGAGGGTGCTGGCGTTACTCTTGAAGCTGTTGAAATGCTACTGCTTTTCAGCACTCCCTATTACAGCAGCACAGCCTGACCCAGGAGTCACAGCTGTGCTGGATGGTACCAACAGATGTGGCTAAGCCAGACTGATAAGGCACAGGTAGTTTCCTTGGCAGCTGCTTCCTGGGAGGTCAGCACTCATGCTAAGCTTCCAGTGTGGGAACAGGACATTTGGGATAAAAGGTGTGGAGCCCACCAAAACACCTCCTTGTTAAGGTGTACAAATATTTGTTAGGCTGACAGCAGGACAGGACTGTCAAAGGCATAACTCTCCTCTGGTCTTACCAATCATCTGCTTCGTACTCTAAAACCCCAAGGTGGAGATGAGTGTTCAACAAAGGCTTGGGTTAGCAAAACAACTTACACCTCATCCTCTGAAACATCTGGAACACTCCTGATGAAAGGTGACCCTGGGTTCCCTGCCAAAAGAGTTAGGTCTGTCTACTGTGACAGCACTTAGCAATAGCTAAAGGGTGGGGGACAAGAGAATGGGGCTGAGTGGTGCCCAGTGACAGGACAAGGTGCAGTGAACACAAACTGGAACCCAGGAGGTTTCACTTGAACATGAGGAAGAGCTTCTTCATTTTGAGGGTACCAGAGCACTGGGACAGGCTGCTCAGAGAGGCTGTGGAGTCTCCTCTGCAGACTTTCAAGACCTGTCTGGATGCTTTCATAGAATCAATCAGGGTTGGAAGGGACCACAAGGATCAGCCAGTTCCAACCTCACTGCCATGGGCAGGGACACCCTACCCTAGATCAGGCTGGCCAGAGCCCCATCCAGCCTGGCCTTAAACACCTCCTGGGATGGGGCCTCAACCGCCTCCCTGGGCAACCCATTCCAGGCTCTCACCACTCTCATGCTGAACAACTTCCTCCTCATGTCCAGCCTGAACCTACCCACCTCCAGCTTTGCTCCATTCCCCCACTCCTGTCACTCCCTGATATCCTGAGAAACCTGCCCTGGGTGACCCTGTTCTGGCAGGGGGCTTGGATTGGATGATCTTTGGAGGTCCATTCCAGCCTCCACCATTCTGTGCTTCTGTGTTTCTGTGACTTGGGGCACAGGAGCAAGTGTGACAATTTGGGGCTGAGGAATTAACTGGCTGAAAGAAGTGCAAAGCTTGTGTTAGTCCAGACTGATTCTGGCTGTCTAACAGAGGTGCTGCCCTGTCCTTGTTCCAGTGTTAAATCCTGCTGATTCAGCAAAAGCAGCTGCATAATAGAGCAGGAAACCTTACCTTGTGAGGGCAGTATCTTCAGTATCCTTATTCAGGGTGAGGCTGGGCCTGGCTCTGGGCAACCTGATTTAGTTGAGGATGTCCCTGCTGACTGCAGAGGGAGTTGGACTGGATGCTCTTTGGAGGTCTCTTCCAGCCCAGAGCATTCTGTGTTTCAGTATTTAGCACTTCTAGAAGCGGTAGCACTGAGCGTGACTTGTGGGTGGTTTTCTCTTCCAAAGGATTTTGGCTAACCAGAACAGTACTTCAGAGCGTTTTGGTTTCACTCTGTTGTTGCCAGGCAAAGCCCTGAAGAGCAGCAGGAACCTTAGCATGCCTTTTGTGTTCAGAGAGAAAGTTCTCCTGCCTCGCTTCTTGAGAACTACCTTGTGGTGTCCAGCTGTGTTTCATCGTGGACTGCATGGAGAACTGAGAGGAGAACTTTCTTAGTGTTTAGATGTGGGCAGTGGAAGGCCCTGAACTCTGTCCCCTAGGTACTTGGTGGCTCTTCTCAGCTGCTGCTATTTTGAAAGTCAAAATGGAGTTTGGAGAGAAGCTTGTATGAATTAGCTGGAGCTGGTGGGCTCCGTGTCCCTGGGTACCCTTTGTAGTAGTAATGTCATCAGAAGGCAATTGCTGGTAGGTGGTGGATTTGTCTTCATCTGGGAGGGAGAGTGCAGAGAAAAGAGGAATTTGGACTTCTCGAGTGCATAAATTGAGACTTTGCTCAGGCATCTCGCAGGGGTTGTGCTGACTTTGTGAAGTCCAGTTTGTGTTATTGATGCAAGTCTGCAGCCCTGGAAAATTCTCTGTGCAAATCATGAACCCGTGGGAAGCTGTTAACCTGAAGTAGGAAATAGAGAATGAAGTGATGACAGTAAGAGAAAACTGCCCCAAACTGAGGAAATAGGTCAGGTCTCACCTTCTCTGGTAGCATGTTTATAGAGAGGGGTGCCAGGGGTGGCAAAGATGTCAGGAAAGCAGAGGGTGTGTGCCTCTCAGAGTGTGGCGAGGTCGCTCCTGCAGAGCTTTGTGGAAGGCTTTGTAGTTACAAAACCAAGCAGACTGTCCTGTGCCACTACACCTGAGTCGTGCCCTTTGTTGGTGTGTTGTTCTTCTGACTGCTGAATCCTCAGGGGCTGGAGTCATAGCACAGTCACCTCAGAAGTCACTTCTTGAAGTTCATGTGATTGGCAGCTGCCCAGGTCTTGCTGACTGCAAGGTGTCCAAGCACGTGGGCACTGCATTCGTCATCATGGCCATGTCATTCCTTGCCCTGCCTTCTATAGCTATGCCAGCCTGCTGAGTCTGCTACTGAACTAAAGTGGGCTTGGTATGTGTTAAAGAGGCAGTTGATGGTTCATGGAGTCACAGAACTGTTTGGGTTGGAAAAGCCCTTTAAGATAATCCAGTCCAACCATTCTCTAGTTCTACCAAGGCTGGACAATGCCTCTCAGCAGTGCTTCGATGTAAATATGGAAGCTGTTGCATATGGAATATTAATCTCCATGTGTTTGGAGCTGCAAGAACACAGCACATTCAAATCATCAGACTTGCATCACCAAAGCTGTTTTTGTGGCTGTGATGGTTGTTGTATTTTTTTAAAGAAAAAGCTCATCTTTAACTTAAGTGATCACAGCGTGGCAGGGATTGGAAGGAACCTTCAGAGATCATCCACTCCAAGCTCCCTGCCAGAGCAAGGGGCACCCAGGGCAGATTACACAGGAACACATCCAGACTGGTCTTGAAAGTCTCCAGAGAAGGAGAGACTCCACAGCCTCTCTGAGCAACCTGCTCCAGGGCTCCAGCACCCTCACACCAAAGAAGTTCCTTCTTACATTGAGGTGGAACCTCCTGGGTTCCAATTTGTGTCCATTACCTCTTGTCCTATCACTGGGCACCACACAAAGGAGCCTGGCCCCTGCTTCTTGCCACCCAGCCCTCAGATATTTACAGGCATTGATCAGATCCCCTCTCAGCCTTCTCTCCAGACTGAACAGCTCAGGGCTCTCAGTCTTTCCTTATCATATGTTTTGGTCCCTTCAGCATCCTCCTAGCCTCCCTTGGACACTCTCCAGTAATTCTCAGTCCATCTTTAACTGGGGAGCCCAAACTGCTACAACCCGAAGTGCTGACATGAGAGGGTGGTTTCCTGTTGTGTTTGCATGCATTTTATCCCCAGCAGGGTGACAGATTGAAGGCAGGCTGCAAAGCCAGCTGCAGTCCTGTTAGTAGCTCCATCCTCACTCTGCTACCTGAGCCCTGGAGGGCTTTTCGTTGGCTGGCTTGAACACACACTGCTAGGCAAAATGGGAGCAATTGATGGTTGATGGAGAAAGCAGAGGCAATCTCCCCCAGTCCCAATTGTCTGTCACTTAAGCAGTGATGCCCTGAAGTTCCCCAGTTGCATGTTCTCATTGCTGCACAGGTGCTCTTCCAAGTAGGCGGCTCAGGTGACTCCTCATTCACTCTGCAGAGCTCCTGCGGTTCAGTGCAAGTGAAATGCAGGTTAGTGGAGTTAAAGTTGATTGAGTTAAGTAACCTGAACCAGTTTTCTTCTCTGTTACCCCCCCAGGTTCACTTTTCTGGTATGTTTAAATCAGCAAATGGATCTCACAGAGTCACAAAATGGTAGGGATTGGAAGGGACCTTCACAGATCATCCAGTCCAACCCCCTGCCAGAGCAGGGTCACCCAGGGCAGGGCACACAGGAACACAACTAGGTGGGGTTGGAAAGGCTCCAGGCAAGGAGACTCCACAGCCTCTCTGAGCAGTCTGCTCCAGGCCTCCAGCACCCTCACAGGGATGAAGTTTCCTCTCCTGTTCCCATGGCACCTCCTCTGCTCCAGCTTGCCCCCAGTGCCCTTTGTTGCTGCCCTTGGCCACCCCTGAGCAGAGCATGGCTGCGTCCTCCTGTTGCTGCCCTGCACATCTTTAGCACAGCAATGAAGGCAGCCCTCAGGCTCCTCTGCTGCAAGATGCCAGCCCCAGCTCCCTCAGCCTGGCCTCACAGGAGTTGTTCACTGCCTGCAACAGCTTGGGGGGCTCTGTGGTGGGCTCTCCCAAGCAGTTCCCTGAGGTCCTTCTGAAACTGAGTGGCCCAGAACTGGAGACAATATTCCAGACATGACCTCACCAGGGCATAGTAGAGGGGCAGGAGAACCTCTCTGGACCTAATCACCACAGCCCTTCTAATCCACCCCAGGATGCCCTTGGCCTTCTTGGCTACCAGGGCACCTGGGCATCCTTCTGCCCACCAAGACCCCCAGGTCCTTTTCCCCAGGGCTGCTCTCCAGCAAATTAGCCCTGATGTTGTTGCCTGTTGAAAAGGGCTTATTGGGCGGAGTGGTTCTAGATGGGTTTGTCTGTGAAGTGCTTGACAGGGTGGCACAAAGGAGGGCTGATCTGGTGGTGAATGAAACCAGTTATTGATTCTTTGCAAGGTTAGCATAGTGCAAGAGTGGTCAGGCATTGGAACAGGCTGCCCAGCGAGGTGGTGGAGTCCTCATCCTTGGAAGTGTTCAAGAAACCTCTGACTATGGCACTTGTGGACATGGTTTAGTGACCAGAGTCGTGCTGGGTTGATGCTTGATTATCTTAAAGGACTTTTGCAACCCAAACGATTCTGTGGTTCTGCCATCTGCAGGAGGGCTCTGGTGGAGGGCAGAAGTTTTGTCTTTGTCCTTTGTCATTCAGCTCTAACTCAGGTGGTTGTGTCCAGTTTCCTTTGCCTGTGCTCTGCTTGGTTGCTGAAGGAGTGCAGTGTGAGGTGCAGATGAGTTCATTCCTGTGCAAGTGTAGCTGCTCATTGAGGTTCATCCTCCATCAGGTCCTGACTTGGGGGACTCCTAGAATAGCTGTCAAGGATCAATAATGGAGCACAGCATCACACTGCCTCATTGTCTGTGCCCTGTGAGCCCTCCTGTCTTGTTGAAATCATCTCCACAGTGTGAGGGCTGCCATTTGCATTGATGACTGCACTCCTTTTGTACTCTTTCAGGATTTATCAGTGTACAAAGGCAAGATGAATAATTGAAAGGGATAAGCAGTAACAACCCCTGTGCCAGAGTAGCTGGAGCTTGTTCTATAAAGCTTAGGTACTGAGCTAGGCTTGAATGTTCAGTTGCCTTTGAATGGAGTTTCACACCTGGCATTGGGTAGGTGTAGTGAGGGAATCCACAGTAGCTTCAGGCTAGTAGTTCCACTGTGGGGGGAGAAGAGAGGCTTCATGGAGACTTGCTAGACACAGTTCAAGTGCGCAGTGCTGTCTACAGAGTGCCCTAGCTGCTGCTACATCTGGCTACAGCTGAGTGGGCTTGCATTGCAGGGGCTGTTTTCAGGAGGAAAACTGCAAATGTGGAACTTGGAAGCAGGTCCAAATGCAGATAAGTTCCCTATACACCTCGAGGAGAGACCTGATCATTTCCCTTAGCACTGGGTGCTGCAGTGCTGCTGTTTTGTCACTGTCAGCAACTACATTTTTCCCCAGAACAACTTGAACCTTGAGAAAAGAACTTCTTGAGGAAAGCAGGTGTTTGGAAGTGCCAAGGGAAGCACATAAGGATTCAGCAGGAGTAGAGGTTTAATGGAGGAGTACAGACCAATACGTTCTGAGATTTAAAGAAGGGCTGCCAGATGTCTGGAGAGGTTTTATTTCCCTTTCCAACTACTTGCAGGTTTCTGTTGGTGCTCCCATTCTCTGTTACCCAGTGAGTTTTATCTGCTATGAGAAAGAAGAGAATCACCTGCCAAGAAAACCAGGGAGAGAGCTTTTCAGTCCTTGCACAGTGTTTTTAGAAAGAGTTCTGCTGGTCTGGTTTCACCCATTTCAAAAGTCACTTTTAAAACTGACAGTGGAAGCACTTCATCCTCTTGTCTGCTTGGCTGGAAAAGCCCTTCATGGACTTTTTCTTCCAGCAGCCATAGAAACAGAGGCACAGGAATGGTTTCACTTGGAAAAGCCCTTTCAGATCCCTCAGCCCAACCAGTCTCTAACTCTACCAGGGCTAGGGCTAAGCCGTGGACCACACTGCATCTCTGCCTTAGAAACACCTCCCGGCATGGGCATTCAACCACCTCCCTGGGCAGCCTGTGCCAGCCTTTGAGAAGTCTTCCAGTCAAGAAGTTTCTTGTAATCTTCAACATAAACCTCCACTGGTGCAACTGGAGGCTATTTCCACTCATTGCTAGTCTGCAAAGCAGCTCTTTGAAGACCGAGTTCCTGACATTCTATGCTTCTGTGATCTTGGAGGTCCTTTCTGGCCTGGTTGATTCTATGATCATTTGTCTCTCTTTGCCCTGCCTGGGCTGTCATGGTTGTTCAGTGCAGCCCCCAGGACAGTAGAAGCTGCTAAAGGGGATCTGTTCCCAACTGTCATGGAGAGCAGAGGGGATGAAAGGCTGCACATTTGTCCACCCAACCTTCCTGATCCTGAGGAAGTTCTGTTGTGAAGGTTGCACTGTGGCAACAGGAGGGAAGAAGTGCCTGGGAGGCTTCTTAACCATCCACCTGCAGTGGTGCTGTGTGCAAGATGCCTGGAGCTATTGGGGGAAGAGTCCGTGTGGTGCTCAGCCTCGGCTCTGGGAGTCTCACATGAACTGTGCCCTGCTGAGCTACACTGGCAAAGGGGCTACAGCCACAACCCTCGCTGTGTGGCTGATGAAATGGCACTGCTGAGGTGGGATCTGTAAGCCAATCCTGATTAAAGCCTTGCTGCTTGTGTCTCGTGCAGCTCTTGCCCAGAGGTGACTTTATGCAATGGCCTCACACCACAGTTCCTCCCCAGTGCCTCAGTCGAACGCCGGTGATGCTTTCCTCAAGAAGGAGCTGGAGGCCACCAAGCGCTTCTGTCCTGTACAGTCACTGCCTGATGTGTGCCCCAAGGAGCCCACAGGTGAGCCTGCTGCGTGGGGAGAGGGGCAGGGTGGCTGGCTTGGCTAACCTGGGCATGTGTGCTGGGCCAGGGGCCCTCCTGTGCTGGAGGCAGTGCACTGAGCCCCTGCTGTCACTGCTTTACAGCAGGCAGTGTCCCTGGGAGCAGTACGAGAACTACCAGTTTGCAGCCTGCTTTTAGATGGCCACAGGACAGGCTGGGGTCTTTCTAGTGGTGATCCATTCTAGATGCGAGAAGAAGAGGCCATGGTATGTTCTGTCAGAGCCTGTAACAGCCCTGTCCAGCATGCTGGGGCTCTGGCTGTGGACTGCTGGGCCATGCTGCTGTTCTCCTACACTACAGGAAGTTGCAAGAGACCTCTGCTAACACACTCATGAGTCTCTAGGCCTATTGTAGTGAGTGAACTCCAGGTGGGGGCTGGTCACCAGAGGCCAGGTCTCTTTAATGTCTTTATCCATGATCTGGGTGAGGGGATCCAGGCACCCTCAGGCAGTTTGCAGGTGGCACTGAGCTGGGAGGAAGTGTGGAGCTGCTGGGGGACAGGAAGGATCTACAGAGGGACCTGCACAGGCTGCATTCATGGGCTGAGGCCAGTGGGATGAGATTCAAGAAGGCCAAGGGCCAAGTCCTGCACTTGAGGCACAACAACTCCAAGAAGGCTCCAGGCTGGAGGCAGAGTGGCTGGAAAGTGCCCAGCAGAGAAAGAGCTGGTGGACAGCTGGGTGAAGGTGAGCCAGGCTGTGCCCAGCTGTCCTAGGAGGGCAGCATCAGCCTGGCCTGGATCAGCAATGGTGTAGGCAGCAGGAGCAGGGCAGAGATTGTCCTCCTGCAGCCAGCACTGGGGAGGCCACAGCTGGAGTGCTGGGTTCAGTTCTTGGGCCTCACTCCAAGAAGAACATTGAGGGCACAGAGAAGGGCAAGGAAGATGTGGAAAGGTCTGGAGAAGAGGGCTGGGGAGGAGCAGCTGAGGGAGCTGGGGGTGTTTATTGTGGAGGCGAGTGAGCAGAGCCCTTCTCTGCAGCTTTTGGTCACAGCTGTAGCTGTTGTGGCACACCAAAACTTAGTTTCTAAAAAGGAGTAGGTGGGCTGGGACCTGCCGGATTGTGAAATCCAGTGCTGCTGAATTTCAGCTCCCTCTGTGTTCAGGTTCAGATCAGTGCACATCTGTGGGTGGGTGGGAATTTTGTCTCTGAAGTAGTAGCTGTTGTTGATGAGCTAAATATCCTTTCTGTATGCGAGTACCCTGCTGTGCTCAACGCTGTCCTTGCTTAGTCTGAGAGACGCCATGGCAGTTAAAGTGTTGCAGAAGGGCGATACTCTTTCTGCGGTGGTAACTTTGATCTAAGGCCCTGTGTCTGTTGCAGAGGTGGCTGAACGGTGAGCACATGCTGTGTGTAAGAGCCACACTGCAGCCAGCACACGAGGCTCAGTTTCTCACCGTAGCCTCCTGCCTTTTGTCTTTTGTGCCACAGGTGACCCCGGTCAGCTGTGTGACAGCCCCTCTCTCGTTACGGACCAGCACAGATGGACTATCTATCATTCCAAAGTCAATCTCCCAGCAGCACTGAATGACCCTAGGTTAGCAAAAAGGGAATCTGATTTCTTTACAAAAACGTGGGGAGTGGACTTTGTGGACACTGAGGTCACGCCTTCGTTCTACCTCCCACAGATCACCAAGGAACATTTTGAGTTGTACCAACAGGAGATCACTCCGGTAAGCACCCAGGTGTGGGATCACACAGTGCTGGGGCCAGGGAGAGGCCTGAGCTCCCTCTCACTGCGACTGGCCCTGCTGGAGCTGGGAATTAATTCGCTCCTCAGTGCTTGTTGACTCTTCGCAGGACTTCCCTGCTTTGTCACCTGGGTGTTTGTGGTGTGCAGAATGCTGACTAAATCCTCTCCAGGCAATTTCATTGTGGTTTTTTATTGGTATCTCTGCATGTGGAGTTCTGCACCAGGACTTAGTTCCTGTTGATTCTGATGATGAATCAGAGGAGCCCCTTTGTCTGTAAGGAGTGTGTGATGGTTGGGCTTTGCAGTGCAGTGTGGCGTGTTCAGACCTCCAGATCAAGCACAGAGCAGGATTATGTGCAGCAAGGACTGGAGATAGTTTTGAAGACTCTGATTAGAACATTTATGCTTGAAGTTCCTAAACTCCAAACAGAGCTAGTACCTTGATGAGTTCTTTTGCAGCAGGAGAGTTTAAGCTGTGTCTAAGGGCACCAAGGCCAGTAGGAGAGTCCAACAGGCTCTTAACATGCAGGTGTTGGGGAAGTATCTGGTGTTTAGGTTGGACATAGGAGAACCTTCTTGACCGAAGGGGTTCTCAAAGCCTGGCATAGGCTGCCCAGGAAGGCCGTGGCTTAGCCCCAGCCTTTGCAGAGTTAGACTGGTTGGGCTGGAGGATCTGAAAAGGCTTTTCCAAGTGAAACCTTTCCTGTGCCTCTG
Organism: Pogoniulus pusillus; assembly: GCF_015220805.1. NCBI lineage: Eukaryota > Metazoa > Chordata > Aves > Piciformes > Lybiidae > Pogoniulus > Pogoniulus pusillus. The sequence goes on along the minus strand of NC_087270.1, from coordinate 26,282,617 downwards.
ATTCTATGGCTTCTAGAAGAAAGATTCCATGAAGGGGCAGCTGCCCTGTTCTGTGGCTTCCCTCAGTGCTCCAGCTGACATCAGTGAGCTTTAGCATGGTGATTCCTCAGCACTGCAGTCTGCTGGTGTTCACACCTGGAGACAGAATCAAAAACCCAGTGTGAGGAAATGAAGGCCTGCAGTGGTGGGGCGAGGGACAGTGGTTTGAGGTTGGAGAAGAGGAAACTCAGGTTGTATGTTAGGAACAAATTCTTTACCGTGAGGGTTGAGCACTCAGATTGCACAGGAAGGTGGTTGGGCCCCATCCCTGGAGATGGTCAAGGTGAGGCTTGACAGGGCTCTGGGAGACCTGAACTAGTTGAGAATGTCCCTGCTGACTGCGGAGGGTGTTGGACTGGATGAGTTTTGGAGGTCACTTCCAACCTAGGCCGTTCTGTGAGTGTATAAGCCACAACCCTTCAGCAAGGCCCTCACTGACAGGGTGTGGAAGGGATTCCTGCTCTGATCTGCTTGAATCCATGACCTCCAAGATCATCCAGTCCAACCTATCACCCAGCCCTATCCAATCAACTAGACCATGGCACTAAGTGCCCCATCCAGTCTTATCTTGGACACCTTCAGGGATGGTGACTCCACCACCTCCCTGGGCAGCCCATTCCAACGGCAAATCACTCTCTCTGTCAAGAACTTCCTCCCAACGTCCAGCCTATATCTCCCCTGGCATAATTTGAAGGTGCTGGGATCTCTTTGAAGGGTGAAGGTGTAGCAGAGGCTAAATCACTCTAACCACCAGAGCAGAAGAGAGAATCTGAGAGCCCTTGGACGTGGCAGTAGCTCTCCCACCCACGTGCTGATATGTGATTCCTGGGCTGACAGCAAATAGGGTTTGCGTTTGTGACTGCTCTGCAGTCATAGCTCAGTGTGCAGTGAAGGTACTACACCTCTGCAATAGATTCTGTGTTCATTTTCTCTTGAGCTGTAAAGAAACAGGGGAAAGAACCTGGCACAGTGACTGCAGGGTGAACGTTTTGTCACCTTTCACTTGGACAAACAACAGCTGAGCTTTGAAGTGGGGACAAAAACCTATCATGATCTTACCAGGACTATTGTTTCACTGAAAACACTGGATATTCTGCTTCAAAAGTTAAAAAGCCTTTTCTTTGAAGCCTCAGAATAATTCTTTCCTATGCTTTTTGTTTTCCAGAGAGAGAAGGTTCAGGAGAGAGGCAAGGATGTTTGTGCTGCTAAAGACCCCTTCGACAGGACTCTGTTGCACACCCACGGTACAGTCACGAAGCAGGGATTTCTTCCTGTGCCAGGCAGAACACTCAGTGATGAGAGCTGCCACACACTGATGGGCTCCTTCCTTTGCTTGGGGGCTTCCTGTGCGGTGGGAGCTGCTGCTGCTGTCTCTGTAACAATAGCTGAAGCCTCAGGCCTTGTTGACCACTGCAGGCCAGAACACTTGTGCTGCCTGCTCTTGCCTTAGCAGGTTTGTGTTCATGGCAGCTTGGTGTGTCCTTGGCAGTGTTTTCTTCGGCTTTCTTTCAGTCAGGGAACTGTTGCATCACCTTTTGGCAGCTATTGGCTTTGCAATGAAGGAGGGCAGTATTGGGCCATTCCTGTGTCTGTGTCGTGAAGGCCAAGGAATGGCTGAGGTGGGAAGTGACGCTTTGGGATGGTCTAGTCCACGTCAGTTGTGCAGGCAGGCTCACCTATCAGAGGGCAATGTCTGCCTGAATTGTGAATTTACCCAGAGTGGAAGTGGCACAGCCTCTCTGAGCCAGCTGTGTCACTGTTTGGCCACCCTCACAGTCAAAGTCCTGCCTTATGTGCAGATGAAATTCCTCATGGATCAGTTTCTGCCCACTTCCTCTTGTCTTGCCACTGGGCACTGCTGAAAAGAGCCTGCTCTATCTTCTTTACACAACAGAGAGTTAAGAAACAGCGTTAAGATCCCTCCTGAGCTTGGCCAGACTAGGCAGTCTCAGGTCTCTCAGCTTCTCCTATGAAAGATGCCCTGGTCCCTTAATCATCTTTGTGGCCCTTCACTGGGCATCCTCCAGTATCTGGGCCTGGGTCTGTCTGGTACTGAGGAAGGACTGATCTCACGTTCTTGTGTAAGCAGTTCAGCTAATGTGAAACTGGACAAAGCAAAGCAAGAAGTAAAATAAAAAAGACAAGGACAAGAAATAGTCCTAACCTGGAGCAGCCTTTTAATTTTTATTTATCCATTTTAATATTCACGTGTTTGCTCCAAAATGGTAGCATAAAATCTTTCTATGTGTCTGGTTGCCATGAAGACACACCAGTGCCTACAGGACATGGAGCATTCAGTGCTTTACTCCTCTTGACCAAGCTCTTCCAACCAAGTTTCTTCCTCCTTCTCCATGCAAGAGGAAGTCTTTCTGCAGGGCTGCTCTGGGATTGATTTCATTCTGCAGCACCTCTTCCTGAGGGAGTCTGTGGCCTGTGCTGCCTATCAAGCTCCTTCTTCAGGCTTAGCTTCAACTGCTTTGAAAGGGTATTTTAAAGCAAAGAGCAAATGAGTGTGTCACCCAAGGAACTGGGAGCTTCTTGGTTGGCTGGACACTTGCTAGTGCAAGCATCTTTTAGGAAGCAGGAGCTCTTCACTGTCTGTCAGTTCTTTGGGTTGTGTCACCTGCCTTGCTCCAACTCTGGCCCTCAAGGCTTGGACTTGCGTTCCGTAGAAGGCCAAAGGCTGAGGACAACAGGGTGAGTCCTAGGCTGGTTGCTTTATTTCACTACAAATCAAGTGTCTGAGTCTGGGTGACCCTGCTCTAGCAGGAAAGTTGGACTAGATGGTCTGCAGAGGTCCCTTCCAAGCCCTACCATTCTGGGGTTCTGTGAAGAGCTGTATTGGTGAGAGCAATGTAGGAGCTCATGCTGTTGGAGCGCTTCCATGCTTGCTAGGGATGAGGAGATCATCCTCTGAGCTGTGGCTTTGTTGCTTCTCAGGCTTTGTTACTCACCTCTTCTGGCCTCCAGCCTGCTTCCACTCTCCGTAATGCACAGTAAGGTAATGAGCAGAGGAGGACAAGGGGGCTTTGTCTGAACCTCTGAAGTCTGAATTTGCCTTTTCTTCAAGTTGTGCTGGGGAACAACCATGCAGCTCTTCTTCCGGCTCAGTTTCCTCACCAGCTCTAATGGCCAGGTCAGCTTACTTCAGAGGAAGGGTAGCTTTGTGCTGCATGCTCAGTGTGCTTGAAAGTGTCCTGAGCACTCATCCTTCAAGTGCTGTGCACAGGTGATGATCTGGGCAGCTTCAGTCTGCACCATTAAAGCTGGAGTGTGCTAGAGGGATTCTGTACTGGCCCTCACCAGTTGATGGCAGAGCACATTTGGGGACAGGAAGGTTGCTGGCTATGACTGACATATCCAGTCTGCTCTGTCAGACAGCCAAGTGCAAGCATATTGAGATACTCTTGGGCATAAGACCTGAAGATCCCTTGGAGGCCCATGGCTGGTGGTGTTCCACAGGGATCAGTACTGGGTCCTATCTGAGTGACATATTCATCAGTGACCTGGATGAAGGGACAGTGTCCCTCAGCCACTTTACTACTGGGAGTAGTGGCTGACACCTCAGGCTGTGCTGCTATCCAGTGAGAACTGGACAGGAAGCAGAGCTGGGCAGAGTGCAAGAGAGTGCACTTAAGGAGTGCAGCAAGGGCAGGTCCTGCACCTGGGGAGGAACAGCTCCTGCACCAGTATAGCTGATGGATTGGTCTCTGGGGAAAAGGACCTGGAAGTGCTGGTGGACAGCAGGCTTACTGTGAGTCAGTGATGTACACTCATGGCCAGGAAGGCCAATGGCAGCCTGGGGTGCATTTCGAAGAGTGTGGCCAGCAGGTCTCTCTCTGTCTCTGCTTTGCCCTGATGAGGCCTCACCTGGAATACTGCATCTAGTTCTGGGATCCCCAGTTCCAGAAGGACAAGGAGCTACTGGAGAGAGTCCAGCAGAGAGCCCCTGAGCTGCTCAGGGCGCTGAACATCACCTTGTGTGAGGTGAGGCTGAGAGCCCTGGGGCTGTTCAGCCTGAGGAAGGAGCAGCCTGAGGGGAATCTCAGCAATGCTGAGCAATAGCTCAGGGGTGAAGGTCAGCAGGATGCAGCCAGACTCTAATCAGTGGTGCCCAGGGACAGGGCAAGAGGCAAGGGACACAAACTGGAGGCACAGGAACAGAAGGGACAAGTTCCCTGGGAGGGTGGCAGAGCAGTGGGACAGGTTGCCCATAGAGGCTGCAGAGTCACCATCTCTGGAGGCCTTCCAGACCCACCTGGATGTGTCCCTGTGTGATTGACTCTGGGTGAGCCTGCTTTATCAGGGTGGTTGGACTCTCTATCTCCAGAGGTCCCTTCCAGCCCCTGCCATCCTGTCATTCTGATGCTTAAGTCCAAAGGACAGCATAAATTGTCAGAGAATCAGAGCATCTTGAGTTGGAAGGGACTTCAGAAGGTCTTTACTACAACTGCCACCTCAAAGCCAATTCAGCTATAAGGTCAGGCCAGGCTGTTCAGGGCTTCATCCTGTTGGGCTGTTCCCTGCCCACCCCCTGTGAGGAACCTGGGGTCTGACAGTGTTCAAATTGCTACCCTTTGTTTGCTCATCACTGACTGCTTGTGTTCTGTTTCCATTGTAGATAAATCCAGGACAGATCTGGAACAAGTACCTAAGGTATGGTTCCTGGGCACTGTGAGCTTCTGTAAGGGTTTTCCATGTGCAGTCTTGAGTACTTCAGGCTGCTGTGTCAGAGCTGCTTGGGATCTGCAGTGCTCACAGCCTAAGACAAAGACCAAACTGGCTTCCTTGTGGCTTTTGTCTGATTGGCTTTGTTATTGTTTGCCATGGTGTTGTTTTTTTTTTATCTTCCTTAAAACAGAGCACAATTGGCATCATCTTGGACAGTTAAAACTTCAGAGCTGGCCTAAGTAGTGACTTTTAGTAGGAAGTGAAACATGGGGAGGCTGATAGACGCCTGAGTGTTGAGTGATGTACATCTTAGCACTGGGCTTGATTCCTTGGATCCTTGAATAAACCCCTTCTGCATGTGGGCTTGCAGCAGATGTGCTGTGGGGTTGTTTTGTGGCAGGATGCAAAAGACACACCTCTAGATTCTATCTCAGCCCAAAGAGCTTTTTTCTGGGTCCATGAGGGAGTCAGAGCATGAACGTGGGTCAGCAGTTCTGTGCCAGTCCATTGGCTGTCTCTGCGGTGTTTGAGAGTCCAGCAAACAGGAACCTTTGGCTGTGGTGCTGCCATACACACTGCATCTGTTAAAACTGCACTTCATAAGCACATGGCAAGGGCACTGCTGCCTGCTTGGGAGCTGAGAGCTGGCACTGGTTTTACCAAGTGCAAATGAAACCAGAGAGAGTTTCAGGTCCATGGCTGTCAGGGAGGTGTCATCACTGTTAGGTGTCACCAACTCCCTGTGACCAGCACCTTTACCGCCTTCTGCTAAAGATAGCTCTGCTGCCTGCTAGGTAGCTCTTGCAGCACCCTGACAGCTGGCTGGATCCTCAGTCTGGTCAAAGTTGTGGCCCCGGAGCTGAGCAGGTCACCAGCTGGACACCCTTCTGGTCCTTTGGAGGCCCCAGCTGCGGCTCACTGCTCCGGTTGGTTTAGCTCGCTGGGGTGCTTGCTCACCTGGCTCTTCGTGGCGCTGTGCCTTCCCCTTTTAGGAAGCTCAGACTCTGTCAGATCACACAAGCCTTTGAGGCTCGAAGGGAGCTGCTTATAAGGTCTGGAAGGAATTTGCTTGCCTGAGGACTTTATGCAAATGGGTGAACAAGGCCCTTCTTGGGGTCGGGAGGCGTGGGGAGGCGGGGAGGAAACTGCAGGGCTGAGTGAGGCACATTTATTCCTTTTGTTTTTCTGTTCCAGATTTTTATGAAACCGGATTTTGCCTTGGAAGATTCCTTAACATTTAATGCCGTTTTACCATGGTCTCATTTTAGTACTGCTGCTGGCAAAGGCAATCGTGACGCAGCTTCCTCCAGGTTACTCCAAGAAAAGGTAGAGCCTTGATCCCAGCTGGCCTTAGCCACTGCAGCTGGCAGCTGCTGCAAACAAACTCTTGCTGCCCTCCCCTGCTTGCTGTGGGCTTCGGTGTTTCTCGTGGTACATCAGGCTGAAGATTGTTAGTGAGCAGTGCAGGAAGCAGCTTACTGCAAGAGAGCTTTTTGTTGGCCCTGCTAAATAAACCCATGCATGAAATCTTGGTGAAAGAGCCTGTGAATGGCATAGTACCAAGTGGCTTTTTGTGACTGCCAAAGCTTAGTGAAGCAGGGGAGGACTGCAGAGATGTGGAACTGCTTGTTAGGAGAGCAATCCATGAGAAGAGGAAGCCAGAGCTTCTGCACTGTTTAAGACTGTTGCTTTCTTGCCCCTTAGGGAAGCTCCAGCAGCAAGGCACCGTGGTGTCTGTGCTAAAAGCAATACCAGATCCTGGGGGGTTTGCATGTCAGGAGCTTCTCTTACCTTTGGTTGTCCTGCCATCTGCAGTGATCCTCATTTGTGTTTTGCCAGGGGTTGGAGTGTGCTGGAGAGCACAACAGCAGAGCAAACAGAGGTCTTAGGCTTTTTGTTGTGTTGCTCATGCAGTCGTTCTGGAGAAAACCCCATGCTGAACCCTTTGGGTGGCCTCATTTCCCACCCAATGCTTTCAGAAGATCTGCAGGATTTTGGAGGCTGTTTTCTAACTGTAATTAACCCTCCTGTTTAACCTACTACAGCTTGTGAGGGCAGGGGGAGAGTAGTGAGGGGTCTTAAGGAAATATTTAACGTGACATCATCTGGGTAGTGCTTCCAGGTTTCCAGGAGTCAGACTTGCTGCTCTCCTACCAGCTCAGGAGAGAGAGACAAGCTCTGCTGGAGGCTAACTTGATCCTTCACTGGGTCCTCCATGCTTAGAGTTGGAGTTCCTTGTGGCAGTCACTTTCTGAGGATGAAAAAGCAACATCTGGCAGCTGCTTTAGACTCACCAAGCATGCCTGGAAACAGCAGGATGGATGCTCAGCATGGACTGGGAGTGAAGGAGACCCAGAGTCCTCCCTGGTGCAGTGGAGGGAAAGGAAAGCTTTGATACCCATGACCCAGGCTTCGTTGGAGAGTGGGCACAAATACCCAGATGGCATAAAGCAGTTCAGGTGCCTCGAGAGCCACAGGCCCGATCAGTTGCTGTGCTGCTGCTTACTGCTGAGATACAGGCCCACATCTTCTGGTTTGCTCTTTAAAGGCTCTGATCCAGACGTAGTTTACACTTGGCACATATCAATGGGCACCCTTTGGCCCCAACTGCCCTAAGCTCCAGGTGCCAGTTTCCAGCAGGGTTTTGAAGCCCTGCCTTAAGTACGCATCATGAGGCTGTTAGTGCTTTTGGACTGCTGCTGATCCCCTTGAACAATGTCCCCCTGACGTTTTTCTCTTCCTTGCTTCCTTCCATGTCTTGCCCTGCACTGGCACTGTGAGCTCTTTGAGGCAGGTACTATCATTTTGTTCTACCTCACTTAGCATAGCAAAGGGACCTAGGGCACCTGATTAGCTCAGTCACATAAATAAATGATGCTCCTAAGCCCTTCTCTGATCCCTCTGCCTTTCTCAGCTTTTCCTGTGGGCTGGGTGTGTTTCAGCTGGTTGGTGGAGGATAGTTTTGATGCAAGGTGTTAAAGTGGTTTGCATGTAGTGTAAATCCCTGGTGTTAAAGACAGGCAGAGGATGCAAGAAGGAAGCGTTCTCCAGAGGGGTTTCTTTCCATCTCTGGGTGGGACTTAGGGCATTCTGCATAAGGTTTGAGTGTATGGCAGCTCTAAGATACCAGGTCACCTGAGTGGCAGTATTGCAGTGAGCATTCTGATATCTGTCATTGGAGTTTGCATGTTCAGCAGAAGGCAGAACACAGCTTTTACAGCTCAGGTCATCAGGCCTACCCTGTGGTAGAAAGAATCTGAAATTCAGGTTCTGTACACATGGGCATACTCTGGGAACCACACAGTGCCAGCACACATCAGCTACGCTTCACAGGAGCTCCAGCTGGTTGGCAAGAACCAGCAACAGCAGCCACAGCTATCCTGAGGACTTTTCCACAAGGAAGATGCTGCAGGCTGGTTGGTGAACAGAGCCATTCTAAAGCCACTTCACCTGATCTCAAGCAGCTTCTGTGTGTGGTCTTACTTGCACGCCAGCACTCAGAGCTGGCTCCTGGGAGCTGGCTCCTGGCTGCTGGCCATGTTCTCACAGTGCCACTGTGCAGAAGCTTGGCTCTTTTAAAATGTGTTGCACCCAGGTCTGTAGCCCTCAACACAGAATAACAGAGTTAACCAGGTTGGCAAGACCTTTGAGATCTTTGAATCCAACCTAACAACTTCCAATTAACTATTAATTAACCATGGCATAAATGCCTTATCCAGTCAACACCTCCAGGGATGATGGGGACTCCAACACCTCCCCAGGCAGCCCATTCCAATGCCAACAGCTCTTTCTGCCAAGAACTTCTTCCTAACATCCAGCCTCAACCTGCCCTGGCACAGCTTGAGGCTGTGTCCTCTTGTTCTGTCCCTGGGTGCCTGGCAGAAGATACCAACCTCACCTGGACCCAACCTCCTTTCAGGTAGTTGTAGAATGCTATGAGGTCTGCTCTGAGCCTCCTCTTCTGCAGGCTGCACACCTCCAGCTCCCTCAGCCTCTCCTCACAGGGCTGTGCTCCAGGCCTCTCCCCAGCCTTGCTGCCCTCCTCTGGACAACTTCCAGCACCTCAACATCTTTCTTAAACTGAGGAGCCCAGAACTGGCCTGACCAGTGCCAGTACAGGGGCAGAAGGACTGCCCTGGTCCTGCTGGCCACACTGTTCCTGATCCAGGCCAGGATGCCATTGGCCTTCTTGGCCACTTGGACACACTGCTGGCTCTTGTTCAGCTGCCAGTCAGTACCCCCAGGTCCCCTCTCTGCCTGGCTGCTCTGCAGCCACTCTGTCCCCAGCCTGAAGGAGAGTAGAGGAAGGCTGGGGAGGGACTGTTTAGAAGTACCTGTGGTAGCACAAGGGGTAGTGGCTTTGAACTAGAGCAGAGCAGATTGAGATTGGATGTAAGGAACAAGTTCTGCACCAGGAAGCTGCTGGAACGCTGCAACAAGTTGCCCAAGGAGATGGTTGGGGCCCATCCCTGGAGATATTCAAGGTGAGGCTGGACACAGCTGTGGGCAGCCTGCTCTAGTGAAGGATGTCCCTGCTGAGTGCAGAGGGGCTGGACTGGATGACCTTTGGAAGTCCCTTCCAACCCAAGTCGTTCTCTGACTCTATAACTTGCTTTGCTACCTTGTAATCAGGAGCCACATCAGGGCAGCATTTCAAAGTGATTTTGAGCTGCTTCAAACAAGGGTCAGACCACAGTGGGTAGTTGTTTGCTTGCTAAGCTGATGAAGGGGGGAGTCCTTGTGATGCCATTGACAAATACCCTGAGAGTGCAGTTGCAGTGTGATAAACTTAGCAGCACAGCTGACTGTTGCCTCCTCCCTGCTCTCTCCAGCTGAGCCATTATCTGGACATTGTAGAAGTCAACATTGCCCACCAGATCTCCCTGCGCTCAGAAGCATTCTTCCATGCAATGACCTCTCAGCATGAGCTGCAGGACTACCTCAGGAAAACCTCCCAGGCCGTAAAGTTACTTAGAGAGAAGATCTCCAAAATTGACCAGGTGGTGTGCGAGGGCTCGCTGCGAGTGTTGAGACTCTCTGTCACCAGGAGTAACTGCATCAAAGCCTACAACAAGCTGAAGCTGATGGCTACTGTGCACCAAACACAGCCTATGGTACAGCTGCTGCTCTCCACTTCTGAGTTTGTTGGAGCTTTGGACTTGATAGCAACAACCCAGGAGGTGCTCCAGCAGGAGCTGCAAGGCATTCACAGCTTCCGGTAGGTAACCCCAGATGAGGTGAAGGAAGTGCAAGCAGAGCTGCAGTGTGCTGAGCATGCTGGGGGCACTGAAAGGCTTGGGTTTTCCTTGGGGCATGCAGAGAGGACGTAGCACAGAAGGTACAAAATGCAGGTGTGGCTGATGCACCTCCAGGAGAGAGTTCAGCTTTGGTTGGGGGAGGAGGAACTTTGAACACCAAAGCTTGGTGCTCCCTGCTTGTTCCCAGGTGGTTTAGGGATGTAGAGATGAGAGCCAAGCAGTGGCTTGTAGGCCACAGCTGGGAGAACTGTTTGGGCTGGGAGATACCTCTGGGATCATCCAGTGCAGCCATCAACCCAACACCACCATGGCCACAGGTTTCTTGAACACCTCCTGTGATGGGGACTTCACCACCTTCCTGGGCAGCCTGTCCAATCCCTGACCACTGGCACAGCAAAGACATTTTTCCTCATATCTAACCTAACCCTCCCCTGTACACAATTTTAGGTCACTTCCTCTCTTTCCATCACTTGAGACTAGGGAGCAGAGCCCAACCCCCACCTGGCTGCAGCCTCCTTTCAGGGAGCTGCAGAATAATGAGGTCTCCCCTCAGCTTCCTCTTCTCCAGACTTGTTTTTTACTTAAATCCTTGGGCAATAATTTCAGAAACAAGCAGACACATTGCTGTTCATCTTGAGTTGTTTTTTAAAGACAGAGTATTTGCTTAACTTGGATCCAGCCAGATTCACTCAGTTCAGCTCAGTGCTGCCCCTGTGGCCTTCTGCAGGAGGTAGCTACCCTGGCCCTGTGCTTCCTCGCACCCTCGTGCTGACTCTGCCCTACATGGACTGTGAGGCCAGGTCCTGTGGACTTGGCACTGCTCCTTCCAGGGGATCCAAAGACGTTTTGACCACTCTGCACAAGCCAACAGTACAGCTAGACCAACACTGAATTCAAGGCAGTGAGCCATGCTGGCCCATCCTCCCCATTTTGGGGAGGGACCTTGACAAGCTTGAGAAATTGGGCCAGTACCAACTGCATCAGGTTCAACAAGTCATAGTGCAAGGTCCTACAGCTGGGTCAGGCCAATCCCAGGCACAAATAAGAACTAGTTACAGAGTGGCCTGAGAGCAGCTCTGAAGAGAAGGACTTGAGGGTATCCTCATGCTGCAGCCAGAGGAGTGTGAGCAGCAGGGCAAGAGAGGGGATTGTGCCCCTTGGCTCGGCTCTGCTGAGACCTCACCTCCAATTCTGCCTCCAGATCTGCTGTCCCCAGCAGCAGAAGGACACACTGCTGTGGAGTGAGGCCAGAGGAAGCCACAAAGATGCTCCAAGGGCTGGAGCAGCTCTATAGTGAGCACAGGCTGAGGGAGCTGGGGGTGTGCAGCCTGGAGAGGAGAAGGCTCCAGGGGGACCTTAGAGCTTCCTGCCAGTGCCTGAAGGGATCCTACAGGAAGGCTGACAGGGCAAGGGTAAATTGAAGGAGAACAGGTTTAGATTGGATCTGCAGAAGAAATTCCTCACCAGGAGGGTGGCAAGACTCTGGAATGCATTGCCCTGGGAGGTTCCTGCCTGGAGATGTTCAAGGCCAGGTTGAATGGGACCATTGAGGAACCTGGGCTAGTTGAGAGGTGTCCCTGCCCGTGCCAGGGAGGTTGGAGTAGATGGTCTCTGAGGTCTCTTCTAGCCTGAACTGTTCTGTGATTCTGTGGCTTTGTGTCTGACAGCTCCTGCCGATCCTGACTGGCAAAGTGCCTGTTTCTGAACAGCTAAGCCTGACTTTTACAGGTGTTTGCTGCTCCCAGCTGCTAGCAGAAGTTGAACAGTTCGGAGTGTTTGACATCTCTGAAATTCCCACTTTTAATTTTTCTCTGCACAACTTTTCAAGATTGGCTGACATTTGTGATGTGAGAAATTCTCTGGTGTGTGCGATGAGAGTCTGCAAAACACCCTTCAAAATCTGCAATATGTGGGGAAAAAAATCTTCTTAGTTTAGAGTGGCTCAAGATTGGAGGGTTTGAAACCTCCTCTGTGCTCTCTAGAAGCCATCCTGCCATGAGGAGCTGTTGCTTATGCCTCAGCCATGTGAGTTAGATCTGTGCCTACAGGAGATCTCCAATGCCTAGAGAAGAGGAGGCTCAGGGGTGACCTCATTGCTGTCTACAGCTACCTGAAGGGACATTGTAGACAGGTGGGGGTTGGCCTCTTCTCCCAGGCAACCAGCAATAGAACAAGGGGACACAGTCTCAAGTTGTGCCGGGGTAGGTATAGGCTGGATGTTAGGAGGAAGTTGTTGGCAGAGAGAGTGTTTGGCATTGGAATGGGCTGCCCAGGGAGGTGGTGGAGGCACCGTCCCTGGGGGTCTTTAAGAAAAGACTGGATGAGGCACTTAGTGCCATGGTCTAGTTGACTGGCTAGGGCTGGGTGCTAGGTTGGACTGGATGATCTTGGAGGTCTCTTCCAACCTGGTTGATTCTATGATTCTAAGTGGGGCTGGGGGACTGGTGAGCTGAGGAGCTGGGCAAATGAAGCAGCATTCCTCCTTTTAATACCTTCATCCTGACAGGCTCTGAGCCTTCTCAGTTCTGGGTCACCTCACTGGGAAGAGAGGAGCCCAGCACCTTCCAAAAATAAAAGACAAAAAGCCTCCTTGCAGCTCCTACCCCTCATCAATATTCAGGTCCATCTGTTGGGTTGCAAGGTGGTGGTGCCTCTGAAAAGTGCAGTGTTTGAGCTGCTCTGGGTAAGACAAGATTGGAGCCTTGATTGCGTGGCTGTTACCTACTAGGTGGTTATTTTCTTCAACTGTGACCTAATGATTGGTGTTCAGGTTGATTATTGAGCTTCTCTCTCCCTGGCTGTCTTTTCTTAGGCACCTTGGCTCCCAGCTTTGTGAACTGGAGAAGCTGATAGATAAAATGATGATTGCAGAGTTTGCCACTTATGCTCGCAATGACTTAAATAGACCCCTGGAAGATGATTGCCAGATTCTGGAGGAGGTATGTCTGTTACTGAAATAAACTGCCTGCTGAATGTGTTTGCATCCTTAACATTCTTAATTAGAACCCACTAATTCACTCAGCTTCCCAGAAGCAACATTATAATTCTGTGCTCTTTCTCTGCTTGGCTGCTCCCCTTTTTTTTGTGCTGGATAAAACTAAATAGTTGCATTGAAACTCTTGGAACTGCAATCCAGTCCTGTGCTTCCAAACCAATCAGTTTTCTTTTCTCTTATTAAAAGTATTCCAAGGTCACGTCCTGCCCCTCAGTGTGTCAGTGGTGCCAAACACAGGCTCTCAGACCTGCTTCACTGTAAAGCTCCAGCAGTGCAGTGGTAGCTGGGAGCTGCACATTGTCCTTGGCTCCCTGTGTGCTCTGAGTGGCTCCATCCAGCACATGGCTGCCCTAAACTGGCCTTTCTTTGTGCTGTCTCTAGATGTGTATTCCTCTGAAAGTCACAAACATCAGTGTGAAGGTGGTGAGACTCTGGAACAGGCTGCCCAGGGAGGTTGTAGCTGCCCTCCCTGGGGGTGTTGAAGGCCAGGCTGGTTGAGGCCCCCAGCAGCTGAGTCTAGCAGAGAGGTGTCCCTGCCCCTGGCAGGGTGGTTGCAGTAGATGAGTTCCGAGGTCTCTCCCAGGTGGAGCCATTCTGTGATTCACTGATGATTCTCTGAGCAGCAGCAGCACTTCAGCAGCCACATTTCTACCCTGGAGTTTCTTCCCACCTTTGTGTTGTAGCACTGTAGCCTCTCGTGGCAGCACAGTGGTGTTTAGTGTCATCCTGGCTCAGGGTAAGGAGCCTCCCTCACCTCCAGAAGTGCCCCTGTTTGAAGCACAAGTGAGGAACAGGCATGAAAGGGGCTGGGGAAGGGACTTAGGCAGTGCTGCCACAGGGAGCTGTGTATAGCTAAGGCATGGGCTGCTGGCACTGGGCTGATGGAAGCTGATCCCTGAAGTGTCTGCTTGCCGTGTAATTCTTCAGCTGCTTCTTGTCCTCACTTTGCCGTTTGTCCTGTGGGGGTTTATTCTCTTGCTTTCCCTCCCTTGCCAGGAGAGACTAATTTCACTGGTGTTTGGCCTTTTGAAACAAAGAAAGCTAAATTTTTATGAAATCTATGGAGATGAAATGATTATTACTGCAAAGAACATCATTAAACAGGTAAGCCAAAGGCTTCTAACCTATCTGGCAGGTTTGTTTCAACCTCCTTACAGATGACTTTTTAAATAGCAAAGAACAGCTCTTTGTGAAGGTTTTTTGGGTGCCTGATCTTCTCTCATTGATAGCAGCTGAGCTTGCAGACACTGAGAACTTCCCAAAGATCTGTTTGCAGAAAAGACCTGGAAGGAGTAGGTAGCATCAGTCCAGCAGATCTTTATTGATGATCCGGACGAGGGGATTGAGTCCATCATCAGTAAGTTTGCAGATGACACCAAGCTGGAGGGTAGTAGAGCCCTGCAGAGAGACCTGACCAGGCTGGATGGGTGGGCAGAGGCCAATGGGATGAGATTTAACAAGGCCAAGTGCAGGGTTCTGCACTTTGGCCACAATAACCCCAAGCAGCACTACAGGCTGGGGGCAGAGTGGCTGAGAGCAGACAGGCAGAGAGGGAGCTGGGGGTGCTGGTAGAGAGTAGCTGAAGATGAGCCAGCAGTGTGCCCAGGTGGGCAGCAGAGCCAATGGCATCCTGGGCTGGAACAGGAGCAGTGTGGGCAGCAGGACAAGGGAGGTTATTCTGCCCCTGTACTCAGCACTGGTCAGGCCACACCTTGAGTGCTGTGTCCAGTTCTGGGCTCCTCAATTCAAGAGAGATGTTGAGGTGCTGGAAGGTGTCCAGAGCAAGGCTGGGGAGAGGCCTGGAGCACAGCCCTGTGAGGAGAGGCTGAGGGAGCTGGGGGTGTGCAGCCTGGAGAAGAGGAGGCTCAGGGCAGACCTCATTGCTGTCTACAACTACCTGAAGGGAGACTGCAGCCAGGTGGGGTTGGGCTCTGCTGCCAGGCAACCAGCAACAGAACAGGGGGACACAGCCTCAAGCTGTGCCAGAGGAGGTCTAGGCTGGATGTTAGGAGGAAGTTGTTGCCAGAGAGAGTGGTTGGCATTGGAATGGGCTGCCCAGGGAGGTGGTGGAGTCACCATCCCTGGAGGTGTTGAAGCAAAGCCTGGATGGGGCTGGATGCTAGGTTGGGCTGGATGGGCTTGGAGGTCTCTTCCAACCTGCTTGATTCTATGATCTCAGCTCCCTCTGTTTAATTACCATTGTTCTGCTCCTCTGATTTTAGCTTTTAGATTTTTTTTCCTTTCTCTTAACACATAGCTTTCCCAGCAGCATCATGGCTCAACTATACTATGCTTAATAAAACAGGAAGCAAATCTCCAAAAACCCAAAACCACACCAAAAAGCAATTGACAAACCTCCTACTGGCCCACACAGCTGTAGCTGTTTTCCATCTAGGGTTCTGTCCTTTCAGACCAAACCCTTTGTATATAGAATCAGCTAAAGGCAGCAAACCAGCACAGTTCAGCTGACTCCTTTGGGTCTGGCCTGGGCAGGGCCATGATGCCTTTCTTAGCAAACATCTGCTGGGCTTTGTGCTTGGTGTGTTTAGTTTTACTAGACTTGTCTGCTTGAGAATATTGTGTGAAGAAGTGCTTTCAGAGAGGTGAGATGATTTCCAGAGTCACCTTTTGGTGTGTTGTGAGTACTCCTGATTTGTATCTCAGAGAGTGGGAGGTAGTCAGATGCTGGTACCATCAGAAGGAGGTATTCTCTCACAGGATCACAGAACACATCCTGTTGGCAGAGCCCTCCAAGCTCATACAGCCCAACCCTCCACCCAGCACTGCAGCCTCAGTGCTAAACCGTGTCCCTCAGCACCAGCTCCACAGGCTGCTGGAACACCCCCAGGGATGGGGACTTCAGCACTGCCCTGGGCAGACCATTCCAAGGTTTGGGAACCCTTCCAGGGCAGAAATATTTCCTAGCATCCAGCCTGAGCCTCCCCTGGGGCAGCTTGGAACCATTTCCTCTGCTCCTGTCCCTTGGCACCAAGGAGCAGAGGCTGCCCCCTCCTCGCTCCAACCTCCCTGCAGGGAGCTGCAGAGAGCAATGAGCTCTGCCCTCAGCCTCCTCTTCTGCAGCCTGCGCACCCCCAGCTCCCTCAGTCCCTCCTCACAGCCCAGCTGCTCCAGGCCCTTCTGCAGCCTCATTGCCCTGCTCTGCACAGGCTCCAGCCTCTCGGTGTCCTTCCTGCAGTGAGGGGCCCAGAGCTGAACACAGCACTTGAGCTGTGGCCTCCCCAGTGCTGAGCACAAGGGGATGGGCACCTCCTCTCCCTGCTGCTCTCTCTGCTTCTAACCCTAGCCAGGCTGCCCTTGGCTTTCTTGGCCACCTGGGCACTGCTGACTCACAGTCAGTGACTGCCAACCAGCACCCCCAGATCCCTGACCAAGTCTCACATCCACTGGTTTAGAGCTCTCCATGGGGTTGTTGTGACCCAGGGGCAGTACCTGGCCCTTGGCCTTGTTGCACTTCATTCAGTGAGCCTTGGCCCATGGCTCTCAGCTGTCCAGGTTCTGCTGCAGAGCCTTCCTACCCTTTAGCAGATAGACATAGCCACCCAGCTTGGTGTCACCTGCAGACTTACTGAGGATGCCTCAGTGCCCTCCCCCAGATCATTGATAAAGACATTAAAGAGGCCAGGCCCTAGTGCTGAGCCCTGGGGTACACCACTGGTGGCTGGATGCCAGCCAGACTCCATTCCCCACCACTCTCTGTGCTTGGCCATCAGCCAGTTTTTATCTCCTCTGCTCGCAGTCTGCTGCTAAGGCTGTGCTGGGAGCCCAGGTTGTAAACGTTTGGATTTTCTTCTTCCTTTATTGTGAATGAGGTTTTTGTTTGCAGTGAGTCTCACAGCCCAGCCCACATTGCAGCCTCAGGGTTCTGTGGGCCTGGGTGTGCAGGGTGGGTGTAGCTAAGACAGGCTGATGTTGCTAGTGAAGGTGATGGTAGGGTCAGAAGCCAGGCAGAGGTGTTCTGGCTGATCCACCACCACTTCTTGTGAGAGCTCAGTGGTGATGCTAGGCCTTGCTCACTTGGCCCCAACACAGTGAAATCTAGTTAAGCTCTGTTCTCTCAGCTGCAAGTGGTGGAGTGCTGGGCTGGGTCATTGCCTGCTCCCTGAAAGCTCAGCACAGGGAGTGACTGAACACAAGCTCTCTGGTCACACTGCCCACCTGTAAACCTGGAATAGCAAAGGCATACAGATGTGTGCAGCTGCTCTGCCAGAGCCTTAAACACAACCAGAAAAAGCAGCAGTGGCTCACACCAGGGTAAAATTCCTCTTGGAGTTGGACAGCCAGCAAAGGCCACATCTGCTAGGAGAGCAGCTAGAACTGAGTCTGCCTTAAGAGTCAGAGGTGCAGGACTCTAAGTCTGTGCTTCCACACCTCGCTGCTGCTGCTCCTGTCAGGCCAGGTTAGCTCTCAGTTCGCATATTTAAACTGCCAAGGGGACATGTGGCTTCTGTTCTTAAGTACCTCCCTGAGAGGGAGCATAGCTTGGTGTTCACCCTCAGCAAAGCAAAGCTGAGATGGAGCCAGTGAGCCCCAGAGCCTGTTAGGCAGCTGGGAATGCTCTCATCAGCCGTGTTTTGCAGAGGGATCTTTAGATGGGCGAGATGGGGGTGGGGTTTGCTTGGTTGGGTTTAGGGAAGCAAGTTCTTACATGATACAAAAATGTCTCCTGCCTTTGTTGTTTTCCTTATTCGCCTTGAGGGCTGTGGTGTATGTTATGGAACTCAGCAGTGGTTAGAGAGAAGCTAAAACCCTGTGTTGTGTTGTTTTTCTTCCCCTCTGAACCTGACAGTGTGTGGTTGACACAGTGTCCCAGATAGAAGAGATCGACCCAGAGGTGGTTGTGAAGTAAGTACACAGCCAGGCTTGTTCTTTTCAGTGGGGGATGGGCAGAGGATACACATGTGGTTTGGCACAGCTAAGGTCACCATGCTGATTGGTGTTCAGTTTCCCTGTGACTGAGAGTTACCCTGCCCCTTCACCTCAAGTCTCTGCTTCAGTTTGCCTGGGGGTGAATTCCCCTTCTCCTTCAGAGTCTCACCTTGCCCTAAAGACTCAGATGTTGTGACTCTCACTGGAGGAGGCACAACCTGCTGCATTTAGAGATGTAGCTCTGAACTGCTTGGACGCATTCCCTGTTGTTTCATATCAGACACGTCCGTGGTTTCAGTGCCTGCCACGTGAACAGGAGCTGCCCAGAGAGGAGCCCACGCAGACTCAGCCCTAGAAATGGGACAGCAGGAACTTCACAAAGCCTGGCAAAGGCAAATGCTAAGTTCTGTGTCTTGAAGGAGCAGCTCCTTACAAGAGGAGAGACAGGAACTGTCTGACTTCAGAGCAGCTCTGCAGGGCAGGGTTCTGGATGTATCTGATGGTGAAACGGTTGGTGATGGCCAAGCAGGGTGACCTCACGCCTGCAGCCCAGGCCACATTAGCATAGCCCACAGGTCAAGGTACAAACAAGACACTGAGGCCGAGCAGAGGCCAGTGGGTGGGTTGGGAGCTGGAGTGTGGCATGTAGGAGGAGCAGCTAAGATAGCTGGGTCACCCCTCAGCCTGGAAAGTGGAAAGCTCAGAGGACAGCTGCCTAGAGCTACCCCATGGGTGGGTTACAGCAGAGCTGCAGCCAAGTAGGTTGCTCTCAGAGGTGTGTGAGGGAAGGACAAGAGGCAACAGGTGCAAGGTGGAAGATGATCTTAGGGAAATTCCATGTGAATATGGCCAAACACTGCAGTGAAGGCCCAGAGAAGCTGTGGGAGCTCTTTCTGGGAACATAGTCAAGCCTTGACTGTCAAGCTTAGAACAGCCCAGTCTAGGTGGGCCTGCATTGAGCAGGGGTTGGACAAGGCACCTCCAGAGGTCTCTGCTTCAGGGGCCGCTGCCATCTGCTGTTTTTCTGCAGCTCTGTGATTCATTTGGCTCAGCAAAGGGTTACCCCAAGGTAACAAACCAAGCGAGTGGCAGGACCTGTGTGGGATTCACACCCAGCTAGGAAGAAGACTGGGCACAAGGTCATGTCTAAACGTGGGCATTTGGTCCCCACTCTCCTGCTGGTGGTTCTGCTCTTGAGGCCTGCCTGTGTCACACAGCTTATCTCCTGTCCCAGCAGTTACCTCTCTGCTCTTTGCCAAACCAGCTGGCTTGCACTTGCACAACAGGTGTGGTCTCATTGACGTGCAACAAAGTGGGCTTAATAACACAGCTTTTGGAACAACTTGCAAAGATTTTCATTTAGTTTGTTTGTCCACTTGGTCTGTGCAAGTGTTACTGACCCCTCTCCCCTGCTGGAAAAAAGCTTGTGAGCACTGCTGTTTTTTCAGGCTTGCAGACCAGATGAGGATGATGAATTTCCCTCAGTGGTTTGACTTGCTGAAGAACATTTTTTCCAAGTTTACCATCTTCCTCAAGAGGATAAAGGTAAGGCAGTCACCCACCCAGAGCTTCACATGCTGCAGGGACTTGCCATCTGAAATCTGCAGATGTTGGGTTTTGCTTAGAGTGCCAGCTCTGGGTTGAAAGGAGGATGTGCAGATGTGTGGGGCAGAGGTGATTAGTGTTGACAGGAGTGGGAAGGAGAGAGCACCTCTTGTTGCCTGCTTACCTCCATTCCAAACTGATGGGGATTAGGACAGGACTTCTGTACATGGAAGGTACACCTCTAGGTGAGGTGGAAGTTCTTCACAGAGAGAATGATTTCCTATTGGAATGGGCTGCCCGGGGAGGTGGTGGAGGCACTGTCCCTAGAGGTGTTCAAGAAAAGACTGGATGAGGCACTTGGTGCCATGGTCTAGTTGACTGGCTGGGGCTAGGTGCTAGGTTGGACTGGATGATCTTGGAGGTCTCTTCCAACCTGGTTGATTCTATGATTTAGGCTGTCAGGTAGTGACAGGACTGGGGGGAATGGATCCAAGCTATAAGAGGGTAAATTTAAGTTAGATACTAGGAAGAAGTTCTTCACTAAGAGGGTGGTGAGAGACTGGCACAGGTTGGCCAGGGAGGTGGTAGAACTCTCATCTTTGGAGGTGTTTAAGGCCAGGCTGGATGTGGCTCTGGGCATCCTGATCCAGTGTGAGGTGTCCCTGCCCATGACAGGGGGGTTGGAGCTGGATGGTCCTTGAGGTCCCTTCCAGCCCTGACAAATTGTGTGATACTGATAGCAGTTAGCAGTGGACAGCTGAGTCTGCCTCCAAATGCTGATCACACCACAGCAAGTAAAGGCAGAGTCTGGTTCGTTCTGGTAGGCACAATAAGATCTCCTTCTAGCACAGCTTGTGGCGCAGAGCTGTGGCTGCTCTGTTGCACTGACAGCTGTGTTTGATTCCAGGCAACCCTCAGTGCTATCCGTGGCGTAGTTTTCTTGGTTCTAGACAAGAACCAAAAGACCAGAGAGCTGGAGGACAGTTTGCACAAGAGCTCTGCTAAGGAGAGCACGGTGGATACGGAGGTGGCCTACCTGACCCACGAGGGACTGTTCATCAGCGATGCCTTTGCTGGCGGGGCCCCAGGTGCCGATGCTGCCCCACAGAGGAACGGCTCCCCCAGCAGCGAACCCTGCAGCAGCGACTCGGTCTCCGAGCCGGAGGGCACCACCGATTCCTCCTCCAGCAAGGAGCAGACGTCCTCTTCTGGCACCCCGGGAGGGGTGGAGATGATGTAAGTGCGTGCCCTGCCTGCCCTGGGCTGCAGTGTGGCAGGCACAGGGTGTGGGGTGCAGTACAGAGATTGCTGGGGAGGAGGTGAAGCGAGGGGTTGTCCACGGTCACCCCTGGGGATGCCATCAGACTGCGCTGTACCCAGCTCACCTTTGCTGCATTTGTTTGCCTTATTTTCACCTTTGTGTGTAGTGGTGGGGACTGAAAAGGGCCTGCTCTCCAGCTGTGCTGCTGGGGAGCCAGTTCTGTAGAGAGCAGGAGAGATGCAAGCCTGGCCTACAGGAAAGAGAGATTGCTTGTCATGCCTTTAGCAGGCAGAAGCATTTCTGCTCCCTGTCTCTGTTCCCTGTGGCAGGGTTTTTTTTCTGGTTTTCGTGGAATACACCTTGATAAATTGTAGAAAAAAGTCTGCTGTTCCTTGTCAGCTGTTTGACTCACCTGGGACTTGGGCATGAGCCCCTTCAAAAGCCAGCATGGCTGATACTGAATTCTAGGAGGCAAAAGTGAAACACCATTTGTGACCCTGCTGCGAGTTAGAAGATAGCAAGAGGAGCAGGCTGTGGAGTCTCCATCTGTGGAGGCATTCCAGACCCACCTGACATGTTCCCATGTGATTGACTCTGAGTGAGCCTGCCCTAGCAGGGTAGTTGGACTAGATGCTCTCCAGAGGTCCCTTCCAGCCCTCACCAGACTGTGATTCTGCGGGCTGCAGGTCCTAGCAGCTTGGTACTCAAGGGCATGGACTTGTGTGCTTGATCAGCTATCAGTCTGACAGAGACCTTCCCCCTCATATCAATAGTGCTGGCTGAGGGCTGTTAGATTTGAGATGAATATACTGTGCGTAAACCAAATGTGGATAGATTCTGTGCCCACATACCCACTGCTGGAAGAGTTAAGACAAGGGTTTCTGGTTGGCAGATGATTAAATATGTGTCAGGTGGCCAAGAAAGCCAAGGGCAGCCTGGCTAGGGTTAGAAACAGAGTGGGCAGCAGGGACAGGAGGTGCCCATCCCTCCTGTGCTCAGCACTGGGGAGGCCACAGCTCAAGTGCTGTGTTCAGCTCTGGGCCCCTCACTGCAGGAAGGACACCGAGAGGCTGGAGCCTGTCCAGAGCAGGGCAGTGAAGCTGCAGAAGGGCCTGGAGCAGCTGGGCTGTGAGGAGGGACTGAGGGAGCTGGGGGTGTGGAGGCTGCAGAAGAGGAGGCTGAGGGCAGAGCTCATTGCTCTCTGCAGCTCCCTGCAGGGAGGTTGGAGCGAGGAGGGGGCAGCCTCTGCTCCTTGGTGCCAAGGGACAGGAGCAGAGGAAATGGTTCCAAGCTGCCCCAGGGGAGACTCAGGCTGTATGCTAGGAAATATTTCTGCCCTGGAAGGGTTCCCAAACCTTGGAATGGTCTGCCCAGGGCAGTGCTGAAGTCCCCATCCCTGGGGGTGTTCCAGCAGCCTGTGGAGCTGGTGCTGAGGGACACGGTTTAGCACTGAGGCTGCAGTGCTGGGTGGAGGGTTGGGCTGGATGAGCTTGGAGGGCTCTGCCAACAGGATGTGTTCTGCAATCCTGTGAGTCCAGAGTGAGAGCAAGGAATCAGGACAGGAGAAGGGAATTGGATCCGTGCTGATCTGCAGCACTTTGGCAGGTGTTCAGAAGTGCAGCAAACAGCTACAGCTCTCTAGCAATGGCCTTGATTCTGAGGCTGGCTGCATCCCTTCCCTCTAAACCTAACTCACTTCATCCCTCTTTTGATGTTCTCTGCACCTCTGCTCCGTGGATGGAGCAGGCTGGTCAGATGGTGTCATCACACCCTGTGAGCTCAGGCGCCACTTGAGCTGTCCTGGTGTTTATCTTGCCTCTCAGTCCCTGCAGCAGCCACAATGGAGTGGAAACCTCAGTAATGAGGTGAGTGGCAGGGTGCTGGCTTTGGAGCCTGGAGCCTAAAGAGCTGATGGAATGGCAGCCTGCTGGGGAGCCCTGAGTATTTGTTTTAGACCTTATCTTGCACTGGAAGAAAAGTGCAGTTGTGCATGTCCTTGTTATAGGGACTGAATGACAGCAGCTTAGAAGATCCCAGTTGTACCAAGTGACTTTGATGATGAGCTGTCTGCATTTAACAGCTGCTGTGAGGTTCTTTCCTACTCCAACCCATGAACAGAAGTACTGTGGGGATTTTAATAAACTAATGCTCAACCAACTGCTTCTGTCACTTGTAGGATCAGTGATGACATGAAGCTGACTGACCTGGAACTGGTCAGGCTAGCAAATAATATTCAAGAGCTACTTTATAATGCCTCTGATGTCTGCCACGATCGTTCAGTCAAGTTCCTCATGGCAAGAGCAAAGGTAAGGAGCTTGAGTCAGACTGCTGCTGATGTCTCCTCCTTAAGGAGAATTTACACCCAAGGCTGAAGTTAAGTAGCTGTGCCTGGTGCAACAGGGGCACACAAGTGCTCATGCCAGGGCAGTATGGGCTTCTGCTGTGTTTTGGGGGGTTTGTTCCTTTTTAATACTCTGGCTTGCTGTCCCTGGAGCTCCCTGCAGAGAAGACATGTCTGTTACTGCGGCTGCACACACTGCGCTCTGCTTTCACCGCTCCACCTAGAGTTACAGTGTGCCCCTTAACGTCCTGCTGGCCCTCAGCCCTGCTGTCTGGTTCTGCTTTACACCTCTGAGTGTTTGTGGTGGTTCTCTCTGCCTGTAGGATGGCTTCCTGGAGAAGCTGAATTCCAACGAGTTTGTTGCTCTGTCACGCTTGATGGAAGGCTTCATCTTGGACACTGAGCAGGTCTGCGGCAGGAGGAGCATGTCCTTGAGAGGAGCACTCCAGAGCCAAGCCAACAGATTTGTGAACAGGTTCCACGAGGAGAGAAAGACAAAGCTAAGGTATCTCTGAGCACAAGATTGCTGTTCTCTCACAATGCTCATTCTGCCAGTCATCTCCCAGGAAAACACCATCTTTTGCTGCCTGAGGCACCAGTAAGCTGCTTGTGCTGAGGAGCAGAGGATGAACCAACTGCAGTGAAGCCCAATTAGTTTCGGTGGGTTCAGGCTTTGACACTTTTCATCATTTCTTCACACTGAGTTGTTCCACAAGGACTGAGATAGCAACAGGAATGAAGGGCAACAATTAAAACCCAAAACAATTAGAACAATTGAAAACCGTGACCACTTGGGCTACAACCTTCATCAGGACAGGCATCAGCTCTTCTGGCTCTCATCCATCCACAACTCTTCACATCACAGAATTGTTTGGTTGAGAAAGACCTCCCAAGATTCTCCAGCCCAACCAGTCTCTAACTCTGCCAAGGCTGGGGCTCAGCCATGGCTCTCAGCATCACATCTCTGCCTCTTTCAAACACCTCCCTGATGGGAATTCAGGCACCTACCTGGGCAGCCTCGGCCAGGCTTTGAAAACACTTTTCAGTCATGAAGATTCTTCCAACCTAAACCTGTCCTGGAGAAACTTGAGGCTTTTTCCTCTCCTGTCCCTTCTTAGGGAGCAGAGCCCAACCCCCACCTGTCTCCAGCGTGCTCTCAGGGAGCTGTAGAGAGCAATGAGCTCTGCCCTCAGCCTCCTTTTCTCCGCACTCCAGCACCACAGTGTCCATCTTAGAATCATAGAATCAACCAGGTTGGAAGAGACCTCCAAGATCTTCCAGTCCAACCTATCCCCCAGCCCTAGCCAGTGAACTATACCATGGCACTAAGTGCATTAGTGGAGACCAAAACTGGACACAGTACTTGAGGTGTGGTCTCATGAGTGTACAGGGAGTACAGGGGCATGATCACCTCCCTACTGCTGGTCGCACCATTTCTGATACAGGCCAGGATGCTGTTGGCCTTCTTGGCCACCTGGGCACACTGCTGGCTCATATTCAGCCAGCTGTCTGACAACAACTGCAGGTCCTTTTCCACCAGGCAGCTCCCCAGCCATTCCACCCCCAGCCTGTAGGGCTGCTGGGGGTTATTGTGGCCAAACATATAACAATGACCCAAACAATGGTGAAGAGGACAAACAAGCAAGGCCAGAAGGAGAGAAAGAGAGAAAAGGAAGCAAGAAGAGAGCCAAGAACAAGCTGTGCTTCAAATTCTATAGAGTTTTCCAGACCAGTGGGATGGCATAAACATCTCTCTTATGTTTTGTTCCCCCTGGAGTTTCTTGAATTCTCTGGAAACCTTTGCTTTGCAGTTAAGACCTTGGTGTTAAAGCTGTCACACTCCATCCCTTCTGGCCCATCTTTTTTTTCTGCATAAAGCTGTTCATCTAATCAAAACCAGTATCTAGATGATGAGTAGTCAAACCCAGGTTTCAGCTCATTCTCGATTCCAGCTGCCTCTCAGGTACAGGTCGATGCCAAGTTTGGGAGATAGGAACAGTTTGTCACTCAAGAGATGAGACAAATAGGACCTCCCAGGTGGCAGAGGGTTCGTGCTCATGTATTATAGATTCCTTTTGGATTCTTCCTTTGAGTGCCATGTTGTACCTGAAAAGAAACTTAAAGATCTCTTGGCAGCCTATCTTACACACTGCAAACTGAAACTCTTTCAGCTGATGTCAGATGCCTTTGTGGAACACAGTGACTTTCACCATGTTCCTGCATTACCCGACACATATGTCCTGGACCTTCAGCAGAAACCAACCCTTGGATAGGTTTATCCCCCCCTGCAAAGGAGAAGAAACCCAAACAGTTTTCCTCAGTAGAGTTGGGGCTGTTCAGTCTGGAGAAGAGGAGGCTCCGAGGTGACCTTCTTGTGGCCTTCCAGTATCCGAAGGGGGCCTACAAGAAGCTGGGGAAGGACTTTTCAGGATATCAGGGAGTGACAGGACTGGGGGGAATGGAGCAAAGCTGGAGATGGGTAGGTTCAGGCTGAATGTGAGGAGGAAGTTGTTGAGCATGAGAGTGGTGAGAGGCTGGAATGGTTTACCCAGGGAGGTGGTTGAGGCCCCATGGCTGGAGGTGTTTAAGGCCAGGCTGGCTGAGGCTGTGGGCAGCCTGCTGTAGGGTAGGGTGTCCCTGCCCATGGCAGGGGGGTTGGAACTGGCTGATCCTTGTGGTCCCTTCCAGTCCTGACTGATTCTGTGATTCTTTTCACAAACAACAGGAATCCTGTCACGTTCTACTGTTTGCACCGGGGGAGGCTCAGGCTGGATGCTAGGAAATATTTCTGCCCTGGAAGGGTTCTCAGACCTTGGAATGGTCTGCCCAGGGCAGTGCTGGAGTCCCCATCCCTGGAGGTATTCCAGCAGCCTGTGGAGCTTTTGCTGAAGGACACGGTTTAGTTCTGGGCCTGCAGTGCTGGCTGGAGGGTTGGGTTGGATGAGCTTGGAGGCCTCTTCCACAGGATGTGTTCTGTGATGTTCTGAGTCTCCTCCCTTTCGTGTTTGTAGCCTGCTCTTGGACAACGAGCGCTGGAAGCAAGCCGAAGTTCCTGCTGAGTTCCAGGACCTTGTGGATTCAGTGTCAGCTGGTAGAATTTCCCTCCCAGACAAGAAGCCAGCAGGTGTGTGTCTTGTAGCCCTACCTTTATCTGCATTCCTTACCAGCCCATGCCACTGCTGAGTGTTGCTGGACATGCCCTGACATCATCCTTGATCACTGTTTGCTCACTTGCTGAGAGGATCAGGAAAAAGTTGAGGCCTCTTCCCTTTTTTCCTTCTTTTTTTTTCTTTTTTCCTGTTAGGGAGCTGAAAATTCTTATGCTAGCCTTTTAGAGAGCATTCTTTTGTTTTCTGAAAACCCATTTCAGTGTTAGCACAGGCAAGGAGCTCCTTCTGTATACCAGCATTGCCAGTGTAGAGTCTTTACAGGCTTTGCACCAGTGCAGTCCTTGCCCACAGCACACCACTGCAGACTGTACCTGCACATGCTCAGCCCCACTTAGCTTGCTCCTTCCCACTGCCAGTTTTTCAGAAGAGAGGCAGCCTGCTCTGGGACAGCTCCAGCATGTTTAGTTGCTCACCCTAACTCAACCCCAAACAAGGCACTGGTTTCCTCCTCATGCCCCATTCCCTCCTGTGTGCACTGGGCATGTGTAACGACTTCTTGCCTTGAGGAACTGCAGTGATGAGTGTGTGAGAGCAGCTAGGGGAGGAAAGGAGGAAAGGTGAAGTAGAATAGCCCTAGATGAGAAGGGAAAACGTGCAGTAACATCTTCATAGAGAAACCCCTTTGCACTGGTGCGAAGACCACATTAGGCAGTAACCATGCCAGTGACAGAACATGGCACTCAGACATCTCGAAACTCCCCAGATAATCTCTTCCAGCAAGAGGATAGACTGGTGCATCAAATGTAGCATGACAAGCTGCATTAGTAAGAGCTGCTGCTGTGAAGCTTGAGGAAGAAGTTGGTTTGAAGCTAAAACATTAATGTATGAAGCAGGGTACTTGAGAAGGTGTAGTGGGAAGTCCACTGACTTCTTGTGCTTTTCTTCTGGTCATAACCTGTTGCATTTGGAGGTTTTAAGTCTATAATGACTTTGGAAGATTCTTGAGCTAAGATCCCAGCAGATAATAAAGTGAGCCTAGGGGCTACAATAATTATGACAGGTGAGCAGCTATGTAAGCAGTGTTAGAAAAGAGAAGAGTGCTCCAGAGACTGACTGGGGGGTTTGCAAGCCTTGGCAAGGGAACACTAAATTTTTCAGAAACTAGCACTCTTTGGTGCCTATTTTGAGTTTAACTCTTCTTCTCCTTTCTTACTAAAATGTCTAGCTGCTGAAGAAAGAAAACCAGCTGAATTCCTGCTTGTGGAAGGGCAGAAATATGCCACTGTTGGGTAAGATGCACTCCCTCCTCTTAGCAGGGGCTTGGGTGGCAAGAGCCTTAGAGAGGCACTGTGATGAACACTAACAGCTCTGGCAATCCTTTTGGAATGAAAAAACTCTTCTTCAGCCACACAGCAGGTTCTCTGCAGCTCCCTCAGAGCTGTGCAGCACTGCCAGCCCTTTAGCTCCCTCAGAGCTGTGCAGCACTGCCAGCCCTTTGGCTTCCTCAGAGCTGTGCAGCACTGCCAGCCCTTTAGCTCCCTCAGAGCTGTGCAGCACTGCCAGCCCTTTAGCTCCCTCAGAGCTGTGCAGCACTGCCAGCCTTTTAGCTCCCTCAAAGCTGTGCAGCACTGCCAGCCCTTTAGCTCCCTCAGAGCTGTGCAGCGCTGCCAGCCCTTTAGCTCCCTCAGAGCTGTGCAGCGCTGCCAGCCCTTTAGCTCCCTCAGAGCTGTGCAGCACTGCCAGCCCTTTAGCTCCCTCAGAGCTGTGCAGCACTGCCAGCCCTTTAGCTCCCTCAGAGCTGTGCAGCACTGCCAGCCCTTTAGCTCCCTCAGAGCTGTGCAGCACTGCCAGCCCTTTAGCTCCCTCAGAGCTGTGCAGCGCTGCCAACCCTTTAGCTCCCTCAGAGCTGTGCAGCACTGCCAGCCATTCTGTATCTGGAATTGCCATTTCCTTCTCTGAATGGCTGAGCTGAAATTTGTCCTTTTTTTCCTCAGTTGTTTCAGGCAAAGACAGGGTTGTCTGCAGCAGAAGGCTTGTTGTTTCTTGCAACACAGGGCAAAACAAAGTAATGGCTTGTGTTGGAAGAGGCCTTTAAAGGTCATCCAGTCCATCCCTCCTGCAATGAGCAGGGACACCTGCAATTGCATCAGGTAGCTCTGAGCCCTGTCCAACTGGGCCTTGAATGTTTCCAGGGGTGGGCTTCCACCACCTCTCAGGGCAAGCTGGAGCAGTGCTTCACCACCCTCTTTGTAAGATAGATTGTTCCTTAGATTTGGTCTGAATCTCTCTTCTTTTAATTTAAAGTCATCACTCCTTGTCCTGTCACAACAGGCCCTATGGTAAGGCTGTCCCCAGTTTTCTTGCAGGCTACCTTTAAGTACTGAAAGGCTGCAATAAGTGCTCCTTAGGGCCTTCTGCAGGCTGAACACCCCAAAACACACAAGTCCACTGTTGAAGATTGCTTATCCTATCCAGAATAAGAAACCAGCTCTCTCTGGAGCTGCACACACAGTTTCTGGTACCCTGCTTGCCTTCAACTGGAAAGCAGTTTGCTACAGCTGCTTCTGCAATGACATCTCAGATGTAGAGCCCTCACACATGGCTGTCCTTCAGAAGCAGGCTGTGTGGCTGAGGAGTGGCAGGCTTAGGGATTAAATAGACAGGAGAGTGGCTCTGGGGAGGGAGTAGACCCTGGACTATCTCCCTCCCCAGAGTCAGACATCAGTTTACTGCAAACTGAAAAAGTTCTGGTCTCAAAATGTCTTTGACCAGCTGTCCCTTCCTGAGCTGCTTCATGATGATGCATCACTGTTCAGTTAGGAACTAGCTGATGGCTCAGAACTTCTTTCCAGCCAACTGGTAGCACTGCAAAAGAGCATTTCAGGTCAAGCAAAAGTATCTGAACATGCTTTAAAGAATGAAAGCTGCTGAACAGGTGACATGTGTGCAATCCATCTCTGCTCATCTGAGCCTCCTTGCCTTTAGCTCTGTGAAGCAGCTGTCAGCTTCCTGTTGCTGCAAGTCTTTGTCCCAGCTGTACACACCTCTGCATACAGTTTGCTGGCTAGAATCAAATACAGTCACCAAATCAAGCCTGGATGCTCTCCAGTAATCACCTGGAGGTTATTTTCACTGGATTGTTCATCATCTCTCACAGCCTGCAGCCTAAAGGCAGAAGGAGATGAAACTTTTTGAAGCATTAGAATGTCTGCTCTGATCATTTGCTCTTGCCTTAGATTTCCTGTATTCAAAGAATTTGCATCCAGTCTGTGTGGAGCCTTCTTCATCCCAGCCAGCAGTCCCCAGGCCCTCCAGTGCCTGCTGAATTCTGTGGCCATTCAGGTGTTGGGCATCTTTGACTATTTGGTCCTGTTCCTTCACAGCTCCTTCTCTGTGGCTCCATTCATCCCATCTTTTTCAGTGGTGGTCATTGTCTACCTTCTGTGGATTCCCACACCTACTGAAAGCTCACCAGAATTAGGCACTAGTCCAAAACCCTCCAGAGCTCCATTTTCCACCCCCTGCCAACATCTTTTTGGAGATTCAGAAGTTAAACCAGTGAAGCTTAGGAGATTTCCTCTCCTAGATGTTGAATCCTTTTCCCAGCAGCCATGCTGTGGGATGAGTGCTCTTCAGAACCATCTCTATGTGCTGCTTCTGGGATGTTTGCCTTCAGGCCACCTTTATTAGGTTTGTTTAGTGCTGGCATCTCTAGCATGAGGTAGCTTCCTGCCACGGTGACTGGGCTGGGTTTGATTTATGGGCTAGGATTTTTTTCAGCATCTTGCTTGCACTGAGGTGACATCCTTGGCTGTTTGCTCTCTTGTAGGACAGTCCTGCTGTTGATAAGGATCATCCTGGAGTACTGCCAGTGTGTGGATAACATTCCTTCCATCACCACTGACATGCTCACCCGCCTGTCCGATCTACTGAAGGTAGGGCTCCAAATGGCACCTCCTTAGGGCTCTGGAGGGCCTGGCTTGCTCTCTGTAATGTCTCACATGCTTGCAGCATGCCACAGGAGTTCTGGGTATTGGCTGGTGTGATGGATTAGAGTGGATCCCTCTCCCAGAAACCTACTATAAAGCTGCCACAGAGAGAGTAAATTTGCTACAACTCAGAAATTGGAAAGTTGGGAAAATGGATTTTTTTTTTTACAGTTTAAATATAGAGAGAATAAACCATGGCAGAATAGAGTAACCTTAGAGGAGATGGGGATGGGGTTATATAGAGAGAATAAACCATGGCAGAGTAGAGTAACCTTAGAGGAGATGGGGATGGGGTTATATAGAGAGAATAAACCATGGCAGAATAGAGTAACCTTAGAGGAGATGGGGATGGGGTTATACAGAGAGAATAAACCACGGCAGAATAGAGTAACCTTAGAGGAGATGGGGATGGGGTTATATAGAGAGAATAAACCATGGCAGAATAGAGTAACCTTAGAGGAGATGGGGATGGGGTTGTATAGAGAGAACAAACCATGGCAGAATAGAGTAACCTTAGAGGAGGTGGGGATGGGGTTGTATAGAGAGAACAAACCATGGCAGAATAGAGTAACCTTAGAGGAGGTGGGGATGGGGTTATATAGAGAGAATAAACCATGGCAGAAGAGAGTAACTTCAGAGGAGATGGGGGCAAGCAGTGGCAAAGCAGCAGCCCAAAGAGCAGCAGGGGAAGAGAGCAGCAGGTGTAGCAGAAGCAGCAAAGGGCAGATCCAAGCTGTGCTTCCAGACATAAAGCTTTTGATGCTCCAATGAAATGACATTAGCTTATCCATTGTTGCCATTTTATGGCCTGTCCCTGGAATGTTCACCTCTCCACTCAGAGACTCCAGTACTCATCCACTTCTGAGTTTCTCTGTTCCCAGTTTTTTCTCTGTCTGAGCTAGAATTCCACCTCAAACAGCCACAGCTGGAGAAGGCTGTGATTGGTACTGCGCCATAAGGGAGCCTTTTAAGCATTAAAGATGCAATCTGTAACGTGGCTGAGCTTTGGGAAGGCTGTTTCCTTCCTTTTGTTCACCTGCAGTGCTGGAAATCCCACCTAGTAGTGTTTGCCAGAACTGCTTGTCCTTCAGGCTGGAAGTAGAGTATGAGCCACTGAAGAACAAGCCACAGGGCTACGTTTTAATGTCAGGAGGGCAGCAAGTAAAACCCTTGAGTTTTACAAGTCAGGAGAAGCATGAGAAATTGCCTGGGATGGAGCTTCTGCTGTGGAGTGTACAGGTGATGGAAGAGCAGGACCCTTCTCATAGCAGGTGCTGGAGCACCTCTGCTATGAGGACAGGCTACGAGAGCTGGGGCTCTTCAGTCTGGAGAAGAGAAGGATTCGAGGAGACCTTACAGTGTCCCTCAGTATCTGAAGGGGGCGTGCAGGAAGACTGGGGAGGGACTATTTACAAGGACTTGCTATGACAGGATGAGGGGTAATGGGTTTAAACTGGCAGAGGGGAGATTTAGACTAGATGTTAGGAGGAAGTTCTTTACAGTAAGGGTGGTGAGACACTGGAACAGGTTGCCCAGGGAGGTTGTGGCTGCTTGCTCCCTGGAGGTGTTTAAGGCCAGGTTGGATGAGGCCTTGAGCAACCTGCTCTAGTGGGAGGTGTCCCTGCCTATGGCAGGAGGTTGGAGATGAATGTTCCTTGAGGTCCCTTCCAACCTAGACCATTCTATGATTCTGATTTGTTTCTCAGCAGAGAGGGGGAGAGCTGACAAAGCACAGGTGTACAGCAAGGTGATGGAAGGAAACAGAAACCCAAGGAGCACATCGATATCCCTTCCAGCTGTCATGTACCTGCTACACCAGATGTAGAGATACAGGCTCCAGAGGCCAGCAGTTCTTGCTGTCAGGGTTTCCAGCTGTGTCTTGGCCTACGAGGCTGTGTCAGATGTTGAGTTCTAAACACAAGCATCATTAGTAAAAGGTGAATGGGGTCTACCCTGCAGAAGTGTTTTACCTGCGGTGGGGAATAGGAGGATAGCACCCCCTGGGAGCCTGACCTTTGTGTCATCTCCTCATTGGTGGTTGTTATCTGAGTAACCAGATGCAGGAGAACTGCTCCCTGTAGGCATCCTTTAGATACATCCACAAGCTGTGTCCTTGGATAGCACTGTCTAGAGAGAGCTATCAGGCTGAGACTGGACATGTGCCTCTTCACC
Organism: Pogoniulus pusillus; assembly: GCF_015220805.1. Taxonomy (NCBI): domain Eukaryota; kingdom Metazoa; phylum Chordata; class Aves; order Piciformes; family Lybiidae; genus Pogoniulus; species Pogoniulus pusillus. Next base: position 26,250,349 of record NC_087270.1, on the reverse strand, counting down.
TCTCATTCTCCAGCTGCTGTTTCTCTCAAGCCTTGCAGCAGATGCCTCCAGCTAGGCCAGCTTTGAGTCTCTCTGTTCTCTCTCTCCCCTTGCTCTGCCTGGTTCTGGCTCTGTGTCTTGTATTCCTTGGTGCTCAAACACCATCTGCAGTTTACTGACTGCATTTCCTACCTGGCAGCAAGGAGCCATGGGCAGGAGAGGTGACAGAAGAGCCAGCAAAAACTAAAGCTTTTCTGTTACACCTGGAGCAAAATAAGCAGCGCTGTGCAGATCATGTAGAGATTTCTTTGACAGCTATCAGAGCTAGCAAGCTTCAAAAGCAGCAAGAGCTGATCTTTACTGGGACAGAAGCAACAAAGTTTTCCCAGATAATGAAATTCCAGGCTACTTGGAACTGTGCCTGCAGGAAACCTCTGTGTGCATGAAACCAGGATCAGCATCCTGCTGAAAATGAGCCATGGGGTGCCCAGGTGGCCAAGGAGAGCACCAGCAGCCTGGCCTGGTTCAGCAATGTGGGCAACAGGAGCAGGGCAGGGATTGTCTGCCTGCACTCAGCACTGGGGAGGCCACACCTGGAGTGCTGAGTTCAGTTCTAGGCCCTGACTCCCAGAAGGACATTGAGGGGCTGGCAAGGGCACAGAGGAGGGCAAGGAAGCTGGGGAGGGATCTGGAGAACAGAACTGGGGAGTAGCAGCTCAGGGAGCTGGGGCTGTTTAGTGTGGAGGAGGCTGAGGGCAGATCTTATTGCTCTCTACAGCTCCCTTAGAGGAGGCTGGAGCCAGGTGGTGGTTAGAACAAGTGATAGGAGGAGAGGAAATGGCCTCAAGTTGTCCCAGGGCAGGTTTAGGTTGGACATGAGAAGAAAGGTCTTGACCAAAAGTGTTCTCACAGCCTGGCTGAGGCTGCTCAGGCAGGTGGTTGAATGCCGATGGCTGGAGGTGTTTTGAAAGAGGCAGAGCTGTGGTGCTGAGGGCTGTGGCTTAGCCCCAGCCTTGGCAGAGTTAGAGACTGGTAGGACTGGAGGATCTTTTCCAGCCCAAACAATGCTGTGTTTCCATGCTAATTACTGGAGTTGTTTAGCTGGTGCAGAGAAGGCTGCAGCCCACAGCCGTGCTTTCCTCCCAGCAATCACACGGAGGGCTGTTGCCCTGTGGAGGCTGCAGGGGTGCTGCTTTCTGGCTGCTTCGCTTCCAACAGCTGGGCTGGTAGCTGAGTGGAGCACAGGAGGTGTGAGAGAAGGGTACAAGAGAACATGTTTGTGGTGGTCTGGCATGCAGGCAGTGAGTTGGTGCTAACCTGAGCCTAAACACCTCCAGAGCAGACCTGTCTTTGGCTCAGTGGATAAGAAGAGGTCTTGATTTTCAGGGGAAGAAGGTGAAGTGAATGTGGGACAGTTTCAGGCTTTGACTTCTGTCTGAGAGCAGAGCAGATGATGCCTCTTTAAGGTACAGCTCAAGTTCAGTTGTGGCCCTGGGTCTGGGTTGCCCTGCAAACATCCCTACTGTATCCCCAAGCTGGTCTGGAATATCTGGGGCCTGGAACTTGAGTGGTAGAGCAGGGTTGCAGCTACACAGTGCTAACAGGAGCTGGCTGCCTGGCCAAAGGCTTTTTTTTTTGTTGGCCTGTGCACATTCAGTGATAACTTCTTGTCTCCTGGACCTAAGTTAGGAAGATGGAGTCCTGAGTTGTGCACTGTACCTGGAGGCCTTCCACAGCTGAGTTCTGACGTGGCATAGCATCTCCTGTGCAGCAGTTGTACAGCTCAGGGATCTGTACTGTTACAAAGGCAGATTCAGCCACCTCGGCAGCAGGGAGCTGCAGTGCTGCCTTCAGGTTTCCTTTAGCATCAACAGGGGGAAGGTCTAGAGCCAGAGCAGGAACTTAGAGCCAGAGCAGGAACCTGTTCTCCTGATACTTTCCACTCTGCTATTACACTCAGCTGCTTGGAACTGCTGAGATCTTTACCCCTCACTCCACCCAAGCTCCTGCCTGGATTGGAATGGTTTGTAGCTTTCTCATGCACAGCTCCCAGAGTAAAGCTGAACACAGTCTGACTTGCTGCTGTTCTTTCATGCTGAGAGGAGCCTCACCCAGAAGCAGGAATCAGAGCCTGAGTTGCAATCACTGAGTAGCTGTTTTTAACAGCACTTCCTCTGCTTCCCTTTGCTGAAATACTGCCTTGAGTCAGAAAATCACAGAAGCACAGAATGGTGGGGGCTGGAAGGGACCTCCAGAGATCATCCATTTCAAACCCCCTGCCAGAGAAGCATCACCCAAGGCAGGTCACACAGGAACACATCCAAGTAGGGTTGGAAAGACTCCAGAGCAGGAGACTCCATAACCTCTCTAGGCAGCCTGCTCCAGGCCTCCAGCACCCTCACACCAAAGAAGTTTGTCGTGTTGAGTGGACAGGTTTCGAGAGCGATGGTGAAGGTCTTCTGTCTTACTGGTGGACAGTCTGTAGTAAGGAGTACACAAGACTCTGGAACTGGCCTTCATCATCATCTGCCTAAGCCTGCAAAGCTCTCTTGCTGGCACTTGCCAGCTGCAGCTGGGTGTGGTTACTGGGGGTGCATCTTGACCATCTTTTCCTTTCTCACAGTATTTCAACTCCAGAAGCTGCCAACTGGTGCTCGGAGCTGGCGCGTTGCAAGTCGTTGGGTTGAAAACAATCACTACGAAGAACCTAGGTATGGATTTCTGTCTGTACAGTGCCAGAGCTCGCTCTGCTGCCTCTTCAGAACCAGCCCAAACACCCCCAGACCCCTGCACATTTACAGTCAGCTCTTTGTGTGCTACTGTGTGCCGTGGGTGAGCAGATCTTGCTGGCTGGGGGGTGGATTCGCTGGCCTAGAGAGGCACTAGAATCCATCCCCTTGCTGTGCTGGCTGCTGGACCACTGGAATGTGAAGCTTCCCTGTGTTAGGTGAAGGAGCCATGACATCAAACACGTGGGACAGCAGGTTTGCTCTGAAGGTGTTTTGAAAGCAGGAAGGGACAGGGACTTTTTCAGTGGTGACTTTAGACATGCTTGGAACTGCTCAGTGCTCAGCTCTTTGCCACTGCAGGTAGGTGAGCAGAGAAATGCAGCCCAAGCCCTGTCTGCTGAGCTGTGCTGTCCCACTTGCCCTGGGGCCCCCTGAGGCCCCAGCTGCTGGCCCAGACTGTGTGTGGGTAGCACACGGAGCCCTCCTGTGGCTGGGTCTGGATCTAGTGCGGTCTGCTGTGGCTGAGTGCCCGGGACAGTCTGGGGACACTGGGCTCTGTGTGCTGAACCCAGACAACAGGTTGGGCTGCAGAGTTTCTCATCTGCCACACATAGCTCCTCAGCTGCATTGCCAGCCCCAGGGTAACCTGCCTGGGGACAGTGAGGTGCCCAAGCTGACCTCCATATCCTAACCTGCCTCCTGAAACAAAGAGCCTTTGGCTGATAGGTTGCAGCTTGCCGTTCCCATGGTTCAGGTTGGCACTTCCCTTTGGAAAGGGCAATAGCTTGAGGAGGATGGATGCCAGAGGCTTTCCCCCAAAGGACTCTGTGCTGGAGCAGAGGAAAACTGGCTCGGGTCTTTGCTCCACCCATCTGGAGACCACAGTGGTACCACCATATGTCCTGCTGCTGGCTCAGGCCCTGTTGGACACAGGAGAAGCTCGATTTTGGAAGTTTTGCTGGCAGCAGAGGCAGGAGCAGGCTCTGGGCAGTGACAGGCCAGGATGTTTACATACACCTCCTGCAGAAGAAATGCTGATTCCTTGAGAATGTGGCTGCTGAGGTTAGGTAGCTGATGAGCTGATGAGTCAGGTCTTTTGACATCTCTCTGATGTCTGTGTGTGCTCAGGGCTCCAAATGTCAAGCAGACACTGAAAACCTCTTGTAAAGTCAGTCCCTTCCCCCTCCTGCTGCAGCAGCCGGCTGTGAACAGCCAGGTGCCAGCCTGGCATCTCGGCTGGCTGGGTGTCCCGGGTGCTCAGAGGCTTCCCTGCTCTGGCTTTGTCTGTAAAAAGAGGCATGGTAGTGGCAAGTGACTCTTGCTGTGTAATAATGAAGTGATTTTTCTCTCCCTCTGGTGGCCTGACTGTGCAGCCCTCTCCTCACGCTGCCTGCAGCTAATCGTGCACTACATTCCTGTTATCAGGGCTCACTTTGAAGCTCGGCTGCAGCCCAAGCAGTTCAGCATGCTCAGGCATTTCGACCACATCACAAAGGTAATTCCTGAGCGTCCCCTGATGAGGTAGAAGAGCTCTGCCTTGCAGCCCTGCCCTGAGGGGCAGGAGTGACCCCTGCTCGCTTCCCTTGCAGGACTACCACGACCACATAGCCGAGATCTCGGCGAAGCTGGTTGCCATCATGGACAGCTTGTTTGACAAACTCTTGTCCAAGGTAATGGGTTATGGCAGGAAGGATGCACTCTGGAGAGATCCTTCTCTACAGGATGGGGCTTTCACCTGGAGGCTGAAACCTTCCTAATCAGGACATGCTTGAACTTCCCTAACCTGCATGAGCACACAACTCTGTGCTGTGCTTGTGGAGATGTTTTGTCTTAACACCTACCACTTGGCTGTCATTTGCCTTCACCCCCCAACAGAAAGATCCCTTTTACTATTTCAGCAGTAAGAGAAATGTTTTGGCTGCTGCTGGTGCTCTGCTGCTCTCCTACCCTTAGCAATTTTATCTGCCACTCTCAAAGCAAAAAAGTTCCTCCTCATGTTGAGGTGGAATTTATAGAATCATAGAAACAGTCAGGGTTAGAAAGGGACCACAAAGATCATCTAGTTCCAACCCCCCTGCCATGGGCAGGGACATTCTACCCTAGCTGAGGCTGCCCACAGCCTCATCCAGCCTGGCCTTAAACACCTCCAGGGATGGGGCCTCAACCACCTCCCTGGGCAAACCATTCCAGCCTCTCACCACTCTCATGCTCAACAACTTCCTCCTCACCTCCAGCCTGAACCTACCCACCTCCAGCTTTGCTCCATTCCCCCTAATCCTGTCACTCCCTGAGAGCCTAAAAAGTCCCTCCCCAGCTTTTTAGTAGGCCACCTTCTGATACTGGAAGAACACAATAAGGTCACCTGGGAACCTTCTGTGTTACAGTTTCTACCCCTTACCTCTTGATCCTGTCATTGGGTACCACTGAAAAAGCCTGGCCCCATCCTCCTGACACTCACTCTTGGAGTACTTACAAGCAGTGATGAGATTCCCCTCTCTTCTCCAGACTAAAAAGTCCTAACTCCTTCAGCTACTCCTCCTAAGACTCCACATCTACCCAAGACCATGCCCAGTGAGGCTTAGTTGATGATGTCATTAGCCAGGCAGGCCTACAGCTGGCTCCTGGAAACTCCCAGCTGAACTGGTTTAAAGTGGCAGAGAAATGTAACTGGTTGTGGTTTTCTTTGCAGTACGAAGTGAAAGCTCCTGTTCCTTCAGCCTGCTTCAGGAATATCTGCAAGCAAATGGCAAAGATGCACGAAGCCATCTGTGATCTCCTGCCTGAGGAGCAAACCCAGGTGACACCTCCCTTGCAAGTGTCTATGGAACTGGGAACGAGAGAGGCTCTTCTGCTTGGTCTAGTCGGGGAAAGAGGTTTTTGGGCCTTTGAAACCCACACAGGGAAGGGGTTTGCAGCAGGAGGGTGCCCTGGTGATTGAGGACACAAAGAAGGCAGACTTAGTCAGTGCCTACTTTGTCTATACTGCTGGAGACTGTCCTCAGGAGTCCCTGACACCTGAGGCACCAGAGGAAAGCTTGACAGAAGAGACTGCTCTGGTTGATGAGGACTGAGTTAAGGTCCAGTTGAGTAATCTGCACATCCCTGAGTCCATGGGTCCAGATGGCATGCACCCATGGGTGCTGAGGGAGCTGGCACAGGGCATTGCCAGAACACTCTCTACCACCTTCAGTAAGTCATGGCAGACAGGAGGGCTGCCTGGGGACTGGAGGAGGGCAAACATCACTGCAATCTTCCTGTCAGCCTCATCTCCACCCCTGGAAAGGTAATGAAGAAACTTCTCGGCGCTGTCCTAAGGCATATCGAGGCCAGTGGGAACATTAGGAGCAGCCAACATGGTTTTACCCAGGGGCAGTCATGTTTGACCAGCCTGACAGCCTTTGATGAGGATGTAACCAGGTGGACTGATGATGGCAGAGCAGTGGATGTGCTTTATCTTGATTTCAGGAAAGCATTTGACACTGTCTCCCACAGCATCCTTCTGGCTAACCTGAGGCAGTGTGGTCTGGATGATCAGGGAGTGAGGTGGATGGGAACTGGTTGAAGGGAGGAAGCCAGAGAGTTGTGGTCAATGGGATGGAGTCTAGTTGGAGATCTGTAGTTAGTGAGTCCCACAGGGTTCAGTACTAGGACCTGTTCTGTTCAATATATTCATCAGTGACCTGGATGAGGGCACAGAGGGCACTGGCAGCAGGTTTGCTGATGGCACCAAACTGGGTGGAGTGGCTGCCACACCAGAAGGCTGTGCTGCCATTCAGCCAGACTTGGACAGGCTGGAGGGGTGGGCAGGGAGAAATGGAATTCAACAAGGGCAAGGGGGAGAGTCTGGCACCTGGGAAAGAGCAACCCCAGGGAGCAGTGTAGGTTGGGGAAGGCAGTGAAGGGGAAAAGGATTTGGGGGTCCTAGTGGGTGGGAGGTTGCCCATGAGTCAGCAATGTGCTCTGGTGGCCAGGAGGGGCAATGTCATTCTGGGGTGGATTAAAAGGGCTGTGGTTAGTAGATCAAGAGAGGTTCTCTTGCCCCTCTACTCTGTCCTGCTGAGGCCACATCTGGAGAACTGTGTTCAGTTCTGGGCCCCCCAGTTCAAGAGGGACACAGAACTGCTGAGAGAGTCCACAGAGCCACAAAGATGCTGAAGGGAATGGAACAACTCTGTTAGGAGGAGAGCCTGAGGGAGCTGGGGCTGTGCTGCTGGAAGAAGAGGAGCCTGAGAGGTGACCTCATCAGTGGTTATAAAGATGTAAAGGTGAGCACCAGGGGGCTGGAGCCAGGCTCTGCTGGGTGATGCCCAGTGCCAGGACAAGGGGCACTGGGTGGAAGCTGAGCCATAGGAAGTTTCATGGAAACAGGAAGACAATTTTTTTCCCTGTGGGGGAAACACAGGTCACAGAAGACAGGAAGAGACTGCCCAGGGCAGTTGTGGAGTCTACCTGTCTGGAGATACTCAAAACCTGCCTGGATGTGTTCCTGTGTGATCTGCTCTAGGTGACCCTGCTCTGGCAGAGGCTGGACTGGATGAGCTTTGGAGGTCTCTTCCAGCCCCTGACATTCTGTGATGCTGTGATTCTGAGTGTTGGGATGTGCAGGGAGAACTCAGAGCTGAGTACTTCTTTAATGTCTGAAGAAGGAGGTTAGGCACCTTCCATAGGAACGGCAGCACTAGGTAGCTGGAATGCAGCTCTTGGAGGGAATGCTTCTGTAATGCTGCTCAAAAATGGTGGCTTCCAGAGGTGCCTCAATGCATTATGCATGCAGGTTGTGCCAGATGTGTTTGTGCTCTTGCAGAGTGAAGGAGAGGAAGGACTGAGCCAGGCCCTGAGCAGCCTGATGCTGTGGTTCCCCCTTTGCACTACATGAAACGAGCCCTGCAGGGCACTCCTCAGGCTTTCCCTTGGGAGTAGTTCCAGTACAGGAAGGAGATTTGCTGTCTTCTAAGCTTCATACCACTTGCTAGATGCTTCAGACAACAGGGAGGGAAAAATCATGCTCCAAAGAAGGTGTCCTCCAAAGGCAAGGCACAACAGCGAGCTGAGGGTTCCTCCTGTCCTGAGGGTTAGCAACTCTACATGGCCAGGGAGATGAAGATGCAGAAGGCCTGGCAGGAGGCAGAGTCCCATCAGTTGCCAGAAAGCCCAGCCTGAAGGTTCCTTACTCTGGTCCTCTGCTTCCTTCTAGATGTTGTTTTTACAAATCAACACAAGCTACAAACTCCACCTGAAGAGGCAGCTGGCCCACCTCAACGTGGTCAATGATGGAGGACCTCTGAATGGGTATGTTTGGGCACCCTCGTGTTCTTACTGCTTTTACTGCTTCGCTGTTGCACTGAGTTCAGAGGAGGCAACAAAGGAGATCGAAGGGCTGCAGCACCTCTGCTGTCAGGACAGGCTGAGGGAGCTGGGGAGCCTGGAAAAGAGTCCAAGGAGACCTCAGAGCTGCCTTCCAATACCTGAAGGGATCCTACAGGCTAGGAAGGGACTTTTCCTAAGGATGTCCAGCAATAGGACAAAGGGGAATGGTTTTAAGCTGAGGAAGAGTAGATTTAAAGTAGATCTTAGGAAGAAGTTCTTCAGTACAAGATGCTGAGGCTCTGGAACAGGCTGCCCAGGGACATTGTGACTGCCTTCTCCCTGGGCATGTTCAAGGCCTGGTTAGATGAGGCCTGGATCAGCCAGATCTAGCTGAGAGAAGATGATCTCTGAGGTCCCTTTCCAACCTGAGCCATTCTGTGGTTTCAGTAAGCAGGCTTTGTCTCCTGTGTCGTACTGTGAATACCCTGTGAATACTGCCTTCAGTTTTGGGCTCCTCAGTTTCAGAGGGACAGGGATCTGCTGGAGAAGGTCCAGTGGAGGGCTGTGAGGGTGATGAGGGGACTGGAGGGCACTGCCTTAGGAGGAGAGGGTGAGGGACCCGGGGCTGTTTAGTCTGGAGAAGAGAAGACTGAGAGGGAATTTAATATATGTTTATAAACATCTGAGGGCTGGGGGTCAAGGGAGGGGGGGACAGTCTCTGCTGACTGCTCCCGGGGACAGGACAAGGAGCAATGCATGGAAGCTGCAGCACAGGAGGTTCCAGCTCAACACAAGGGGGAGCTTTTTGACTGTAAAGGTCATAGAGCACTGGCACAGGCTGCCCAGACAGGTTGTGGAGTCTCTGGAGACTTTCAAGGCCTGTCTGGATGTGTTCCTGTGATCTGTGCTAGATTGTGTGGTCCTGCTCTGGTACAGAGGTTGGACTCGATGATCTCCTTGGGTCCCTTCCAGGCTCTGTGATCTTGTGATGCAGCATGAAGCCACACTCTGTGTTCTGGTGTGTTCCACTTGGAGCTCAGTAAAGGACTGGAGATCTCCAGTGACCAGGAGGGCAGGCAGCTTGCTAACAGTGGGAGCTGGGCATCATTCCACTGGAGGCCTGCTGCAGGATCCCCAGTCTGGGGACTGCTTTTGTCCTTTGGTGTGGCAGCAGGAGCCACAGTTCAGTTCCCAAGGACTGGGTGATTGCTGGAGCAGTTCTGAAGCATGGCTGGTAATTGATGGTGCTAACAAAGCAGGAAGAGAAAGGTGTGATTGCATCTGTGTCCTTGGCAGCTGCTCTGTGGGCACTGTTTGTACAGCACAACCAGAATGCAGTGAGATTGTGTCATGAAGCTTTTCCTCTTTCCTGTCTCGGCCCAACCCTCCAGCACCCAAATCCAGGCCAGGGGCAGCTCTCCTGAGAGGCTGGAGCTGGTTGTGCCTGGAGTCCCACACCTCCCAAGAACCTGTGCAAGCCCAGTGCTGCTGTAAGTGGGGTTGTCACCTGAAGGTGTGAGGTTGCCAATCATTCCTAATGACCTGGGGGTGTTTGTCTGCAGTTCTGTGAGGGTGGCACTCAGCTGGCCTGCCCCTGTGCAAGAAAGCTGAAGAAGCCAGGGCAGGAAGGCTGTAAATGTTCCAAATGTCCCTGGAGTGGAGAGTTTGGGTCCTGCCCAGGCTCCTACTGCAAGCTGGGCCTTGTGCTATGCAGGCACTGATCTGAAGTGGTGTTTCTGTGCTTGTGGTGAGCTCACAAGATAACACCCACCTGCCCCTGCTACTTACCAAGGCCCTCGCTTGGAAACCAACAAACGTAAGAGGGTAGGAGTGGGGCTGCCACAGCTCCACTGCACCAGGAGCACCCCACCTGTGCATTTCACACTGGGGTCCCAGACACTCTGCTCCTGCTTTTTGGGGGGGTTCTTAAATACCTGTGGCTTTGGCATCCCCAGCTCAGGAGAGTGTGATAGTTTGAAGCTAGCTAGAATGGGAACTGCTGCAGAGATGCTATGGGCACTGAACATCACCTTGTGAGGAGAGGCTGAGAGCCCTGGGGCTGTTCAGCCTGGAGAAGAGCAGCCTGAGGGGCATCTCAGCAATGCTGAGCAATAGCTGAAGGCTGAGGGTCAGCAGGATGCAGCCAGACTCTGAGCAGTGGTGCCCAGGGACAGGACAAGAGGCAATGGACACAGGAGGTGCCACAAGAACAGAAGGGACAAATTCTTCTCTGTGAAGGTGGCAGAGCAGTGGTACAGGCTGTGCAGAGAGGCTGTGGAGTCTCCACCTCTGCAGGCCTTCCAGACCCACCTGGATGTATCCCTGTGGGATTGATTCTGGGTGAGCCTGCTCAGGCAGGGGCTTTGACTGGTCTCCAGAGGTCCCAACTCCATGCTGGCATTCTGTGAATGGCCTAAAAAGATCCCTTGTTGTAGGAGGATGGGGGCGGGTGTCCCTGCTGCAGTCCTGGTACTGTATCCCAGAGTCGCCCTCACTGCCAGAAGCATTCCTGCGCTGCCACTGTACAGTGATGCCCCAAGTCTGACCCTTCAGGGACCTGAGGCCACGGCGCTGTGAGAAGAGGGCATCATCCAGTGCTGGCTTTGGCTTGCTGCTGTTGCAGCAGCCTCGGCTGTCTCGTGCTCTCCTGAGCCTCGTTTCTCCATGCTTGTTTCTCTACTAGCAGTGGAACCCCAGGTCCCTGCAACCTGCTGAGTGTTTGACTCTGAATATCCAACTTTCCTGCTTCGCTTCTTGCTTCTGGTCGCATTCCACAGTGCAGGAGAGATGTGAGCTGTTAACTGTTACAAACAATGCTGCTGCTTTGCTGTGGAGGTGCTGTCACAGTCCCCTTCTGAAATGCAGCAGTTTACGTTGCAGTAATTAACATTCTAAGCTGAAGCAGACTTGGAGCTCTGGATGAGCCTGAGGGTAAAAGCAAGAGAGCAGCCGTTCCAGCTGCCTCCTTCCTGCCGGCTCTTCTGAGCTGCTTGTTGCAGCTCCCCGCCCCGTACCTTGAATTTACACCAGGCAGTGACCATGGTTGTGTGTGGGTACTGCTGGAACAAGTTCTGCACCATGAGGGTGCCCAGGGAGGTGGTTGGGCCCCAGTCCCTGCAGATACTCAACGTGAGGCTGGTCAGGGCTCTGGGCAGCCTGCTTTAGTGGAGCATGTCCCTACTGACCGCAGAGGTGGGTTGCACTGGATGAGCTTCCATCCCAGACCATTCTGTGAGTTGCAGCCCTCAGAACACCAGGCCCAGAGCTATGAGGCCACTCCTGTGGGAGCTGCTCATCCTGTCCTGTGTTTCCCTGCAGGCTGGTGACCTCAGATGTTGCTTTCTACACTGGAAACCTTCAAGCTCTGAAAGGCCTTAACAACTTAGACCTAAACATGGCTGAAATCTGGGAGCAGAAGAGGTGATGATGTGCTGGCAGCAACGGCCTGGCTCCGACACAGACACACTTTCTTCTGAGCAGCACTGACGACTGTGAGGTGAATTCTGAAGCCCAAGACAGGCCACTATTCATGGTCGGGGAAAGGAGGCTCAGAGGGAGCTACGGGGAGGGCTCCTCCCGCTGTCCTTGGGCAAGAAACAAGAGCTCAGCTGTCCGTGCAATGTTTGCTCCTTCTCTCTGGAAACAGACTCAGGTTTCTTTGGACCAAATCCAAACGAACACATAGCTGTAACACAGCTGTAGTTGTCTAGAGTGCTCTGTAGATCTTTATATTAAACAAGATGCTTTGCATTTCTTCCAGTGCAATGAACTCCACCTGGTCTCCCACCTTATTTAACCATGGTACAGGGAGTGAGAGCTTGTGGTTGGAACTCTGTAGAAAATGTTTTTCTCTCTGTTCTCAGATTTTATTTTTTTACAGAACTTTATATAAATAAATGGTTTTTGATTGCTTGCATGTTAGGATTCAGATTTGTTAGGGAACAGGCTTGTTGCAGGGGATTGCTCACAGGTGGGCTCTAAGCTGCCACCTGAAGATAGGATTTTCTAATGGCCTCTTGGCTCACTGGAGCCATTCCCTACAGGACAGGAGGTGTGGAATGACCATCAACAGTGATCACAGGATGGTAGGCGTTGGAAGTGACCTCCGGACAGCTTCCAGTCTTACCCCACTGCCAGAGCAGGACCAGAGAATCTAGCACAGGTCGCACAGGAACACATCCAGACAGGGCTGGAAAGCCTCCAGAGGAGCCTCCACAACCTCTCTGGGCAACCTGTGCCAGGACTCTAACAGGCAAGAAGTTCTTCCTCATGTTGAGGTGAAGGTTCCTGTGCTGCAGTTTCCATCCACTGGAGCAGGGCTCCTGGTGGAAGTGGAAAGCAGTAAAACAGGCTGGTTTGGGTTTCTGCGTGGCTAAGGAAAGAGGGTTAAGGAGAGGGAGCAGTGCAGGACTTCACTGGAGACAGAGAGTAAGACACAAAAAAAACCAGGGCAGAAAGAATGTTAAAGGTGTCAGGATTTGTATAAAAAGCCAGCACCAAAGAAAGGGCTGAAATTGATTTATTTAAGAGGTTTTTAAAATGCTGCCTTGCACACCTGGCCCTTGACAGTGCCTGCATGGGTCACCTTCACACCCCTCCCCATGCCAACTGCCTGGCTGGGTGGGCAGGTGTCACTGGCTGTCAGTACCAATAAAGCTCCCCAAGCACAGCTGTTCTTAAAGACCAACTTCTTTAATGATACAGACCAGTGGTATGGACTAAGCTTATAAAATAAAGCTGTCTGCATGTAAATACAAGAGAACATTCAGAAATCCAAAGTGATGGGGACAGGGTTGGGTCCTGTACAAGTTTAGAAATGACTGGGGAGGAGATAAATTAATTAACATACATGGCTGTGACAGCAGGGACACAGCAGTGGGCAGCGTGGGGTGGCTGCTGCAGGTTGGAGATCTGAAGAGCAGCTGCGGTCTGAAATGGGGTGTGAAAAGCAAACACCATGCGTGGACACCCAGGCCTTGTGCTCAAGTGCTGGGCTCCTTGGGCGAGGCTGGAACACCGACGCTTCCCACTCGCACGACACAGCAATGGAGGGATCGGGGCCTGGCCCCAGTGCCCCCACCGTGCAGCAGGGACAGGACACCCCCGAGCAGCAGGGCTAGAGGTGGAGACGTCTGTGAGCACAGGGAGTAGAGGGGAAGGGGGTGACAGCCCACTTAGTAATAGTGACACTTCAGGTTGTCAGCTGTGTCGGAAGGGCCCAGGGGTCACTAACTGCATTGTCCCACGCGCATCACTTCACAGCTTCCTGCTGCAGTTACCAGCAACTCAAACGCTACCGAGGGTCAGAGGCAAGGCTCTGACCTCCTCAGCACAGCTCTGTCCAAGACAAACAGTATTGCACTTCAAGGGGACAGTGAGTGACAGCATCTCTTCAAGGACCGAAGCTTTACTTACGCACATCCACTGCACCGTGTGTCTGCTCAGAGAGATCAGCAAGGACATTAACTGGGAATTAATACTGCAGGGTACGGTGAAGGTGGCAGAGCAGAGGCCCTCTCTGGACTCATATTTCTAATGCTTAAAAGGTTCTGCTTTGGCGGGGGGCTGGCTCAGCACAGCAGCCAACGGACCCGGCCGTGCCCCTCGCCCTCACTCAGTGGTCCAGGATCCGAAGGTTGCCAGACACAATTTTGTTCTCTAGGACAGCTCCAGCCGGGATGTCGATCCTGTCGCCGTGATTGGCGATGATGATCACTGTTCCCTGAGGCACAAAAGAAACAGGGCCTGTTAGAAACATCACACTTGCTGGGCTTGGCTTTAGCCAGAGCAGTCACAGCCTCAGCCAGTGCCAGCCACCACCTGCTGCAGCCCCACTCTGCACCCAGCTGTGGCAGCAGCCAAACCACCCTGTCAAAGGGCCGAGGCAAGGTCCTGCTAGGCCTGGCCAAAGCCTGAGAAAGATGGAAGAAAACTGATTTTCCAGGTGTCAGTGGTCACTGAGAAGTCAAGAACCCCAGACTAGTAAGAAGGGGCCTGTGGCTGTACAGGCAGCCTGGACAGCAAGGTGGTGTGTGTCTGATGGACAGTTTTTTGATCAGAGAGGTATAAGGTCCGTGGTGCTCTCAAGGGTCACAGACCAACCTCAGCTCTCCTTAAGACTCTACAGCGAAGCAGCTCTAGTGGTAACACTTCATACTCCTTCAGAAGTGGCTCTGCCATCCCGGGGGCCCCTCAGCTCCTTGAAGAGCCTGCAGGGCTGGGTGGTGCCCTGGGGAAGTGACTGCGAAGCAGGGAGCAGCAGGAGCACTCTGTGCACACTCACCTTTAGTGAAACGTTCTTCCCAAATGTGACATCACCTGAGACCGTGAGGTGATCCAGCTCCAGCATGTCTGGGATGCTTTCAAACCTCCGCAGGTAATCCTGAACCTTTTGGAGCAAGAGCAGAGACACTCTTGAGATCCTGGTGGGCTATAAGCACGAAAGCTGCCTCAGAGCTCCTTCCAGGGGCCTTCCCAGAACCCACAGCTGGCAAACACAGGAGCTGCTCTTTTAGAAGCAGGGCAGTGCAGCCACTTCTGTCAGTGACAGCTATGGACAAGCAGAAAGGGCAGTGTCCCACAAGAGCTGGGTGAGCTTTGCTTCCTCGAGGGCAATGGATGGAAACTGCAGCACAGGAAGCTCCACCTCAACATGAGGAAGAACTCCTTAACTGTAAAGGTTGCAGAGTCCTGGCACAGGCTGCCCAGAGAGGTTGTGGAGCCTACTTCTCTGGAGCCTTCCCAGCCCTGTCTGGATGTGTGACCTGTGCTGTATCCTCTGGTTCTGCTCTGGCAGGGGGCTGGCCTGGAAGCTCTCCAGAGGTGCCTTCCAGCCCCTAACATCCTGTGAGCCTGTGTTTGCATCAAGAGACAAACCCAGGGTGCAAGTGGGGACCTTTACCTTGGTGAAAGAGCTTCCCAGCTTGACAAGAGGCACTGTGGGGAACTCTCTCTTCTCGCTCATGGTCAGAGAGCCTGCGTTAAGGCTGTACAGGTTGGACATCACCAGCAGGAGATCCGATGTGGTCTTTACGGGCAGGAAACGGCTGCGGGGGACGTTTATCCCCAAGGAGTTCTCAAAGCTCTTGATAGCAGCACCAACTGCAGTCTCCAGCTGGATAACGTTCAGGCCTCCATCCAGCGTCTGCCAGAGGAAGCTCGAGGTGAACACAAGCAGCAGGGAATGGTGCTCAGGACTACAGACAAGCACCAGCCAGAGCTCTGCAGGTACCCACCCAGAGGCTCCTTTCTGAAGGCAGCAGTCACCCTTTGGTCACTTGGAAACGACCAGCTGGAGCCCATTTCCTCTGCCCCCGCCCTGAGCTGGTTACCTTTGGGTTCACAATGATCTCCATGTCAATGGCATTCTTCTCCTGCAGCCTTTTGACTGCAGACAAAGCAATCCACAGGTTGTTGGTGTTGAAGATCTTGAACTTTGAGACAGACTTGAACTCATCCACGTGTGCCTTTGGGACCTGAGCAATCTCCACCAGCCTCAGCTTGTTCTCGTACTGCGTCAGTGTGCCACCCTGCATGGGGCAAAGGAGAAGGTTCAAGTGCTGTGCAGCAGCTGCCAGGGGAAGCCTTTCCTCGCCCCAGGTGCACTGGGGCATTCAACGCTGAACCTTGGTGACAGCACCTTGCCTGTGTCAGCAGCCAGGTTACTAATTATAGACCATGGCTAAGTGCAGTCATGGCTCAGCATTCCAAGATACTTCATGCTCTCAGTGAAAGCTGCTGAGAGCTTTCTGCAAGTGCTGCTGTTGTCCCAGCTCACCTTCAGCAGTGCTTCTGTGCTGCTGGATTACAGAGCAAACCTCAGTCAAAGCCACCAGCACTGTACCTGTGCTGCTTCACGGGGAAAGAGGTGGCAATGGAGCAGCCTGGGCTGCATCCTGACAGTGCATGGCCATGGTCTGAGTGTGACCAGCAGGAGCAGGACAGGGATTGTCCTCCGAGGAGGCCACACCTGGAGTCCTGGGTTCAGTTCTGGGCACTCACTCCCAGAAGGACACTGAGGGGCTGGAGAGGGTTCAGAGAAGGGCAAGGAAGGTGGGGAGAGGTCTGGAGAAGAGGGCTGGGGAGGAGCAGCTGAGGGAGCTGGGGGTGTTTAGTGTGGAGAAGAGAAGCCTGAGGGCAGACCTCATTGCTCTCTACAGCTCCCCGAGAGGAGGCTGGAGCCAGGTGGGGGTTGGGCTCTTCTCTCTAGGAACTAATGATATGAGAGGAAATGGCCTCAAGGAACAGTCTGAGAGCCACACCAAGCTGATCAGTGCAGTGCACACCTGGCCAGCTGGGTAAGTACTGCAGGCAGTTCTCAATTTGCAGAGACAAAAGTGCTGTGTTCCACCTCTCACACCTCCAGTTTAAACACTCTTAAACTTCTCCCCACTAGAAGTGACAGCTTGCAGAAGGCGTGGCTGTTGTGACCTGATCCCTGCAGCAATCCCTTGTGTTTAGAGTGATTACTGCAGTCCAGGCTCTCCTTGCCTGCTGTTGCCCAGAACCTAGATCAGATTTGTTCTACGAATTAGAACTTCATAAACTTGCTGATTTTGTGCCTCTCAAATTAGATCCCGGCTGATGTGTTAAAGGGTGCCTAAAATAGCTGTAGGAAGATGTAATGTAAGTCTGAATCCATGCACAGACAAGAGACAAGAGGCTGAGATCTCTCCAGCAGCATGCCAGGCACCCAGGCAAGGCTCTGCCTTTACCTTCACATCTGCCCTGGTCTTGTTTGTGACTTCCATGACAAATTCACAGCGTTTTCCATTGGGGGGGTTCATCAGGTGGTTAAGGATGTAAAGGTCCACAGTGGCACCCAAGTTATCTATATTGGATACAAAAATATATTCCTTCCCCTCTGCAATCAGGTTGTCCAGCAGACCAGAGTTGTAGAAGCTAGCATAGATGTCTCCATGGCCTGGGGGATACCAGCACTCTGTGTTCTCTCCTGAGTAAGAAACATCCTTGGCTATGGGCAGCAGAGTTTCCTTGTTAATTCGAGGGTACCTGGGAAGACAAAGGCCTTTGCTGAGTCCTCACCCGTGTCAGACCAGCACAAAGAAGAACACAACACAGTAGTCAAGGTGCAGTCACGCAGACTTCTTCATTCAGCTCCTGAAGGAGTACTTTCCAAGATGGGTAAGTGACCTGCAAGGCCCACCCAAGTCCTGAGCTGTTGCTGAGAAGCCACAGAATGCAGCCTCTCACTCGAGGAGATGAAGCCAGGGTGCTCAGCTCTCCTCTCACACAGGCTCAGAGCACACCTAACCCCAGCAGCCACTTGAGTTTGCTCCTGCAGGGAAGCCAGCTTCTGTGTCCCTCCACAGCCCACCTGTCCTAAAAGCACATGGAGGGCTGAGGGGCCAACACCCAGCAGATGATGATTCCTGAGGAACCCACACACCCCCCTCCCTCATCTTCATGCAATGCTCTTCACTCTGCTTAATACCCTGGCACTCCAGCCCACCAAAGAGGCTTGAGAGAGACTGGACATGGCTAGAGAGACACTCAGCATCTCAAGCTCCAGCCCCACACCTGTGGAGCAGGCATAAGTGCAAGCTGTCCATTCCTTCCCTCCACAGAGGCAAGTTTTGGTGTTACCTGCTCTGATTAAAAGTGTAGATCTTGACACGGCTGTGGCTGTACTTCTGCAGGATCTTCTTTGTGTCATCATCAGTGTTGAAAGAATTCATCAGCACAAGAGGAACGTCGGTGTTGTAGGACTTGTTTAAATGCTGAGGTGGGAAAGAAAGGTGAAGTTCAGTGGGTGTGTTTAGCTTCAGCTCCTGACACTGAGGTTTGGGGAGAAAGTAGTGAGATAAAACAGACTGGAAATGAAAAAGACACGAGAGAGAGAGGGAGATATGCTTTCTGCTGGCAGCAGGGGTCAGGTAGAGGAAAACAAATCCTTGGAAGCAGCAAAGATAAGGGCCACATTAATTAATGCAGCATTGATCTCTGCTTTTAAATCTGCCCTCAGATGTAAAAATGTGGGAAGCACAGGAAGGGTCACTTCAAATGTTAGGCCACAAAAGGCAATGTTTGCCCTCAAACATTCAGATTCACGGCTGGCAGGGTGAACTTGCCAAACCTCCTCTGCACACGGCATGCTGCAAGGTGGACAACAGCACCAAGAGTCTATCCTGAAATGTTCTTTGGGAATCTGTAGTCAACAGCAGCATTTCTATGTAGACAGCACAGTAAAGGCAAAGGAATCACTGTTAGAAAACACAGCACCACGCCACCGAAATTAGTGTGCAGGAAGGGGAAAAGTTCTCCAGGGGGTTCACAGGCTTGTGCTGGGGACTGTCTGAGAACATTAACCTGTGGTGGTGTCAGAGCCTGCCACAGTGACCCTTCTAAGAAGGCACAAAGGATTAGGACTGCATCTGTTGCATATAAATTTAAGTCTGCTACAGAAGTGTCCGGGGCATGGCAGCACCACTCCAAACAAACACCTGAGGCAAAACCCCCTGTGCGGAGCTCCAGAAGCCATGGAGCAGGCAGATCCAATTTCCTGCTTTAATGACAATCCTAATGATCTGCTGCAAGAGAAAGATTGTGCCTGAAAACCATCAGCTGAGATGTCCTCTC